>NC_084569.2:13372458-13419958 GCF_033978685.3 Nerophis lumbriciformis
ATAACTTCCCCCCTCAAAAAGCAATGCTTTATTGTGCAAATGTGGAGATCTACCGTACTGTACTGTACCGTACATGCTTTCTTATGCATATTTCATTTCTAAGCGCTATCCCAATCTCGCTCCTTTTTTTGTTTATCAAAATGTCTTAAGTGCAATTACAGTTTTTACACGTCCATCTCCGCCCAACAGTGGAGAGAAAGCCATTTAGTTGCTTGTTTGTTTCTTGAGTGAAGAAAAACAAAACAAAAAAACACTCCAAAAAGTGACGTGTGTGTTTATGAAGATGTGTTATGATAATTATTATGAAATAGGTATTTGTGGTGACTATATGCCGACATTGCAAGTGCCCTCGCATACACACTATGTTGTTGTTTTGGGAACTGTTCAGTACAGGCATAATAACCATGATGGATTTTTATTTTCCTTCTGTACATTTCTACAAAGGCTGACTGAATGTGACACGTTATAAGCAGTATTATTATTGACAATAATAATATCAACAATAATGAGGCTGGCATGTGTTATCAATGCCTAAATGCATGCGTCCTCGTCATGTAAACAGGCTGCTTTTTATGACACTAAACCTTTTTTTTTTTTTCTTGTCCATAAGATAAGATTTTCTAGCAGAACAACATTTCTTAACTGGCTTCACCACCACCATGTTTTATTTTGACGGCAGGGTTTTAATTAAGCAAAAAAAACAACAATGGGACTTCTGGGAGGGGGAAAGCATGCACCTATAGATAGTATTTTGATAGTTTGGTGTCCATCACTTGTCTTTTTAGGGATTGCAGAATGTGGATCACACATAAAAGAATACAGAAAAAAAAAAAAAGTGATGTTTTGGGAGCAATATAAGGTATGAAGATGGGGTGGATGTGCTGCCTTCCTCTGCTTTTCACTCCAGTACTCGTGTAAACAAACAAGAACCACAATGATGAACCTGACCTGACCTATTGACCTGACCTGACCCCCCTCCTCCTGTGCTTTGCATATCAAGTGGAACACAGCTTGTACTGTGAAGCCTTCCTGCAATCCTTATCAGAATGTCAGACATAAATAGATCTATATATTAAACTCTACATTTTTAATAATGGCACGTGTGTCTTTTTTTTTTAGGGATGGGACTAATATTAGTTTTTTTTTAATATAATATAATATATTATAAAATATAATATAATATTTTTTTATAATATTTTTTTTTTTTAACTTATTCAATTTAAATTGCACTTATTTTACAAAGCCCAAAAAGCAGTGTGTAAATCGTTTTCAACCTATATTCAATTGAATAGACTGCAAAGACAAGATACTTAACGTTCAAACTGGAAAACGTTATTTTCTGCAAATATTAGCTCATTTGGGATTTGATGCCTGCAACATGTTTCAAAAAAGCTGGCACAAGTGGCAAAAAAGACTGAGAATGCTCATCAAACACTTATTTGGAACATCCCACAGGTGAACAGGCTAATTGGGGAACAGGTGGGTGCCATGATTGGGTATAAAAAGCAGCTTCTATGAAATGCTCGGTCATTCACAAACAAGGATTGGGGCGAGGGGTCACCACTTTGTGAACGAATGCGTGAGCAAATTGTCCAACAGTTTAAGAACAACATTGCTATTGCATAGACGAGTCCACATTTCGAATTGTTTTTGGAAACTGCGGACGTCGTGTCCTTTGTAACAAAGAGAAAAAGAACCATCCGGATTGTTATAGGCGCAAAGTTGAAAAGCCAGCATCTGTGATGGTATGGGGGTGTATTAGTGCCCAAGACATGGGTAACTTACACATCTGTGAAGGCGCCATTAATGCTGAAAGGTACATACAGGTTTTGGAGCAACATATGTTGCCATCCAAGCAACGTTATCATGGACGCCCCTGCTTATTTCAGCAAGACAATGCCAAGCCATGTGTTACAACAGCGTGGCTTCGTAGTAAAAGAGTGCGGGTACTAGACTGGCCTGCTTGTAGTCCAGACCTGTCTCCCATTGAAAATGTGTGGCGCATTATGAAGCCTAAAATACCACAACGGAGACCCCCGGACTGTTGAACAACTTAAGCTGTACATCAAGCAAGAATGGGAAAGAATTCCACCTGAAAAGCTTCAAAATTTGGCCTCCTCAGTTCCCAAACGTTTACTGAGTGTTAAAAGGAAAGGCCATGTAACACAGTGGTAAAAATGCCCCTGTGCCAACTTTTTTGCAATGTGTTGCTGCCATTAAATACTAAGTTAATGATTATTTGCAAAAAAAATAATAATAATAAGTTTCTCAGTTCAAACATTAAGTATCTTGTATTTGCAGTCTATTCAATTGAATATAAGTTGAAAAGGATTTGCAAATCATTGTATTATGTTTTTATTTACAAATTACACAACGTGCCAACTTCACTGGTTTTGTTTTTTTTTATATTCATAGTCCATAAAAAAATATAATATTGATTAATTATGTGGTATTTTACAATATTTTCTAAGTTAAAGTCCCCAAAACTATTACGTTGGGTATGTACACACATTTGGTACAAAGTGTTGGCACAAATGTTTAACAAATAATAAAAAATTTAAAATACAGCATAAACATATTGTGGTTAGTAATAATTCATCAAAAGAAATTCAAATTGATTTGTCTTGTTAATGTAATTACATTTATTTTTTACATTATTTTCTAAATTGAATTCCACAAAAGGTCTATGCATTAAATACAAAATGTTGTAATTTGTTTTAAAATATGTGATTTTAACAGATTAATAATTTCCAACACAATTTTGTTTCTAGTGTTTAAAAACACTAGAAACAAAATTGCTTTTTTAAGGAATTGACTTCCATATAATTTTTTTTTAAATAAATTGAATTTCCAATCAATTATATTATTAAACTAATAATAAAAAATAAATACAAATGTGGACTATAAAAATATTGAGGCTATAGACTATAACAACAACATATATATATATATATATATATATATAAATATATATATATATACATATATATGTATATACATATATATGTATATGTATGTATATACGTATATATGTATATATATACATGAATATATATACATACACATGTATATATAAAATATATATATTTTTATATATAAAAACCAATTTATATGTGTATATATATATATATATATATATATATATATATATATATATATATATATATATATATATTTAAATTGGTTAGTTTTTTTAAATGTAACTACCTACTGTAATGTAATTATATTCCTCAAAATGTATGCACATTAAATACAAAGTGTTGTATTTTATTTTATTTTTTTTTACAAAAAATAATTAAAGAAAAACAATGAAAGGTTAAATATTAATAGATCACAAACATATTTGTCTTTTTTTTTTTTTATATTATGTGTAATATTAATACATCACTGATATATTTGTGTGTAATATTGATACATCCCAATAGTGTTTTGAGTTTGTCTTTATTTAATTGTATTCATTTCATTTGACTACAGTACTATTTAAAGTGCTATTAACACTGCTTTAGAGTACAGTACTATTTAAAGTGCAATTAACACTGTTTTAGGGTACAGTACTATTCAATGTGCTACAGTACTATTTAAAGTGCTATTTACAATGTTTTTAGAGTAAAGTACTATTTAAAGTGCAATTAACACTGTTTTAGAGTACAGTACTATTTAAAGTGCTATTAACACTGCTTTAGAGTACAGTACTATTCAATGTGCTACAGTACTATTTAAAGTGCTATTTACAATGTTTTTAGCGTAAAGTACTATTTAAAGTTCTATTAACACTATTTTAGAGTACAATACTATTTAAAGTGTTGACACCAACACCAGCAATACCTCTAAAACGCCACTAGATGGTGCTGTATCACTCTACAAACAGGGGGAGTAGTCTTTCTCTAGTTTTATTGCACAGTTCTTTTAACACTTCTTAATTTCTTTCTTTTTAACCATCAAATGAATCAACTGCAAACGATTAGACGAAATCAAGCACGTGAACATAAACAAATCTGTCCATTTTTCAGCCCGCCCCTTGTCCGGCCGGCCTGGAGAAAGCCGGTATGTTGTGTTCGGTTTGTAACAAGTAAGACAGGCCGGACGGGATGCATGCACGCATGGCGCTCACACACACAAAAGGAAACAATGTTTGCCACTGAATTTCAGTGTCACGGCTTTAAAGCTTTTAAAAACAACATAGTTCCTCTTCAGGTATCACAGCAAAGCTCCAAGTTGTCGTCTGGGAGAAATTCAATGCTACGCTTCTGGAGGGGTGTCTTCTTACAGCATCTCCTTCAAGCCTCATTGATTATTTAAAGAGCTGCACGGAAAGTTAAAATGTGACGTTTCAGACCATCCAATATGATGCTGGCATGTTTTCTTGTTGCCTGGCAACACACATCTAATAACAACAATAACAACTCTTGCATTTCAGTGTCTTTAAGGTTGCATTTCATGAGGTTTCAAGTGTTCTTTGGACCCACGATCCTAAGAATAATGGCACCTTAGTCTTCATTCTCAGGCGAGTAGGATCCAAGGTAGTATCGCAGCCACCAGTGCCAGCACGGTGAAGGTGGAGAGCAGCACCAGCAGCCACCGAGCGGTGGTGCACCCCCTGTAACTCCGCCTGGGCTGCGGGTGCACCACGGTCATCACCAGGCTGAAAGAGTCCTCCTCGGTCATTGGTCTCCCTTGGGCGCTGATGATGAAGATCTGGGAGGCGCCGCCACGAGGTCTGTTGAGCCTCTGCCGGCGGAAGCGTTCCGAAACCCGGTTAAAACAGTCCCTTACCCAACCGGCTCCTGACAAAGCTGGGGTCTCCTGGAAGTGCACCGGCGGTGGCTGAGGGGTTCTGACGGGGACCTCCAAGATCTGCCCTCCGGTTCCATCCTCAGGGTCACCTTTCCTCTCCGTCGGGGTAAGCGGCTCGTCTTTTTGCTTCCTGATGAAGGTGAGGTGTCTGCAGATGGGACACGCGATGGTGTCCCGGATGTTCCCGTCCGTGTGGATGCTCACCAGTGTTTTCACCAGGCAGTCGTGACAGAACACATGTCCACAGCTCAGAGTCCTCTTGGTGACGCAGAGGTTTTCGTAGCACACGGGACACTCGCTCACGTCCTCCTGGGCGTCATCCTTGTAAAACGCCATGGAAGAAACGATAGCGAATGCAGAGCCGCTTGTCTTGTCTTCCCTCCCTCCGCTGCGATCCTGACTTGTTGTCAGTGGGTGGAGGCAAAGCTGGAGCTTGCATGAACGCATAGATAGATAGAACACGTAGATAGAGCCTTGCAGAACTGGGCCTGCCACCTGTGGGCTCGCAGCCGCACGCTGACTCACTCCCTGGAAGCCACAATGATAAACTGGGAGGAGGAGTGTGCCATTACCCTCACACAATGCAGCTCTCTGTGACACGGGCAGAATTCAAAGAGTGGCTTTTCGGGTGTTTACCATTTTGTCAGAATTGATAGATGTTATCACAGGAGTTTTTATGGAGTGACTGTTTTTACAAAACCTTTGTTTTGAAGGGGGAATTGCCAACTTCCTGTTGATTTTTGCTGAAGGATGTCAATAGGTGAAATCTAGGTCTAAGTTAGACCTACATAGAGGTTTTTGTTTCATGTCTCTAAGACATTCTTACTGGAAGTTACAGGCAGTTTTGTCTGAGTTTTCTTCCTAGGAGCAGTTGTGTCTGTGTTTTCTTCCTAGGGGGCGCTTGAGTGCAATTTAGAGTTTTGGGGTTGGGTTTTTTATTAGATCGCAATTTTTGCCAGTCCTGATGTGTGTGTCCAGTTTGGTGAGTTTTGAAGCATGTTAAGGGGGTCAAATTACAGCTCAAAGAGGCAAAAGTGACTGTTTTTACAAAACTTTTGTTTTGAAGGGGGAATTGCCAACTTCCTGTTGATTTTTGCTGAAGGATGTCAATGTGTGAAATCTAGGTCTAAGTCAGACCTACATAGAGGTTTGTGTTTCATGTCTCTACAACATTCTTACCGGAAGTTACAGGCAGTTTTGTCTGAGTTTTCTTCCTAGGAGCAGTTGTGTCTGTGTTTTCTTCCTAGGGGGCGCTTGAGTGCAATTTAGAGTTTTGGGGTTGGGTTTTTTATTAGATCGCAATTTTTGCCAGTCCTGATGTGTGTGTCCAGTTTGGTGAGTTTTGAAGCATGTTAAGGGGGTCAAATTACAGCTCAAAGAGGCAAAAGTGACTGTTTTTACAAAACCTTTGTTTTGAAGGGGGAATTGCCAACTTCCTGTTGATTTTTGCTGAAGGATGTCAATGTGTGAAATCTAGGTTTAAGTCAGACCTACATAGAGGTTTTTGTTTCAAGTGTCTAAGACATTCTTACTGGAAGTTACAGGCAGTTTTGTCTGAGTTTTCTTCCTAGGAGCAGTTGTGTCTGTGTTTTCTTCCTAGGGGGCGCTAGAACGCAATTTAGAGTTTTGGGGTTGGGTTTTTTATTAGATCACAATTTTTATGGAGTTGTATTTATTAAGTTATTAGGGACTGCAATGTCCCTTTGGAACAGAGGACCCTATTGTATTTCGTGCTTTTTATTATTATTATTATTATTCCGCCGCCTCTTTGAGCTGTAATTTGACCCCCTTAACATGCTTCAAAACTCACCATATTTGACACACAAATCAGGACTGGCAAAAATGGCCATTTAATTAAAAAAACCAAACCCCAAAACTCAAAATTGCGCTCTAGCGCCCCCTAGGAAAAAACACTGACAAAGCTGCTTGTATTTTTCATACATTGATATCCTTCAGCAAAAATCAACAGGAAGTTGGCAATTCCCCCTTCAAAACAAAGGTTTTGTAAAAACAGTCACTTTTGCCTCTTTGAGCTGTAATTTGACCCCCTTAACATGCTTCAAAACTCACCAAACTGGACACACACATTAGGACTGGCAAAAATTGCGATCTAATAAAGAAACCCAACCCCCCAAAACTCTAAATTGCGCTCCAGTGCCCCCTAGGAAGAAAACACAGACACAACTGCTCCTAGGAAGAAAACTCAGACAAAACTGCCTGTAACTTCCAGTAAGAATGTCTTAGAGACATGAAACAAAAACCTCTATGTAGGTCTAACTTAGACCTAGATTTCACCGATTGACATCCTTCAGCAAAAATCAACAGGAAGTTGGCAATTCCCCCTTCAAAACAAAGGTTTTGTAAAAACAGTCACTTTTGCCTCTTTGAGCTGTAATTTGACCCCCTTAACATGCTTCAAAACTCACCAAACTGGACACACACATTAGGACTGGCAAAAATTGCGATCTAATAAAGAAACCCAACCCCCCAAAACTCTAAATTGCGCTCCAGTGCCCCCTAGGAAGAAAACACAGACACAACTGCTCCTAGGAAGAAAACTCAGACAAAACTGCCTGTAACTTCCAGTAAGAATGTCTTAGAGACATGAAACAAAAACCTCTATGTAGGTCTGACTTAGACCTAGATTTCACACATCAGGACTGGCAAAAATTGCGATCTAATAAAAAACCCAACCCCAAAACTCTAAATTGCGCTCCAGTGCCCCCTAGGAAGAAAACTCAGACAAAACTGCCTGTAACTTCCGGTAGGAATGTCGTAGAGACATGAAACAAAACCTCTATGTAGGGCTTACTTAGACCTAGATTTCACACATTGACATCCTTCAGCAAAAATCAACAGAAAGTTGGCAATTCCCTCTTCAAAACAAAAGTTTTGTAAAAACAGTCACTTTTGCCTCTTTGAGCTGTAATTTGACCCCCTTAACATGCTTCAAAACTCACCAAACTGGACACACACATCAGGACTGGCAAAAATTGCGATCTAATAAAAAACCCAACCCCAAAACTCTAAATTGCGCTCCAGTGCCCCCAAGGAAGAAAACACAGACACAACTGCTCCTAGGAAGAAAACTCATACAAAGCTGCTTGTAACTTCCGGTAAGAATGTTGTAGAGACATGAAACAAAAACTTCTATGTAGGTCTGATTTAGACCTAGATTTCACACATTGACATCCTTCAGCAAAAATCAACAGGAAGTTGGCAATTAACCATTCAAAACAAAAGTTTTGTAAAAACAGTCACTTTTGCCTCTTTGAGCTGTAATTTGACCCCCTTAACATGCTTCAAAACTCACCAAACTGGACACACGCATCAGGACTGGCAAAGATTGCGATCTAATAAAAAAAACCAACCCCCCAAAACTCTAAATTGCGCTCTAGCGCCCCCTAGGAAGAAAACACAGACACAACTGCTCCTAGGAAGAAAACTCAGACAAAACTGCCTGTAACTTCCAGTAAGAATGTCTTAGAGACATGAAACAAAAACCTCTATGTAGGTCTCACTTAGACCTACATTTCACATATTGACAACCCCCAGCAAAAATCAACAGGAAGTTTGCAATTCCCCCTTCAAAACAAAAGTTTTGTAAAAACCGGTCACCTTTTTTCAAACATTATCTCCTCATATACTATATACATATACTATATATGTATAGATATATACACACAGACACAATATACAAACCCCAAAACCAGTGAAGTTGGCACATTGTGTAAATGGTAGTGATGTCTTGTGAATTGCATGTTTGAAAAGTAACTCTCCTCTCGTTTCAGGTCACTTGCCTTTCCTTTTGTGTCAGCAGTCTGACGTCATCCCTGATCCCAGATTGTTTCAACCTGTTCCCCATTACCCTCATGTGTCTTAAAAGCCCACGCCTCCCTTTGTTCTGTGCCAGATTGTCTCGTTTGTTCGTGCCTCTCTAGAATCCTGTCCAAGCCTTGCCTCGTCTCTTGTTTGAAAATCTTGATCCTGAATTCCCTTTTTGATATTTTGAGTTTTCTTTTTCTCCTCCTCAGCAGAGTGATTTTGTGTTATTTAGTTTTGCAGCCGAAGTGGTGAGTTTTCCGTTTTTTCTTACAGTTCTTCCTTTTCCTCAATGTTTTGAGTGACACCTTTTGTTAACCTTTTTTAGATAAGATACAGTGTATAAGTTTTATAGCCATTGTTTCTTCCTCCTTTTGGAGCATTTTTTGTTTATGATACATTTCATAGATTATATCCTGCGCCAAGTTTAGTTCGTTATTGTTTTTGTGTTTCCTCCTTTTCGGAGTGATTTTCGGTTGTTCCTTTTTGTGGAACCCTTTTTCGCCGACTACTCAGGTTATAGCCTATGTTGATTTGCCCTGACTCTGGAGGTGAAAAGAAACTTTCAAAATAAAAGCCTGCCAGATTGTTCCCTACTCTGCATCTGAGTCCCATTTTTGACCAAACTTGACATCGAACTGGAAAACGTTGTGATTTTTTGCAAATATTAGCTCATTTGGAATTTGATGCCTGCAACGTGTTTCAAAAAAGTGGCAAAAAAGACTGAGCAAGTTGAGGAACGCTCATCAAACACTTATTTGGAACATCCCACAGTTGAATAGGCTAATTGGGAACAGGTGGGTGCCATGATTGGGTATAAAAGCAGCTTCCATGAAATGCTCAGTCATTCACAAACAAGGATGGGGCGAGGGTCTCCACTTTGTGAATAAATGCGTGAGCAAATTGTCGAACAGTTTAAGAACAACATTACTCAACGAGCTGTTGCAAGGAATTTAGGGATTTCACCATCTACGGTCCGTAATATCATCAAAAGATTCAGAGAATCTGGAGAAATCACTGCACGTAAGCAGCTTAGCCCATGACCTTGGATCCCTCAGGCGGTACTGCAGCAAAAACCGACATTAGCGTGTAAAGGATATCACCACGTGGGCTCGGTAACACTTCAGAAAACTACTGTCAGTAACTACAGTCGCTACATCTGTAAGTGCAAGTTAAAACTCTACTATGCAAAGCCAAAGCCATTTATCAACAACACCCAGAAAGTGTTCTGTGGTCTGACGAGTCCACATTTCAAATTGTTTTTGGACACTGTGGACGTCGTGTCCTCCAGGACAAAGAGAAAAAGAACCATCCGGACTGTTATAGGCGCAAAGTTCAAAAGCCAGCATCTGTGTTGCTCCCATTACATTTTAAGTTAATGATTTGTTGCAAAAAAAATGAAGTTTCTCAGTTCGAACATTAAATATCTTGTCTTTGCAGTTTATTCAATTGAATATAAGTTGAAAAGGATTTGTAAATCATTGTATTCTGTTTTTATTTACGAATTACACAATGTGCCAACTTCACTGGTTTTGGGTTTTGTACATACATACACGTACACACACACACACACACACACACACACACACACACACACACACACACACACACACACACACACACACACACACACACACACACACGTGTGTATATATATACATCCTTTTCATATTTATATTTTTTTTTTAAACAATTGAACAATGACTATACCAACTTTTCCAATGCAAATCCTCGGGCGGAACAACTCTTACGAAAGAAAAAAAAACAAAAAAAACATAAAAATAAAACCTCTTAAAAGATTTTAGGTAAAAATAGTGGCAATACAAAATAAAAGGACACAAATCGAAATTAAATGTATTTCATAAAGATAATAACTTGTGAGCTTTTCTATGATTTAAAAGTGAATCGATTAAAGAATTTTTTTTATCTTATAATTAGAAAAAGTGGGTTTCGCATTTAAAAAAATCTACTTTTGTTTTAAAATTTTGCATGCAATATATGTTAATGTTCCATTCACATATATTGGTGTTTTGATCCGCATTATAGACATATATGAAGATGTTGTATTGAGTGCTGAATCGCCACCATGTTGAATGTGGCAAGAGCTAATGGAGAAGATGCCTCATGAGCTTACTTACCTTTCACAGGTAAGACGGAAAAAATACATTTGATCGTATTTGGCCATTGTAATAATTTCTGACTTTGCGGCAAACACTGTAAAGTCCAGTGCATACTGTACATTTCCACAGCCTGAATCATTATGTATGAAGTACAATCAATTCCCTTTCATCAGTTCACGCAGATCTGCCCTATCCAATATGGCGGACAACCTGATACATTGCATCAAAGGCCCCATTGTGCATTGTGGCCTTGTTCCCATTATAGTCTATATATGTCAAATCCCAAATCAAATCAAGCTTTATTTATAAAGCGCTTTTCATACATAAAAGAAATGCGACGCAAAGTACTTTACAAAGTTATAAACAATACCCCGGTGACCCATATCCCCCATTATCACATACGTACGCACGGACAGATACCAAACACAAACACACTTACACACACACACACACACACACACACACACACACACAACTCACACACATATGCAACTATATGGGCCAATTATTGCATGGCTGAGTACAGAGGAAACATGTGAGTAAACACTATCACAGGAGCCACCAGGATGCTGACACAAAAGCGCCCCCACAAGCACGGCCGACAACCCCTGAGGCAGATGACTCATCTGAGGAACGTTGGAAAATAAAAATAATAAAACTTGTAAAATAGTAAGAACCATGTGTAGAGACAAATAATAAAATACAAGTAAGACATATTAATATGATTAATAGAAGAAAAAAATATATATATATACTGTATATTAGAGATGTCCGATAATATCGGCCTGCCGATCCGATATTATCGGCCGATAAATGCTTTAAAATGTAATATCGGAAATTATCGGTATCGTTTTTTTTATTATCGGTATTGGTTTTTATTTTATTTGATTTTTTTATTAAATCAACATAAAAAACACAAGATACACTTACAATTAGTGCACCAACCCAAATAACCTCCCTCCCCCATTTACACTCATTCACACAAAAGGGTTGTTTCTTTCTGTTATTAATATTTCTGGTTCCCACATTATATATCAATATATATCAATACAGTCTGCAAGGGATACAGTCCGTAAGCACACATGATTGTGCGTGCTGCTGGTCCACTAATAGTACTAACCTTTAACAGTTAATTTTACTCATTTTCATTAATTACTAGTTTCTATGTAACTGTTTTTATATTGTTTTACTTTATTTTTTATTCAAGAAAATGTTTTTAATTTATTTATCTTATTTATTTATTCATTTATTTTTTAAAAAGGACCTTATATTCACCATACCTGGTTGTCCAAATTAGGCATAATAATGTGTTAATTCCACGACTGTATATATCGGTGTCGGTTGATATCGGTCTCGATAATTGAGAGTTGGACAATATCGGAATATCGGATATCGGCAAAAAAGCCATTATCGGACATCCCTATTGTATATATATATATATATATATATATATATATATATATATATATATATATATATATATATATATATACAGTAAATAAATAAATAAATATAATTAATTAAAATAGGATAAAAAGTAAAATACAAATGTATAACAAAAATTTATTATCTCAATTTTCATGTTAATATTTGTTTCAATCGTATGGCGGATGTTGTTTCAGTGTTCTTGCCTTTTACAATCACTGCAGTTTGCCCCTACTAGCTTAGGCTCGCTTTCGGCACGCAGTTAAAATGGGCGTTTCCTCGTAGCGCCCTATTTATCTGTAAGTGTCAGGGCGACATCTAGCGGTGCAGTGAGGGACAGCTACCCAATGACAAGTCAAAAAGGGCGCGGCTCGCTCTAGCCAATGCATTTCTATGGTGACGCTACACGGCCGGGTGACGCCACTCAGTGACGTCACCACGCACGCCCCCGTCAGGACTTACGTCGCTTCCGGGAGACGCGTTGGCAATTTCCTAAACAGAAGAACCAGGCAGAGCGGACAGTCGGCGGCAAGCAAGGCCGGGGGACGAGCGTGTGTGTGCGGCTTCATTTCTGGGATTAACGCGACGGGGAAGCATAGCCAACCATTTGACGGACGTCTATCATGAACAGGTAGGGAGTTTCGGTGTGATGTGAATCGCTTTTAAATGTCTTCGAGTCGTGAGGCAATTCGACCTCTGTGGGAAATGTCTCAAACCTGTTTTATTTGGACGTCATGTAATGGTGGACCAATACTTTTGTCAAAATATATATATTTGTTTGACAATATTCGTGATTAGTGAAATAGTTTTGAAATTATCATTGACATGAATAATCAGTCCACGCACGTAATGTCGTCATTGACAGCTCATTTTTCCTCAGGTTTTTTTTTTTTTAAATCACCACACCCTCTATTAAATCATCATGTCCGAACATAGTGGAGCAAATTAAATACTTTTTTTAAGGTGGATTTCTGGATTCCCCCCTAAATCTGTCATTTGTTTAAGTATCAAAAACGCAAGTATTAAAAGAGGATGGATAAACTAAAATGTAACAAAACAAGGAAATTCTTGTCCAGCATCTTCCTTAAAATTGACTCACATGTTTGAACCCTAATAACCCAAAATGTCAGCTTCCCCCGAACTGCTATAGAAATATTATATGTATTATTTTTCCTCAGTCCATAAAAAGCATAACATCTTTCTGCTCCGCTGCTCCCAGTCTGTGGAACGCTCTCCCTGACCACCTGAGGGCACCACAGACTGTGGATGCTTTTAAAAAAGGCTTAAAAACCCTTCTTTTTAAAAAAGCCTTTTTTTAGATATATGCATACTAGTTTTAGTTATTTGGCTGTTCTATTTTTTAATTTTTTATTTAGTTATTATATTTTTGTTTTTATTTAATTTATTTATTTATTTATTAATACACTGTAGCACTTTGAGGTTGTTTACTCAATGTAAAGTGCTTTTTACAAAAAACATCTATTATTATTATTATTATTGTTATTATTAGAACAAATATGAATGCTCTTTTCAGACTTTTTATTCCAATAAAGGACATTGGGTTCACTCGGGTGAATGATTGGCAGCAACATTGTTTTATTTACAGCAGGGGTGTCAAACAAGTTTGCTAAGTATAAAAATTAACCTGAAAATTTGGAATGAAAGAAACAGTCAGTACATCAGCAGAGGAAAATGATCAAACTACATAAATAACATCCTGTAATTTGATTTTGATATAATTTTTTTTATCTTGATGAATTGAAAATTAACGCCAATGAGTTGATTGATGAACATTATCACATAATTTATTCAGAAAATATAAATAACGACAAACAAAGATAGACTACTATTAACCGCAACATGTAAGTGTAAAAAAACAACAACATTATGATTTGAACAAATTCAGAATGTGCTCGTTCTATTTTTAAACAAAGAAAACAATCTAAATATGTCTTTATTTTTAAGTTATCGTGCCGTGATTTTACCAGACTTTTCTCCATGTGGCCCCCGATTTAAAATTACTTTGACACCCCTGATCTAGTGTCACATTAAAAATATTAACTCTAAGACATGTCAGCTTAAGCTGTTTAAAAATAATATGAATTTAACTATTTTTCAACTTTAACGAAGTCAGTCTGTTAAATCTACTTCAGCCTGAAATATTATTTATTAGTTATGAGAGATTTTAATCATTTTAAAACCGAGCATTGTTACACAATATGTTGATGGGGCTTAAAAACACACGCACAGACACACACTTTTTTACATACAGGTGTATCTTATCCCTATCTACTCCAATCAACAACAACAACAGACACTGATCACTTTAGGAGCAAATCGAAGTGGGAATCACCACAGAACTTTCCTCCAGAAGGTCTTATCTTTGTCCATGTGTGGTCAGATGAAACAGAAAATTGAGCTGTTTGGGCACAATACCCAGCAATATGTTTGAAGGAGAAAATGTGAGGCCTTTAATCCCAGGAACACCACACCTACCGTCAAGCATGGTGGTGGTAGTATTATGTTCTGGGCCTGTTTTGCTGCCAATGGAACTGGTGCTTTAAATGGGACAATAAAAACGGAGGATTACCTCCAAATTCTTCAGGACAACCTAAAATCATCAGCTCGGAGGTTGGGTCTTGGGCGCAGTTGGGTGTTCCAACAGGACAATGACCCCAAACACACGTCAAAAGTGGTAAAGGAATGGCTAAATCAGGCTAGAATTAAGGTTTTAGAATGGCCTTCATGTCAGAAAACCAACACATTTATCTGAACTGCACCAATTTTGTCAAGAGGAGTGGTCAAAAAGTCAACCAGAAGCTTGCTAGAAGCTTGTGGATGGCTATCAAAAGCGTCTTATTGCAGTGAAACTTGCCAAGGGACATGTAAGCAAATATTAACATTGCTGTATGTATACTTTTGACCCAGCAGATTTGCTCACATTTTCAGTAGACCCATAATAAATTCATAAAAGAACCAAACTTCATGAATGTTTTTTGTGACCAACAAGTATGTGCTCCAATCACTCTATCACAAAAACAATACGAGTTGTAGAAAGTATTGGAAACTCAAGACAGCCATGACATTATGTTCTTTACAAGTGTACGTAAACTTTTGACCACGATTTATTCATTCATATGTATGGCTGAAACTTTTGCCGGCCGGCGGTTGTACTGTTATGGATATTATTGTCTCACCTATTTAGTCAACTTGCTGATTTCCTCTTTTTAGCTGGTTACTCTCTGCTGTAACACGGTTCCTGTCTTTTATTGACATTTAAAAAAAAAGCATGAATTGTTTTCTTGTTTCACCACTTCACATTCAATTTAGTTTAGCGTCGTGGCTGGCATAGTTTATTCTCACCTCCTACCTCCTCGTCGTGTGTTCGCGCTAACCCATTTAACACATACCGTTACAAAAATGTTTTCCATCTCTGTTAGTTAGAACCAAACCCAGAACTGAGATCTAGAGAACATTATCAGAAATGCCGCATTTTAGAACCGTATTACCGTATTTTTCGGACTATAAGTCGCTCCGAGTATAAGTCGCACCGGCCGAAAATGTATAATAAAGAAGGAAAAAAACATAAGTCGCACTGGAGTATAAGTCACATTTTTGGGGGAAATTTATTTGATAAAACCCAACACCAAGAAAAGACATTTGAAAGGCAATTTAAAATAAATAAAGAATAGTGAACAACAGGCTGAATAAGTGTACGTTATATGAGGCATAAATAACCAACTGAGAACGTGCCTGGTATGTTAACGTAACATATTATGGTAAGAGTCATTCAAATAACTATAACATATAGAACATGCTATACGTTTACCAAACAATCTGTCACTCCTAATCGCTAAATCCCATGAAATCTTATACGTCTAGTCCAGGGGTCGGCAACCCGCGGCTCCGGAGCCGCATGCGGCTCTTTGATCACTCTGATGCGGCTCTGCTGCATACTTGCTGACCCTCCCGATTTTTCCTGGAGACTTCCGAATTTCAGTGCCTCTCCCGAAAATCTCCCGGGGCAACAATATTGAGGGCGTGCCTTTAGCGTCCGATTTTACACTATCTGCGTGCCGGCCCAGTCACATGTTGTATGCGGGCTCTGCCCTTCACACGTAAGTGACTGCAAGGCATACTTGGTCAACAGCCATACAGGTCACACTGAGGGTGGCCGTATAAAACAACTTTAACACTGTTACTAATATGCGCCACACTGTGAACCCACACCAAACAAGAATGACAAACACATTTCTGGAGAACATCCGCACCGTAACACAACATAAACACAACAGAACAAATACCCAGAATCCCATGCAGCACTAACTCTTCCGGGCTACATTATACACCCCCGCTACCACCAAACCCCGCCCCCCCAACCCCGCCCACCTCAACCGACGCACGGAGGGGGGAGGGGGGATTGATGTGTATAATATAGCCCGGAAGAGTTAGTGCTGCATGAGATTCTGGGTATTTGTTATGTTGTGTTTATGTTGTGTTACGGTGCGGATGTTCTCCAGAAATGTGTTTGTCATTCTTGTTTGGTGTGGGTTCACAGTGTGGCGCATATTAGTAACAGTGTTAACGTTGTTTTATACGGCCACCCTCAGTGTAACCTGTATGGCTGTTGACTAAGTATGCATTGCAGTCACTTATGTGTGTCTGCAGAAGCCGCATACAACATGTGACTGGGCTGGCACGCTGTTTATACAGCCTTTAGAGGGCGCTAAAGACAGTGCCATCACGGCAGGCCCTTATTATTGTCGTTTTGGTGAAAATCAGCAGACATTCGAGAGAATAGTTGCCATGAATTTCGGTAGTCTCCCGGAAAAATTGGGAGGGTTGGCAAGTATGACGCTGTCAAGCGCCATTCATACAGAACTCGCGAAATAACGTCTCGCGGGCCGCGTGTCTGGTTTATACATAGCACAAATTTAAAAAAAAACTATGCAGTGTTATTTCATTTTAAATTTCAAAAGAGTTTTGTGGCTCACATTGTTTTCTTGAATTTGTGAAACGGGTCAAAATGGCTCTTTGAGTGGTAAAGGTTGCCGACCCCGGGCTTCACGGTGGCAGAGGGGTTAGTGCATCTGCCTCACAATACGAAGGTCCTGAGTAGTCTTGGGTTCAATCCCGGGCTCGGTATCTTTCTGTGTGGAGTTTGCATGTCCTCCCCGTGACTGCGTGGGTTCCCTCCGGGTACTCCGGCTTCCTCCCACCTCCAAAGACATGCACCTGGGGATAAGTTGATTGGCAACACTAAAATCGACCCTAGTGTGTGGATGTGAGTGTGAATGTTGTCTGTCTATCTGTGTTGGCCCTGCGATGAGGTGGCGACTTGTCCAGGGTGTACCCCGCCTTCCGCCCGATTGTAGCTGAGATAGGCTCCAGCGCCCCCCGCGACCCCAAAGGGAATAAGCGGTAGAAAATGGATGGATGGATGGATGGGTTCCCAAACCCTGGTCTAGTCTCTTACGTGATTGAGCTAAATAATAATATTTGATATTTTACGGTAATGTGTTAATAATTTCACACATAAGTCGCTCCTGAGTATAAGTCGCACCCCGGCCGAACTATGAAAAAAACTGCGACTTATAGTCCGAAAAATACGGTACTTTATTTAACATACGTAAATAACCAATTTGATTGATTGATTGAGACTTTTATTAGTAGATTGCACAGTACATATTCCGTACAATTGACCACTAAATGGTAACACCCGAATAAGTTTTTCAACTTGTTTAACTCGGGGTCCACGTTAATCAATTCATGGTACGATATATGGACATTCGTCCCATCGATTCAGAATTGTCAACCGTCTTTGGAGAATGAATAGATTTCCCCCCCTCTTATGCGTTATTATCTTAAGAATATGCCAGGGCCTATAAAACAAACTTGGACACTTTGGACACCACTGTGGTAAGCATTTTTACAATGTTTTGGCACTTTCCCAATGTTGAGGTTGGAGCTACGGTAAAGCTGATATCACTGAAGGATGTGGTCATTTTATTGCCACTCTTTGTGTTATCAGTATTCATCCCTATGATGTCATTTCAGTCATTTGGCTCATAAATAGTCTTTCCATAAATAACCTTTTTTTTTTTCTGGGAGTGGTGCCTCTCTTTACATGTTGGATCACCATGGAAACAGCACCCTCCTGTTATTTTCCCCTAAGATGCTAATGCTGAAAGCAGACTTCCAGGAATCAGGCCAGTTTTTTTTTTCACCCCTCAAACCTTTGTGACATGTTTTGGTTTTGTTTTCCCTTGTGATTTCCCGGGTAGCTTCGAGACACGTGAGCGCGGATGAGAGGGAATGTTGACGATGCCGTTTTGGAGGAATGTTCCACAGGAAAGAGCCGAGGCCAAGAATCTTCTAGACTTGTAGTTCTTGAACTTTAGAAAAAACTTGGCTCTGCAAGTACCACCATAATGACCAACAATAAAATACAGTAGCATAATAGAGCTTAAAAAACAAGGCAGAGGTTTTATTGAACAAGTATATTTAATATGTTTTTCTAATGTAACATACACTGTTTGAAAATAGAAAAATAAAACACTGTACTTTTGCCCATGTACCACTAGTGGGACACATACCTAAGTTTAAGACGTTAGACGTTAAACTTAACTGCTATTATGAAAATAATATGGCAATGATGTCACAATAGATGTCTGTTCTACACACACCTGGATTCAGGAAGCCTATTTAAACTCAAAAAACATTTTTTTTTAATGTATTTGACTGTAGCTACAATGAGTTCTTGACCCCCCCCCCCCCACACATGGAAAGAACACATGGCTATATACCGTATTTTTCGGACTATAAGGCGCACTTAAAATCCTTTAATATTCTCAATACTCGACAGTGCGCCTTATACCCGGTGCGCCTAATGTACGGAACAATTTTGGTTGTGCTTATAGACCTCAAAGCTATTTTATTTGGTACATGGTGAAATGATAAGTGTGAACAGTAGATGGCAGTCACACATGAGATGTACGTGTAGACTGCAATATGACTCAAGTAAACAACACCAACATTTTATATGTTCCATTGAAAATATAAAACATTACACACGGCGCTCAAAAATCTATCAAAATGTGACCAGTAGAGATACATGTAGACTGTAATATGACTCAAGTAAACAACAATTTTGGTGTTGTTTACTTGAGTCATTGAAAGTATAGAACATTACACACAGCTCAAAATGTTTTAATATGACTTTGGTAAGCTATGAAGCCGCACCGCTTGATGGATTGCACTGAGCTTCAAGATACGAGTATTATTATGGTGTGTGTGTATAAGGTAAGACATATTATCTGGCGTTTTGTTTCGCAATATTATGCAAAAGAAACTTTTCTTACCTTGTGGTACCTGCTGAGCTGTATTTGGGATCTGCATAAGGCTTGAAAATTTGCGCGCATCCGCCTTTGTAGCCCGTGGCGACCCCGTTGTCGATCAGTTTCTTCTTTTTCTCTATCTTCTTATGTGACATTCATCCTCCACTGTTGTCATTTCTAATATAAAGTAGTGTAAAGTTCTTACTTATATCTGTCAGTAAACTCACCATGAAAGTGCTAAAACATACCGGTGTAGTGAGTTTACATTATTCACCCAAGGAACTTTAGTTATTAGAGAGTTCCGGTCGGACAGTTTTTCACGGGACACATTTCCGGCGTTGTTATTGCACTCGTGAGCCACGGATGAGGGGATGCTGCTCCGTTATTGATTGAAGTAAAGTCTGAATGTCATTATAACAGTTAGCGCCATCTTTTGACACTTCTTCCACGCCCGTCCTTGCACGCTACACCGCTACAACAAAGATGACGGGGAGAAGACGCTGTCGAAGTTGAGCCACGTAAATAAGACCGCCCACAAAACGGTGCATCCGGAAGCGACTGTCAGAAAGCGGCTTGAAGATGATCTGTAAAACATCATCTATGCAACATTTTGACCAAAGAACCACCATTACATGTTATGTAGACCACAAGGAAGTGTTTTCAGTTTAGAAAAAAAATAAAAATAATATGACCCCTTTAATGCGCCCTATAATCCGGTGCGCCTTATGTATGAAAAAAGACCTGAATAGACCCGCTCATCAGCAGTGCGCCTTATAATCCGGTGCGCCCTATGGTGTGGAAAATACGGTATTTGTTTCCTGCAATCTTTTGACACGAGAACAAAACAGAAGTTGTGGAAAATGTGCTCTAGCTTTAATTGAATTTGGGTTGAGCCCATTTTTGTATGCATGGAATGAAGTAGTTGGAGTTTTCTAGGCCACTGAGCAGAGATATCAGTCTGAGATTGTGGATGCCTTTTGACTCACAAATAACTGTGTTTGACTTTGCTTCAGTGGTTGCAAATCACTTTGAAATAGACCTGGGCCGATATTCGGTAAGTCAATAAAGTGGACGATAAAAGAAAAAGAAAATGTAGTTGGTAAGTTTGCCAGCCTTGATAATCGCCATCTACGTATGTGCATTGTTGCGGTCACTCTTTTGCATTATTTGTACTACCGTATTTTTTGGAGTATAAGTCGCTCCGTAGTATAAGTCGCACCGGCCGAAAATGCATAATAAAGAAGGAAAAAAACATATGTAAGTCGCACTGGAGTATAACTCGCATTTTTTGGGGAAGTGTATTTGATAAAACCCAACACCAAGAATAGACATTTGAAAGGCAATTTAAAGTAAATAAAGAATAGTAGACAACAGGCTGAATAAATATATATATATTATATGATGCATAAATAACCAACTGAGAACGTGCCTGGTATGTTAACGTAACATATTATGGTAAGAGTCATTCAAATAACTATAACATATAGAACATGCTATACGTTTACCAAACAATCTGTCACTCCTAATCGCTAAATCCGATTCAATCTTATACGTCTAGTCTCTTACGTGAATGAGCTAAATAATATTTGATATTTTACGTTAATGTGTTAATAATTTCACACATAAGTCGCTCCTGAGTATAAGTCACACCCCTGGCCAAACTATGAAAAAAATGCGACTTATAGTCCGAAAAATATGGTACAAATAAACGGTAGTAAAACTCTTGACGGTTACTATTACCGTATTAAAATTGAAATGATCGAAAAACTGATTGATAACTGCATGTTGATAAAAACATGTAGACCCAATTAGCGTTAGCTTGCTAGCTAGCTTCAATGCTAACATGTAAACAAGAGACATTGTCTTTCCCCATTAAGAAACGTCATTCCCCAATCTCAACTTGTATAAACACATTACTGTCTAAACACCTGAGCTACTGTATTCACATTGGACATAAAGGCTGTGCTGTTTTTGCAAAGTTATCGATATAAACTCCAAAGTGTCAAGTTGAAACAGACAGGAAGTGAACAGGAAGTCACATAAACGGTAAGTGAAACAACAGATGAACTCATTTACATTCATTAAATAAATATTCTAAAACATTTACAAATTTAAATGGAAGAACATAAACATATTTAAACACACAAATAAAGATGTTATGGCTCTTATGAAGACAGAACAATATTTGTTGTTTTTTCTGCCAATAAAGTATATTGTGTGGCTAGCTATTTTAGTCATTAAAAAAATACAACATGGTTAAAATATTTTAACCTGTGTATCATTACATTTTGAGGACATTAAACAATACTGTGATAATAATCATAACCGTGATCATTTTGGTTGTGTGTGTTTGATCCCCCCTCCCTTAACAAACACAGCACCTATTTTATTGCTTTTAGTTGTGATTTATATTCAAGTGCAAAATTTTGCTGACGAACGGAGCATATTTTATTTGTAATGTTTCTTTTATTTAACTTGGATATTTAAAAGTTTACATTTTCAAGATTCAAGATGCTTTATTGTTGTCCATTCTTTTAACATGTACAAGACACATAAGAACTGAAATTTCATTTTCGGCACAGTCCCACTAAGAGCAGACATACGTTACAAGGGGACAAGACGGGACGGCCAACGGATCAGCCACTTACGGCGCTCCTTAAAAAAATGTCGTTGTAATGTTAAACTATATGAGAAATACAAGTTTATTGCACTTGAAAGGGTATACTTGCATTATTATCATTTATAATTTGTGGTTAATTTGGTCTCAAAAAGGTAATGGCAATAATGTCATTTATCTTCCAGCAAAAAATGTTGGCCTAGTTTGAAAGCCTTTTTATTCATTTGATGTAAAACTAATGACCGGTTTCCTTAACTTGCAGGAGGTCCTGACATGGACGCAGAGATGATTCCCAAATTTTGCTCAAAAGACGAAGAATTGGATTACTGGAAGTCCCAAGCCCTGAAATATAAGAAAAGGTAGGAAGTATGACTCATAACCTGACTCTGTATTCTGTCGCAGCTTTTTGTTAAAGTTGTGTTTGGACTTTGAAACAATCCTGTTCCCATCCATGAATATACTCTTTGGAATGGAAATTAATTAAGTCACTTGAAGACAGCGAGTTTGTACCAGACCAGCCCATCTCTCAGTTGCTGGTTATGTAGTTTTGACTAAATGATTTTGCAATATTTGCGGCTATGACTTAGCTTAAAGTTACTACCCCTTTTAAGGAAAATTATGCGCATTGTGAAATCTGTGGCTACAAAACGGTGAGTGAAGCAAATGACTATGTCTTTTATCATTTAAAGAGAAAAGGCCAAACAATGTTATCTATTTAAGGAAGCAAGCATTCTTCTAGAGGAGCACAGACATGCAGTTGTCGCACTACAACCTCAAACTAGAAAGAAAGGTTGATAAAGCTATGCTATGGATTAGGGCTGGGCGATATGGCCTTTTTTAATATCTCGATATTTTTAGGCCATGTCACGATATATATCTCAATATTTTGCCTTAGCCTTGAATGAACACTTGATGCATATAATCACAGCAGTATGATGATTCTATGTGTGTACATTAAAACATTCTTGTTCATACTGCATTAATATATGCTCATTTTAAACTTTCATGCAGAGAGGGAAATCACAACTAAGTCAATTGAGAAAAACTGTATTTATTAAACAGTGGCACAAACATTCATGTCATTTCAAAACAGAAAGTGCAAGATTGTCAGAGACATTTTAAAACAAGCTATGAGTGCACTTTTTGTGCATGATGTCACTAAGATGACATATCAAAACAACATTAAATTAAAGTGCACTTTTTGTACAGAACGCCACTACAATAGTTTAAAACAAATAAAGTGCATTTTTGTGCATGATGTCACACAAGATATTTCAATAACTGTCAAATAAAAATGAGCTGCATAATAGGAAATCAAATAGTGTACGTCCTTCGCTATGTGGTAGGTTCCTGCGGACGTTATCTCCTTCTGTTGTTGACTATTTTTTTTCATACGGTTTTTATGTGGAAATGGTGGCTTGGGCATTTTGTTGGTGTGGCACTGAACGGAGATGTTGACATGCGAAGTAAGCACTCTTCATTCTCTAGCAGGTGACTTTTCAAATGATGCTACATATTAGCAGTAATGCTACTTATTGTAGCAACGCTTTTGCCCCTCACTTGACAAATTACGGTTGTCTGTTCGACATATTCCCACTTGAAGCCAAACCACCGCCAGACGATGGACCCCGTGCTGTTTTTCTTGGGAATTAATTCTTCCTTCATTTGTTACCAGATTCGCACCTTCTTTCTCTCGTATTACCACTCGCACCACAGATAACGTTAGCCATGCCGCTACCTCTCTGCTCCGCGAGGACGTATACGTATGTGACGTATGTAAGAAGGTGCGCTTGTTTTATCATTCCTGTGAGAAGAGCCTGTAGTGTAATGCCCGCAGCTAAAAGCAACTGCGTGAGATCGTATACTCGAATATCACGATATAGTCGTATATCGATATATCGCCCAGCCCTAAAATGGATTGTGTACTTCTATTGTCAACATCATATTCAGCACCGTACATGTTTAAATATCTGCCACCAGGACTTAATCTGGAGCATTTGAACTGTTTAATATTGACTTTTTCCAGTCCCTGCAGTTGTTGTTGTTGTTTCACAGTGTGTTCACTTCACACAGCCTAAAACGCAGAAATAGCGAGGAAGGAATGCTAAACATTGCCGTTAAAGAACTCAGGCGTGCTGATGAGGCAGCCTCGCTGACGCTGGTATGCGTGGAACGACTCGGCGCACCAACCGATTCATGGATGCCGTGTCGGCCCGCAGCTGAACTGCAATGAAGGAGGACCTTGTGTGTTTAGACGCAAGCCGAAAACGCTGACTTTAGACTTAGACTTAGAATTAGACTTCCTTTTTATTGTCATTCAAATTTGAACTTTACACTACAGATAAGAACGACATTTTGTTGCATTAGCTCTAGGTAGTGCAGGATAAAAAATCAATAAGGTGCAGATATATATAAATAGATTACTGTACAGATAAATATATTGCACTTTTGCATATGCATCCAGGTTTATGGATGTATGTTATATTGTCTTCATGTTACAGTGAGTTAATCCATTTTTGGGGGGAATTGAGGGGATTATTATGATGATTACGTGTTCCAACAAGTTACTTCAGGCGTCAGCAGTGTACCAGCATCCTGTTTCTTCGCCGTATCAGTTCTCCTTTGACCTCAAACACACACTTCAGACATGTGGCAGCAGGATTGTTTTCCTCAGCTACTAGTACTCCCGCAGCTGTTTCTTTGCTATATTCTTAGAATGATCCACCAATGTCTTCCCCAGGGCATGATTTTAAATGTGGTCAGTGCAGACTAAGCTGCTAGAACACATCGAGCCCCGGAGCCTCCCGGGGGACAAAAGACACTGTTCCAGAGCTGCTGTCACGCGGACTTTCAGCTGCATGGCTTGCAAAGAATTGACAATGACCGTTTGTGTGACCGCTGTGTGCGCTTGTGCCATCCAGCTGCCATGACGCCCAGGAAGAGCTGCAGGAGTTCCAAGAGGGGAGTCGAGAGCTGGAGGCCGAGTTGGAGGCGCAGCTCGGCCAGGCTGAACATCGCCTTCGTGACCTGCAGACGGAGAACGAGAGGCTGAAGAATGATGTGGACAACCTCAAGGTAACCACCGACTCACCTGAGCGGGGGTTATTTTGGCCACTTCGGGATTTAGACTTTTGGTTTCTTAAAAGGTCATCGGAAGTTTCAGCAGATAATTTGTTTTCAGTAAAACATCTAAAACAAAGATTAGAAAACTAGAACACCTTAAATTTAAACTTAATGCTGGAATTCAGACCAAGTACTTTTAGTACTACGGGCCCTCAGGCCACTTTATCCATGTTTGCACTTGTCCAACGTAGTAGTAGTTGGGGCGGCATAGCTCGGTTGGTAGAGTGGCCGCGCCAGCAACTTGAGGGTTCCAGGTTCGATTCCCGCCTCCGCCATCCTAGTCACTGCTGTTGTGTCCTTGGGCAAGACACTTTACCCACCTGCTCCTAGTGCCACCCACACTGGTTTAAATGTGACTTAGATATTGGGTTTCACTGTAAAGCGCTTTTGAGTCACTAGAGAAAAGCGCTATATAAATATAATTCACTTCACACTTCACAGTAGATGCCATATTTCCCATACAAGAATATAACATTGAGTGAGATAGGGGAATACAAATGTTAGCAACACTAGTATAGCTATGTGAGCTACAGTGCTAACTAGGGGTGTAACGGTACGTGTATTTGTATTGTACCGTTTCGGTACGGGGGTTTCGGTTCAGTGCGGAGGTGTACCGAACGAGTTTCCACACGGACATATTAAGTAGCGTACTGCACGTTGTGTAAACAATACTCAAAATGCCGGACATTTGAGGCATTTAAGAAACTCCGTCTGGACAGCCCCGCAAAAGAGGACATGTCCGGTAAAAAGAGGACGTATGGTCAGTCCATCCTAGATCGGTTTCACCGGACATGCCCTCTTTTGCTAGCATGCAAATGTATGTTCAGGGTTAAGAAGGGGTTAAAAACAAAACAAATTGTGGAGGTGTGCGCAGCAGCATTTGTGAGGGAGGGGCAGAGACAGAGAGAGAGCGAGAGAGTTATGATAAACGCGCATGCGTCGCCAGGCTCTGCTTTTTATCCATAGATTTATCAGATTTAATCTTTTATTATCTATAGCAGGGGTGTCAAAAGTGTGCCCCGGAGGCCATTTGCGGCCCACAGCTAATGTTTTAAAGGCCCACGGCACATTCTAAAAATACTATTAAAATAAACAAAAACATAACAAAAAGTGAAATAAAAAAAGCTTAAAGGTTAAATGAAATTTAGAAAAAGTTGCAATGTTGACTAATAAAACAAAGCTGTTTTTTTTTTCTTTTAAACTGTCATTGCTCAAAACATAATATTGAATCAAAATCAATGTTATTATGAATTATTGACCTATCCAAGGTTCCGATTACTTCACACCAAATATTCCACTAAGAAAAATATTTTTGGTGGAAGATTTTGCAAATTTGGTAAATAAATCACCAAAAAATGTATATTTTGTTGTTTTCTTACTGTACCGAAAATGAACCGAACCATGACCTCTAAACCGAGGTACGTACCGAACCGACATTTTTGTGTACCGTTACACCCTTAGTGCTAACATTACAGTTACAATTAAACATCATGCTAAGTTAGTTTTATTTGCAAAATAAAAAACAACCTATTACACTTACAGCTCCAAGCAACTATCACTCAATCAGTCAACTACAATAGACTCAATAAGTCAGTTAATTGAACGATTAATTAAATAATGGATAATTAAAAACATTTCAGTAATTTTGCTGTGATCGATAAATTGCCATGAAGGCCTGGGCCGATAACACATTTTTCTGGACGATAAATTCACTTACAGATTATTGCTGTTACACAAGTTATTGTCAACATTATTTTAAGACCACATTAACCATTGAGGTAATGATAATGCATACTAATAATGCAATTATACCCTTTCAGATACAATACACTTGTCCATCCACCCATCCATCCATCCATTTTCCTCCGCTTATACGAGTCCGGGTCATGGGGGCAGCAGTCTAAGCAGAGATGCCCAGACTTCCCTGTCCCCGGCCAC
Organism: Nerophis lumbriciformis; assembly: GCF_033978685.3. NCBI lineage: Eukaryota > Metazoa > Chordata > Actinopteri > Syngnathiformes > Syngnathidae > Nerophis > Nerophis lumbriciformis. Next base: position 13,399,635 of record NC_084569.2, read on the forward strand.
CTCCTCTAGTTCTACAGGGGGGATACCGAGGCGTTCCCAGGCCAGCTGTGAGACATAGTCCCCCCAACGTGTCCTAAGTCTGCCCCGAGGTCTCTTCTCGGCTGGACATGCCCGAAACATCTCACCAGGGAGGCGTCCAGGTGGCATCCGTAGTGGATGCCCGAGCCATCTCTGCTGGCTCCTGTCGACGTGAAGGTGCAGCGGCTCTACTCTGAGTCTCCCTGATGACCGAGCTCTTAGGGTGATCCCAGACATCCTGCGTAGGAAACTCATTTCTGCCACTTGTATTCATGACCGTGTCCTTTCGGTCATTACCCAAAGCTCATGACCATAGGTGAGGGTAGGAACGTAGACTGACCTGTAAATCGAGAGGTTCGCCTTCTGGCTCAGCTCCTTCTTCACCACAACAGACCGGTGCAGTGACTGCCTCACTGCAGATGCCTCACCAATCCGTCTGTCGATCTCGCGTTCCATTCTTCCCTCACTCGTGAACAAGACCCCGAGATACTTGAACACCTCCACTCGAGGCAGAACTTCACTCCCGACCAGAGGGGTGCAGTCCACCCTTTTCCGACTGAGAACCATGGCCTCAGATTTGGAGGTGCTGATAATAAACTTGTTTCTCGTATTTTTAACATTGTAATTGGAATGTAAACTTTTAAATATCCAAGTTAAATAAATAATTAAAATATATAATACATTTTAAAAACTGTCAAATTTGCACTTGAATAAAAATCTCAACCAAAAGCAATAAAATAGGTTCTATCTCTGTTGAGGAGGGGGTAGAGACCATTAAACACACAACCAAAACAATAAATCAAATGACCAAAAAAAATTATTGTGACCAAAGTGATAACGGTTACCATTATTATCGCAGTATTGTTGAATGTGCTCAAAAAGTAATATACACATGCTAAAACGTGTTGTATTTTTTTAATACCTAACAGACACACAATACACTTTTTATACATTTTACTTTGTAAACGTTTTAGAATGTTTTTGTAATCAGTTCTTTTTACTTGCGGTCTATGTGACGTCACACGAGTTCACTTCCTGTTGAACAAACATCCGTCTGTTTCAACTCGACACTGTAGAGTTTATATCAATCATTTCATGCAAAGATAGCAAAGCCTTTATGTACAATGTGAATACTGTATCCTAGCTGTTTAGACAGTAATGTGTTTATACAAGTTTAGATTGGGATATGACGTTTCTTAATGGGAAAATACGTTAATGTCGGTTGTATTTATGTTAAGTTAAAAGTTAGAGTACCAATGATTGTCACACACACACTAGGTGTGGTGAAATTTGTCCTCTGCATTTGACCCATCCCCTTGTTCACCTCCCTGGGAGGTGAGGGTAGCAGCCCAGGAATCATTTTTGGTGATTTAACCCCCAATTCCAACCCTTGATGCTGAGTGCCAAGCAGTGTTGTAATGGGTCCCATTTTTATAGTCTTTGGTATGACTCGGCCGGGCTTTGAACTCACAACCCACCGATCTCAGGGCGGACACTCTAACCACTAGGTCACTGAGTAGGTTTTAGCCTGTTAGCCTTTAAGATAGCTAGTCGTTCCATACGTTTATCAAAGGGCAGTTATAAATCAGTTTTTTGATCATTTTAATTTAAAACGGTAATACTAACATGTGGGAGTTTTACAGCAGTTATTATTGCCGTTAATGTGCATGCAGTACAAACAAACAACGCATGCATATGACGATTATCTAAGCTGGAAAACATACCGACTTCATCTTCATTTATCGTTTGGTTAATTGACTTGTCGAATATCGGCCTAGTCTTAAGTGTGTGTTTGTTTTTCTGCGTTAGCTTTCAAACAGCAAATAATAGGCTTCACACATTATTCAACAGCAGAATTATATGAATAGAGTAATTCCTCTTGTCCATTATCCACAATCTTTATAACTGTGAACAGAGGCGGGACGGCTAGCTTCCGACACCGACAGAGCCTTGCTAGTCGGGACTCACCCGTGAAAACTCAGCAAGGTAACAAAAATTAGGAGAATAAAAGTTAATCGCAAAGCCAAATGTCCCGTGGAAGGAAATTTTCGGCAGCAAATCAAACCAGCAAGCCATTTTAGTATCCGACATTATCGTGTGAGTGTGTACTATCATCGGCTTTTATCCTTTTTTTTGCGGAATCTTGGGAATGTTTTACTAATGCGCAGCAATTTCCAATGTTTAAAGTGTTCATAAAAAGGGATCCGAGCTCATACAGCAGAAAACATGGCCTGTAGCATGAAGTGCTGCATAACTTGCCTCTTTGCAAGACCCATGTCATGTGACTGCAAACTTGACACCTCATTGGCTGGTTCTGAGTCAGGATCGATTGCTACAGTCCATCCATCCATCCATTTTCTACCGCTTGTCCTTTTCGGAATCGCGGGGGGTGCTGGAGCCTATCTCAGCTGCATTCGGGCGGCACCTTATCGCAGGGCCAACACAGATAGACAGACAACATTCACACTCACATTCACACACTAGGGCCAATTTAGAGTTGCCAATCAACCTATCCCCAGGTGCATGTCTTTGGAGGTGGGAGGAAGCCGGAGTACCCGGAGGGAACCCACGCAGTCACGGGGAGAACATGCAAACTCCACACAGAAAGATCCCGAGCCCAGGATCGAACCCATGGACCTTCGTATTGTGAGGCGAAGGTCCTGGGTTCGATCCTGGGTTCAGTGTTAACCAAAAGCGACTCTTGAAACTAATTTTTACACACTTATTTTGCTCACAAAATTGTATTCAATGAATTGTCAGCAATTGTCAAACACAGAAAATTCAGTTACATAAATTTAGCGTAAAAAAAGGCTTATGTAACAGACACAAATTAACCTCCATACAATATATTGTCGAGCAAAATTTATGACTAAGTTGGCAGGCTTTATTTTAAGATGTGTAGCAAAGCCTGCTTGTTTTTTGTGTGGTATTTTGGTATGGTATTATGTCTTTGAGGAATACATCTCGCAAAAATGAAGTAAACAAGTGAGGGAGATGCTTTTCTCACTTTTGGTGCTCATAAACAAACATGAAGAAAACATAATAAAATTAGAACCTCATTAAAAAGTCTATTTTCTCCTTATAACCAGGAGAAACTGGAGCAGCAGTACACTCAGAGCTACAAGCAGATTTCTATGCTAGAAGATGACCTGGGCCAGACGCGAAGCATCAAGGAGCAGCTCCACAAATACGTGCGAGAGCTCGAGCAGGCTAACGACGACCTGGAGAGAGCCAAAAGGTCTGACAGCAACATCGATCAATAGAATTGTTTGGATGAGAGGCTAGGCAGAGTTCTTAGGCCTCACTATTAACAACTGCCTCTTGGGCCAATTACAGAATGCTGTTTGAATGAAAAAAGTACCTGCTATTGCTGGGTTGCATATGACGCAACATCTGTTTTTCTTCTGCGTGGCTTAAGCAAGGCAAGGCAACTTCATTTGTATAGCACTTTTCATTCACAGACTCAAAGTGCTTCACAGCACAACATGTGGTACAACAAAGTGAAATGAAAGAAAATAAAAGCAAAATTAAAATGCAGACAATAAAAACTAAAAACAGTGCGGACGTTAAAAGTTAAAAGATTAAAAGATTTAGCTGAAAGCTAAGGTGAACATAAACGTTTTCAGTCTAGTTTTAAAAGTAGTCAGAGAAAGTCTGACATCTTCAGGAAGTTTATTCCAGCTATTTGTTGCATAGTGACTGAATGATGCTCTCCCTTGATTTGAGTTTACTCTGGGGACCGCTAACAGATTGGTCTCAGAAGGTCTTAGTGATCTAGAGGGCTTATATAGTGGGAGCATATCAGTGATATACTTCGGCCCTAGACCATGTAGTGATTTATATGTGAGCAGGAGGATTTTGAAATCAATTCTCTGATGTACAGGGAGCCAATGTAAGGATTTAAGAATTGGTGTAATGTGCTCACATTTTTTGGTCTTTGTTAGAACTTTACAGCAGCGTTCTGAACAAGCTGTAGCTGCCTGACAGTTTTTTGGGAAGACCTGCAAGGAGACCATTACAATAATTTAGCCTACTGGTAATAAAGGCATGTACAAGTTTCTCTAAGTCTTGAGCTGACATGAGCCCTCTAAGTCTTGTTACATTTTTGAGGTGATAGTAGGCCGATTTTGTTACTGATTTGACGTGACTGTCGAAATGTAAACCAGAATCTAAAATAACCCCAAGATTTCTGGCTTTATTTGAGGCTTTCAGGGACAGTGACTGAAGATGTTGGATGACTTTAAACCTTTCTTTTTTTAGCACCAAAAACAATTATCTCAGTTTTATCTTCATTTAGTTGTAGGAAATGTTGGCACATCCAGTGTTTGACTTGCTCAATGCACTGGCACAGAAGATCTATGGGGCGATAGTCATTTGGTGATAGCGCTACATAGATTTGGGTGTCATCGGCATAGCAATGATGGCTTAATTCACTTCTTTTTTTTTTTTGACAGAGACTTCCTTTATTGTCATTCAACATGATAGTCAAGCAGCTTGAGTGTAGCAATACAACAAGTGAGTGAGTGTAGAGTTTGAGCAGAAAAGGCCGTATTGCTGTTCTGTTATTGGGTGTTGCAATCGTTTAAATAGAGAGATTGGAAAGTGCTTTCATAGTGTCCCAAAATAAGTCGTTCATAAAGGTAATAAAGTCAGGGAAAAAACTAAAGTGTGTGAAAGGAAATGGTGCTTAAAAATATCACTCTCATTTTCTCGTGGAATACAATTGGACCATGCTTGTCTCTGCATGCAATCAAGTTTATTCTCTACTATTTAGTTAGTGTTTGAGAGCATAACTAAACATAAAGAAAGGACAAGAGATCACATTAGCGATACAACTACAAAGACCCAGTTGTGCAAATAAACTAACGTTTTGTTAAGTCCTAGTAATAAATATTGTGATTGTTGGTCCAACTCACTATTTTTGTTGTCGATTTTCACAACAGAAACTTAAAGCTTGTTGTTGTTGTGCAGGAAAGCCAACGGCTTTATTCAACACGGATGACCATGTTACTTTGGTGATATTTGTCAGCATCAAGAAAATATCCTTAATAGTATTAATAAACTAGATTAATACATTTCTTGTTGGCTCAACAGCATATACAGAATCTTGATATCCCTAGCAAATGTTGGTGAACAGGGATATATATAGCAAATTAATGAGACAAAATATGAATGAGACAGCATACAAAACACCTACAGACATGAATTGTAGAGGAGACTAATATTTGTAGCAAAAATGAACTGCAAACACACTTATCCTTTTTCTCATTTGTGTCACGATCACAGCAGCACAGCACTAGTTATGTCAATCAAATACGTGAGCGATTCAGAAATAAATCCAACATTGTCTTTCACGGGTCAATTCTTAATTTGTGCACCTCTCCGGATTGTAAAGACATGACGTGTCAGTCTTTCCTTCTTTAAATTCTTGTAAGTGTTGAAGGAAGTAATGTCGAGGCAAGCAGTAACGTCTTGGTGATGGTGATTTGTTTATATCAGGGCTCCCCAAACTATGGAGCGTCCAAAATCCAACCCGTGGAAAGTCCCAGGTTAAAAAAAATAAATTAAAAAATTAAAAAAATGTTGTTTGTTAAATTTTTTTTTTTTTTTAATCTGTCCTTACTAATCCATTTTCTACCGCTTTTTACTCTCCTTGTCTCCTAGCCGCTCAGGCAAATCAAATTATATAAAAATGTATTTTGCCATCGACAGCGTGACATTGTCGCGCTGGGAATATATATATATATATTACAGCCCGGCCCCCGGACACATTTTTTTAACCCAATGTGGCCCCCCGAGTCAAAAACTTTGGGGACCCCTGGTTTAGATCTTTCAAAAACATTTTTTCTTAAGAGTGTATAAATCCACTTTATCCCGCTTCAAACATTTTATATTATATTGCCTCTAAATCTTTCAAAATGCGCCCAAATTTGCACTGATCCAGGTAAATATGATGTCTCTAGGTCACGTGATTGCAACCCAAATGTCAAATGTATGGTACAAAAAAGAGAGACTGTGCCATCTACTGGGCCTAGTGCTGTGCAGAATTGACCCTAAACTGTCATGTTCCTGTGCAGGGCGACCATCGTGTCCCTGGAGGACTTTGAAGGCCGTTTAAACCAAGCCATCGAGAGAAACGCCTTCCTGGAGAGCGAACTGGACGAGAAGGAGTCTCTGTTGGTGTCTGTGCAGAGACTCAAAGATGAAGCGCGAGGTGCGGACCAAAAAAAAAACACTTCACCGCAGCTTGGCGGGCGGGCGCCTCATGACTTAATGACTTTGTCCTCCACAGACCTCAGGCAGGAGTTGGCGGTACGAGAGAGGACCACAGACAGGATGTCGGCGCCAAGCTCGCCCACCTTAGACATTGACAAAACGGACTCGGCCATACAGGCGTCTCTCTCACTACCATCCACACCGGTGGGAAAGAGTGTGGAACATTCCTTTGTCGCCCCGAAAGGTCAGATTTAAATAAACTCTTAGCGTTTTGTCAGAAAGTAAATTTTTACGTGAACTTGTACTGCTGTGTGTTCCCAGTAGTGACCAACGGCTGCGCCAACTCCTCCCTCACGCCCTCAGGTAGAATCTCAGCCCTGAACATCGTTGGCGATCTGCTCAGAAAAGTCGGGGTAGGTCTTCTTCCGCCGTAGGTAAAACAGGCACAAATGTTACAACTGTGGCTAAAAGAGGTTTTCGTTAGGCTTTGGAATCCAAACTGGCCGCCTGCAGAAGCTTCGGTAAGGACCAGGCGGTAAGACAGGGCATCGCCGCGGGCAATGGCGCCCTCATCAAACACAGCACCTACTTTGACAAAAGGTGAGTGTGTGTTTTTCAACCAACAGATATTGTTTGGTGTGCCGTGGAAGATTATGTAATTTCACCTAATTGGGTTAAAAATATTTTTTGCAAACCAGTAATTATAATCCGCAAATGTGCCGTTGTTGAGTGTCTGTGCTGTCTAGAGCTCGGCGGAGTAACCGTGTAATACTCTTCCATATCAGTAGGTGGCAGCAGGTAGCTAATTGCTTTGTAGATGTCGGGAACGACGACGATGGTTTGCAGGTAAAAAGGTATCTAACGCTCAAACCAAAAATAAACAAAAGGCGAGTGCCGCTAAGAAAAGGCATTGAAGTTTAGGGATGGCTATGCAAAACTGAACTGGCTGCAAAGTAAACAAAAACAGAATGCTGGAGGACAGCAAAGACTTACAGCGTGTGGAGCTGCAGACGGCGTCCACAAAGTACATCCGTACATGACATGACAATCAACACCAAAATAGGAGCACAAGACAAGAACTAAAACACTACACACAGGAAGACACCAAAAAACTCAAAATAAGTCACGACGTGATGTGACAGGTCGTGACAGTACACCATACTTGCCAACCCTCTCGAATTTTCCGGGAGACTCCCGAATTTCAGTGCCTCTCCCGAAAATCTCCCGGGACAACCATTCTCCCGAATTTCTCCCGATTTCCAGTTGGTCTTAAGGCACGCCCCCTCCAGGTCTGTGCGGACCTGAGTGAGGACAGCCTGTCATCACGTGCGCCTTTCCTTCATACAAACAGCGTGCCGGTCACGTTATAACATCTACGGCTTTTGGAGAGTGCACAACTGCACACACAACAAGAAGGAGACGAAGCAGAAGAACGAAGAGGAGGCAGTCATGGCGACGACCGGGGATGGACAATTCAACCCTAAACTCACTCCTTTCCTGCAAATTAAATCTCACAGATGCTGCCCATACCTATGCTCCTTCAAAGGCTGTGCTACTGGCTGCAAAGAATAGCACTTTCAAATACAACAATGAGTAGCAGAGTGTTATGTGTGTGTATATGTGTAAATAAATGAACACTGAAATTCAAGTATTTATTTTATTTATATATATATATATATATAGGGATGATGTTTGATGAGAAATTATCGAGTTCGAGCCCATTATCGAATCCTTTTATCGAACCGATTCTTTATCGATTCTCTTATCGAATCCAGATAGGTTGTTGTATATGGAAAACAACACAATATTTGGTTTAACAAAATCTCACTTTTATTTTAAAAGAAAAAAATAAAATTAAAAAAAAGAATAAATATTGACTCTTACCCCCCCTAAAAATAAAATAATAATAATAATATTGACTGTGGTTACCCAAAGTATATTAAGTGGGATTTTTCAGAAAAACAAATATATACAGTAACACAAAAACCACTTGTCTCTGATCACTATAGGTGAATAGCTATGCCTTGAGGCGTTTTTTCCGGTCCATTATTTTTGCTGCTTGTGTGATGTACCACAGGGCATTTCTTGTGGGACGGGATTCGTTCCCAGGGATTCGAATAAAGAACCAACTCGTTTTCTTTACTATAGTGGCCTCGATAACGGGAACCGGTTCTCAAAAAGGGATTTGAGTCCATGGAATCGGTTCTTTTCTTATCGAACAACCGGGAGAACCGGTTTCGAACATCATCCCTCTATATATATATATATATATATATATACATACCTGCCAACTACTCCGGTTTTCCCGTAATTAGTACGGTTTTCATCAACCTATTCCGGGTTACGGTTGTAGTGATAAAAAATACGGTTTTTCATTAATTAAATTATTTTTTTTTTTTAAAAGTTTTATTCACGAAATCGCGTAACAATGACAATCGACACTGCTTCCCGTAACTTCCTATCAAGCCATTCCGGATGCCATGAGCGAGGCTATTTATAGCACCGCTGCCAAGCAGTTGCCATTGTTTCCAAACGAGCGAACGATCATGGAATCAGCCGGAGAAAAATCGCAAACGAGTCTTAAACCGAAAAGAAAACTGCAGTCATTCCGTGAAGAATATTCAAAAGCCTATCCGGGAATAATTATCCGTTCCAAAAAGGGTGAAAACTACGCGAATTGCACATTGTGCAGACAAGATTTTTCGATCGGACACGGAGGAATTAGCGATGTAAAAGACCACGTGGGGACAAAAAAACACAAGTCTAATGCCGTTGCTAGCGATACAAGTGGAAAACTTTCAACGTTTTTCGTCGCCCAAACAGATTCTTTGGATGTGATAAATGCCGAAGTTTTATTTACGGAGGCAATAATTGAGCATGAACTTCCAATCGCACTGGCATGATCACATCAATCTGATAGAATAAATTTGGATTTTAGCCACAAAAAGGTAATGACACCAATGTTATCTATTGGAATTGTTTAGTACTGTTATACTGTTAAAGGTGTTTGTACTATGTATGCTTTCAAGTCCAAGTTGAAGAAATCTTGTTAAATGTTGACAGCATAACTACCAAAATACAGAAGTATGTCCTTAATATTTTTGCAGTGCTATTTATGTTGAAAAGTTAAAATGATTACATTAGAGATGTGATGTGCCACTTTTCAAGTGTCTGATGGCTTAAATTAATTTTCTTTAATTTTTCATATTTTGAATTCTTTTGAAAGGCTTACAAAAAAACTACATTTGAATTGTAATTCCATGCTATTGACAGGACTATTAATTTTAATGAAGTTAGCTTACCATGTTTACAGTATGATAATTGTGATAGAAATGTGAATTTTAGGCACAGAATATTTTTTACAATTGAACAAGGCAGTAGATTATACAAGCTTGGACAGAAAGTTAATGACACCAATTTTTTTTTTTTATGGAATTGTTTAGTACTGTTTTACCATTTGTTTACTGTAAAAAGTGTTTATACTGTTTATACTTTCAATTAACAAATTGAAGTCTTGTGAAAGGTTGACAGGATAACTGGCATTAACTGTCAAAATTATTTCAGACTATTGAAGTTAGCTTACAGAATAAACATGTCAATCAACCCATATTATTTTTGCTGTAATATTTTTGTTCTGAAAAGTCACTGTGACTGATAGAAAAGTGATGGTTTTAGCAACATTTTAACCTGTCGGAATGCTAATAATCATTTTGCTTCGGGGGGCGAAGTGAACCCCCCACCAGGACTTTGTCCTGGACCTACCGGGGTCTGCGGCCCCTGGACCCTGGCTACTAGGTTTTTCTGATTTCAAAAGTTGGCAGGTATGTATATATATATATATATATATATATATGTATATATATATATATATATATATATATATATATATATATATATATATATATATATATAGCTAAAATTCACTGAAAGTCAAGTATTTATTTTATTTATATATATATGTGTATATATATATATATATATATATATATATATATATATATATATATATATATATATATATAAGAAATACTTCAATTTCAGTGAATTCTAGCTATAAATATACTCCTCCCCCTTAACCCCGCCCCCGGCCCCGAACCACCACAACCCAGCCCCCCCCCCCCCCCCCCCCCCCCCCCAAAATCTCCCGAATTCGGAGGTCTCAAGGTTGGAAAGTATGCAGTACACCTACTTTGAGACAAGAGCTATTTTGATGCATGGTTGGTTATGGTTTGAATTCATATCCAACAATTGCGAGAACGACTTTTTACTGTAAATATCGACTGCTGAGTTTCATTTTTTTAATTTTTTCTGCTGGTGGTGTGCCTCTGGTTTTTTCCAACGAAAGAAATGTGCCTTGGCTCAGAAAAGGTTGAAAAACACTGCCTTACACTACTGACACACTTATGGACACAAACGAGCATGAAGGAGTGAGCATGTGGTCACCGCTGTGTTTTCTACTGCAGCACCCTTAACGGATTGGACCCCAGCGCTTTGACCTCCATGACCGCCTCCAGAACCGTTTCTCCACCAGGCCTGCTGAGCGTGTGAGGTGTTGATAGGACATCAGAGGACACAAGTAACTGTGTGTGTGTGTGTGTGAGTGTGCAAGCGAGGGGATGTTTGCACAAGAGAGACTCGACAAGATGCACACTTGTCGTCGGTGCATTCTTTTCCTCGCACGTAACCGCATGTGCAAAACGCAGCTAATTTACTGCACCTTGTCCGAATGTCGCCAACGTGGTGTCGGCCCACCACGCGGCACACGACCGCCCCCCCTCCATGACGACAAAAGGTCCCACAGACCTCACTTATTTTTGGCCTGCGTTTTCTCTTTATTTGCACAGTTCAACGAGTTATTCCCGTTTAGAACGTATATTTAAAAAAAAAAAAAAAAAAGAAAAAAAAAGGGATGTGTTCATATTTACTAACTGATCTCACCGGATGCTTTACAATGCAGTATTCTGTCACATGTGGGCCAAGGGAAGGGGTGGTGCCTGACCCTACGTCCACACTTAATGACTGAAGTGAATGTTGATCGTTCAAAGCCAAAGTGCTGTCCTGTCGTCCCCCACCTTGGTTCAATCTGCACTTTAAGTCAAGTGCATCTTTTTCTTTTCTTTTTCTGTAAATGTTTGTATTTTTTTGTGCTTTTAAATATAGCGACAGGCATATTTACCTCATTCTTAAAAGTTGCAACTGGTCCTTTATATTCAATTAGTGCAACAAAAACACATTGCAGCTATAGAGGGCCAACGTTAAGCAGGTTTTAGCAACCACTTATAGCCCAAAACTGTTCCTGACTGGTTCTCCTTGCCCACTTAAGTCCAATTGCCCATTTCTACCTTAAACAGTTCATTTTTATTTAATGCCACAATATGTTATTGGGGGGCAAAGCCTGTTCCTGAAGCGTGTCCCGAGGCTCAGCGTTTACTGTACAAAGCCTGCAAGGATGGTCGTTTCACCACCTTTCGGACATTAATGTCCTTTTTATTTATTTCAGAGTTTGTACAGCATGTGTTTCATGTGTTGCACAGTGGTTACAGCCATTGTGGGATGATCTTGACGTTTTGAATAAATAAACATTGATATGATGAACAGGGTGTGTAATTTGTTGACAGGGAATCAAAACAGTGACTCTTCATCTGTGGTGTCACATTTGCATGATTTCAAACCTTGAGGCCAAGCTGCTGTTCCATCTCCACCTTTAATACGTTTTTCTTGACCTTGTCAGATAAAAAAAAATAGCAACCATGTTAGTGTCTTTTAAAAATATATATACAAACCCCGTTTCCATATGAGTTGGGAAATTGTGTTAGATGTAAATATAAATGGAATACAATGATTTGCAAATCCTTTTCAACCCATATTCAATTGAATGCACTACAAAGACACGATATTTGATGTTCAAACTCATAAACTTTTTTTTTTGTTTGGCAAATAATAATTAACTTAGAATTTCATGGCTGCAACACGTGCCAAAGTAGTTGGGAAAGGGCATGTTCACCACTGTGTTACTTGGCCTTTCCTTTTAACAACACTCAGTAAACGTTTGGGAACTGAGGAGACACATTTTTTAAGCTTCTCAGGCGGAATTCTTTCCCATTCTTGCTTGATGTACAGCTTAAGTTGTTCAACAGTCCGGGGGTCTCCGTTGTGGTATTTTAGGCTTCATAATGTGCCACACATTTTCAATGGGAGACAGGTCTGGACTACAGGCAGGCCAGTCTACCCGCACTCTTTTACTATGAAGCCACGTTGATGTAACACGTGGCTTGGCATTGTCTTGCTGAAATAAGCAGGGGCGTCCATGGTAACGTTGCTTGGATGGCAACATATGTTGCTCCAAAACCTGTACGTACCTTTCAGCATTAATGGCGCTTTCACAGATGTGTAAGTTACCCGTGTCTTGGGCACTAATACACCCCATACCATCGCAGATGCTGGCTTTTCAACTTTGCGCCTATAACAATCCGGATGGTTCTTTTCCTCTTTGGTCGACGTCCACAGTTTCCAAAAACAATTTGAAACGTGGACTCGTCAGATCACAAAACACTTTTCCACTTTGTATCAGTCCATCTTAGATGAGCTCAGGCCCAGCGAAGCCGACGGCATTTCTGGGTGTTGTTGATAAACGGTTTTCGCTTTGCATAAGAGAGTTTTAACTTGCACTTACAGATGTAGCGACCAACTGTAGTTACTGACAGTGGGTTTCTGAAGTGTTCTTGAGCCCATGTGGTGATATCCTTTACACACAGATGTCGCTTGTTGATGCAGTACAGCCTGAGGGATCGAAGGTCACGGGCTTAGCTGCTTACCAGCAGTGATTTCTCCAGATTCTCTGAACCCTTTGATGATATTACGGACCATAGATGGTGAAATCCCTAAATTCCTTGCAATAGCTGGTTCAGAAAGGTTTTTCTTAAACTGTTCAACAATTTGCTCACGCATTTGTTGACAAAGTGGTGACCCTCGCCCCATCCTTGTATGTGAATGACTGAGCATTTCATGGAATATACTTTTATACCCAATCATGGCACCCACCTGTTCCCAATTTGCTTGTTCACCTGCGGGACGTTCCAAATAAGTGTTTGATGAGCATTCCTCAACTTTATCAGTATTTATTGCCACCTTTCCCAACTTCTTTGTCACGTGTTGCTGGCATCAAATTCTAAAGTTAATGATTATTTGCAAAAAAAAAAAGGTTTATCAGTTTGAACATCAAATATGTTGTCTTTGTAGCATATTCAACTGAATATGGGTTGAACATTATTTGCAAATCATTGTATTCCGTTTATATTTACATCTAACACCATTTCCCAACTCATATGGAAACGGGGTTTGTATATTCAAAAGCTACATTTAATAGTTCAGCTGACCTTTCTAGATGCAGTCATGGGGAAGTCGTCCACAAAAAACACGTAGTGAGGGATTTTAAAGTAGGAAATCTAGAAGGATAGAAACAACTTAGCAGTCTGCTTGTCAGAGCAAAATAAAGTAGTACTGTCTATAATGTGCATCCCACACTTATTAAACATATTGTAAACAGTGTTAGTACCACCAACGAATAATGATTATGATGATGGAATCAGCAGAAAGTACAGGTAAAATGAAAGCTTGCCGCCATTGGTTACAATTAATCTGGATGTCAACATGGCTATAAGGCAGTGGTTCTTAACCTGGGTTCGATGGAACCCTATGGGTTCGGTGAGTCGGCCTCAGGGGTTCGGCGGAGCCTCCGCCACAGAGGTAAAGACACATCCGACTTATCGTGTAAATAAAAACTTCACCCTATCGGCGTATTATGGATACCCCCAAACAATGTTCCCTCTAATTTTCCATCTGATTTACAGGTTGTTTGATTGATCGATTGAAACTTTTACTAGCAGATTGCAAAGGAAGAGAATACATTATATGAAACAGTACAGTTTACACAGTACAGTACATATTCCGTACAATTGACCACTAAATGGTAACACCTGAATAAGTTTTTCAACTTGTTTAAGTCGGGGTCCACGTTAATCAATTCATGGTAATGTGTGTAAGGTGTGTAATTTGTTGTGAGTTTATGCACTGTGTTGGTTTTGTTCTTTGAACAAGGTGATGTTTATGCACGGTTCATTTTGTGCACCAGTAAAAAAAAACATAACTTTTTCTTGAATTTGAAAAATAAAAAATAATTACTTTTTCCACTAAAGAAGGGTTCGGTGAATGCGCATATGAAACTGGTGGGCTTCGGTACCTCCAACAACGTTAAGAACCACTGCTATAAGGGATGGGAAACCTACAACAACTCACAATTTAGTTCGATTCAACATGATTATAGTATGCAACATTTTCAAAACGACTTACAGTACCGTATTTTTCGGACTATATGTCGCAGTTTTTTTTCGTAGTTTGGCCGGGGGTGCGACTTATACTCAGGAGCGACTTATGTGTGAAATTATTAACATATTACCGTAAAATATCAAATAATATTATTTATCTCATTCTCGTAAGAGACTAGACGTATAAGATTTTATGGGATTTAGCGATTAGGAGTGACAGATTGTTTGGTAAACGTATAGCATGTTCTATATGTTATAGTTATTTGAATGACTCTTACCATAATATGTTACGTTAACGTACCAGGCACGTTCTCAGTTGGTTATTTATGCCTCATATAACCAAAAAATTACACACCTTACACCTAGTACCAACCTCGTCATGTCCGTTGTGTCCTGAGCAAGACACTTCACCCTTGCTCCTGATGGGTGCTGGTTAGCGCCTTGCATGGCAGCTCCCTCCATCAGTGTGTGAATGTGTGTGTGAATGGGTAAATGTGGAAGTAGTGTCAAAGCGCTTTGAGTACCTTGAAGGTAGAAAAGCGCTATACAAGTACAACCCATTTATTTTATTTATTTATTTATAACATACACTTATTCAGCCTGTTGTTCACTATTCTTTATTTATTTTAAGTTGCCTTTCAAATGTCTATTCTTGGTGTTGGGTTTTATCAAATAAATGTCCCCAAAAAACGTGACTTATACTCCAGTGCGACTTATATATGTTTTTTTTCTTCTTTATTGTGCATTTTCGGCCAGTGCGACTTATACTCCGGAGCGACTTATACTCCGAAAAATACGGTACTCTCTATAATGTGCATCCCACACTTATTAAACATATTGTAAACAGTGTTATTACCACCAACGAATAATGATTATGATGATGGAATCAGCAGAAAGTGCAGGTAAAATGAAAGCTTGCCGCCATTGGTTACAATTAATCTGGATGTCAACATGGCTATAAGGGATGTGAAACCTACAACAACTCACAATTTAGTTCGATTCTACATGATTTTTGATTTAAACCAATATTCTAAATGTATTACTTGACAACATAATTATAGTATTTATTAACATTTTCAAAACAGGTTACAAAGCTCCTAAATATGCAGTGAGTAAGTGTGGAGATGGCCTAAAAAACATCATTATAAAAGTGTATTCTTAAAAAAAAATATTGAGAATCAATTTAATTTGCTACATTAATTGATTTAAGATTAAAATGAAAAATAATGACAATTTCAATGTGAATCAATTTTTAACACACCTATTTGTCATTATATTTTCATCTACAAATAAAACATAATTTTGTCTTTTTATGCAGTTCCCTTTCATAACTTGTTGACGGGAAAAAAAACACTCTTACAACTTCTACCTCCGGGCTTGTTTTAACAAGCAGAAGTTTGCCACCTGCTGGTAATACTTGCTGAATATTATTCATAAATCATTACCAATCGGAGTGAATGAACGTGTTTTATGTGGAAAAAAACCAGAGTAAATCCGCAAATGGGCGGAAAAATGACACAATCAATTTTGTGAAAAAATAATCTGAATATGAGGGGGATTGAATCAGATGCCAAACTTCGGTTTGGCCGAATGCTATAAATTATTTATGAGTGCACTTACTTGGTCTTTGCAGAATGTTCTTATCTCCTCTGCAGTGCATGCTTGTCCTTCCTTTAGTCGGATGCAGGCACACACCTGCTCGCCCAGTCTTTCATCTTTCACTCCAACCACCTTTAACAAGGAAACAATCAACATCCTTTCTTGGAAATGCGGTATTTTCAGACTTCAAACTATGTGGCTCTGCTGTCCTCTACAAACAAAAAAGGTCTTACCTGCACTTCCTTCACTTGAGGGTGTGAGAGGAGAAAGTTCTCTATCTCCGCAGGGTAGATGTTCTCCCCTCCTCGGATGATCATGTCTTTGATGCGTCCCTCGATGCGACAGTACCCAAGAGCGTTTAGGCTGGCGATGTCACTGCATATGAGCAACATGATGCACTTATGATACCTGGTCTTAAGATATCCAAACAGGCCGTAAGCAGAATTGTACTGGGAGGCCACCATTACAAAAAAATGTGGGTACTTACGCAGTTCCCAAATCCACAAAAACAGCTATCAATAGGTAAGAAAAGTTGGTTTTGGATAATAGGGCCCCTTTAACATACAAACCCCGCTTCCATATGAGTTGAGAAATTGTGTTAGATGTAAATATAAAAGGGATACAATGATTTGCAAATCATTTTCAACCCATATTCAGTTGAATATGCTACAAAGACAACATATTTGATGTTCAAACTGATAAACTTTTTTTTTTTTGCAAATAATCATTAACTTTAGAATTTGATGCCAGCAACACGTGACAAAGAAGTTGGGAAAGGTGGCAATAAATACTGATAAAGTTGAGGAATGCTCATCAAACACTTATTTGGAACATCCCACAGGTGAACAGGCAAATTGGGAACAGGTGGGTGCCATGATTGGGTATAAAAGTAGATTCCATGAAATGCTCAGTTATTCACAAACAAGGATGGGGCGAGGGTCACCACTTTGTCAACAAATGCATGAGCAAATTGTTGAACAGTTTAAGAAAAATCTTTCTCAACCAGCTATTGCAAGGAATTTAGGGATTTCACCATCTACGGTCAGAGAATCTGGAGAAATCACTGCACGTAAGCAGCTAAGCCCGTGACCTTCGATCCCTCAGGCTGTACTGCATCAACAAGCGACATCAGTGTGTAAAGGATATCACCACATGGGCTCAGGAACACTTCAGAAACCCACTGTCAGTAACTACAGTTGGTCGCGACATCTGTAAGTGCAAGTTAAAACTCTCCTATGCAAGGCGAAAACCGTTTATCAACAACACCCAGAAACGCCGTCGGCTTCGCTGGGCCTGAGCTCATCTAAGATGGACTGATACAAAGTAGGAAAAGTGTCCTGTGGTCTGACGAGTCCACATTTCAAATTGTTTTTGGAAACTGTGGATGTCGTGTCCTCCGGACCAAAGAGGAAATTAACCATCCGGATTGTTATAGGCGCAAAGTTGAAAAGCCAGCATCTGTGATGGTATGGGGGTGTATCAGTGCCTAAGACATGGGTAACTTACACATCTGTGAAGGCACCATTAATGCTGAAAGGTACATACAGGTTTTGGAGCAACACATGTTGCCATCCAAGCAACGTTACCATGGATGCCCCTGCTTATTTCAGCAAGACAATGCCAAGCCAGGTGTTACATCAACGTGGCTTCATAGTAAAAGAGTGTGGGTACTAGACTGGCCTGCTTGTAGTCCAGATCTGTCTCCCATTGAAAATGTGTGGCGCATTATGAAGCCTAAAATACCACAACGGAGACCCCCGGACTGTTGAACAACTTAAGCTGTACATCAAGCAAGAATGGGAAATAATTCCACCTGAGAGGCTTAAAAATCCTCAGTTCCCAAAAGTTTACTCAGTGTTGTTAAAAGAAAAGGTGATGTAACACAGTGGTGAACATGCCCTTTCCCAACTACTTTGGCATGTGTTGCAGCCATGCAATTCTAAGTTAATTATTATTTGCAAAAAAAAAAAAAAAGTTTATGAGTTTGAACATCAAATATCTTGTCTTTGTAGTGCCTTCAATTGAATATGGGTTGAAAATGATTTGTATATCATTGTATTCCGTTTATATTTACATCTAACACAATTTCCTAACTCATATGGAAACAGGGTTTGTAATTAAAATAAACATTCTGAGACAACTCCGACCTGGGATTTATAAGTAAAGTAACAAGTAAATAAGTAAGTAAATAATCGAACGATAAATGAAAATTAAGTCGATAAATTGTTGTTTTCCTTGACTGAGTGTGTTGATTCGATGGTAGAATTAAATAAATGGAATGAACCCTCTTGTGAGTCATCCACAATTTTTGTTTCTGAGTGGAACCGTGACTGCTAGCTTCTGATCGAGCCTCGCTAGTGTGAAGCACCGCAAGGAAGAAAGAAAAAAAGACAGCAAAGCCAAACGTTCCGTATCTCGGCTTCAAACTGAATGAGCAACAATTAGCTCATCAATACGGACAATCGAGCCAGTACACGGAATTTGTTGGAAAGTGATGGCAAAAACAACGCCCGACTGGGGAATAAAATTGTTCAATATTTATTGAGGTACAATTTTTGTTAACAGAGATACATTAATATATCGTTTATTTACTTAAGGATAATCAAGTTGTTCACCTATTTACAAAGGCAAAAAATACTGATGAAAAATAAACTTATTGGGTGTGAAAGGGTTACTTGCAATATATTATATAAAAAAAGGTTACAGTTAAAGGCACACCTTTTTACTCATATTAAACTCTTCTTCATTTTTATATAATTATTTTATTTATTGCTATTATTACTATTACTATTATTATTATTGTATATTATTTGTTTATATTACATTTTGCATATATTTAAGCATGTTATATATTTTTTAGACATTATTTCTTAGTTCTTCTCCAGTGTTGATGCCTCAGAGCCATGTGTTGTTACTGTCAATAGTGCTGTGTGTGCACTTCCCTTTTTTTCTTTCTTTTTTTTTCTTTTTTTTTTTTCTGTTGTACATTGTGTTGCAACTTGCCTGTGTGTGAAAAGGGTATGTAAATAAAGTTTCAATGATTCGTCTCAAATTATGACAACAACAATATCGGGGTGTGAATAGGGAAATACAGTTGTGGGCAAAAGTTTACATACACTTGTAAAGAACATAATGTCATGGCTGTCTTGCATTTCCAATCATTTCTACAACTCTTATTTTTTTTGTGATAGAGTGATTGGAGCACATACTTGTTGGTCACAAAAAACATTCATGAAGTTTGGTTCTTTTATGAATTTATTATGGGTCTACTGACAATGTGAGAAAATCTGCTGGGTCAAAAGTATACATACATCAATGTTAATATTTTGCTTACTTGGCAAGTTTCACTGCAGAAAGGTGATTTTGGTAGCCATCCACAAGCTTCTGGTTGAACTTTCCTCCAGAAGGTCTTATCTCTGTCCAAACAAGCTGTTTGGCCACAATACCCAGCAATGTGTTTAGAGGAGGAAATGTGAGGCCTTTAATCCCAGGAACACCACGCTTACCGTCAAGCATGGTGGTGGTAGTATTATGCTCTGGGCCTGTTTTGCTGCCAGTGGAACTGGTGCTTTACAGAGAGTAAATGGGACAATGAAAAAGGAGGATTACCTCCAAATTCTTCAGGACAACCTAAAATCATCAGCCCGGAGGTTGAGTATTAGGTGCAGTTGGGTGTTCCAATAGGACAATGACCCCAAACACATGTCAAAAGTGGTAAAGGAATGGCTAAATCAGGCTAGAAATAAGGATTTAGAATGGCCTTCCCAAAGTCCTGACTTAAACGTGTGGACAATGCTGAAGAAACAAGTCCATGTCAGAAAACCAACAAATTTAACTGAACTGCACCAATTTTGTCAAGAAGAGTGGTCAAAAAATTCCACCAGAAGCTTGTGGATGGCTACCAAAAGCGCCTTATTGCAGTGAAACTTGCCAAGGGACATGTAACCAAATATTAACATTGCTGTATGTATACTTTTGACCCAACAGATTTGGTCACATTTTCAGTAGACCCATAATAAATTCATAAAAGAACCAAACTTCATGACTGTGTTTTGTGACCAACAAGAATGTGCTCCAATCACTCTATCTAAAAAAGATAAGAGTTGTAGACATTGGAAACTCAACAGCCATGACATTATGTTCTTTACAAGTGTATGTAAACCTTTG
>NC_084569.2:13424958-13492458 GCF_033978685.3 Nerophis lumbriciformis
AAAAAAAAAGAGTAACCCATAATGCAACTTGGAATCAATGTCTCTGGTGTGCACCTGGTGCTCTTTATGGCGCCTGCTGGGGACGTGCCGATCTCCGGGCAGAGCTCTCGCAGAATGTCACAGAACCTTTGGGTCTTAAAGCTGCTGGAACACACCACTGCTTTACACTGCACCTGCAGGAAGCATCGGGTTAGTTTATAACTTCACTCCCACTCATACTTGTTTTTTGGAGTATTATATGTATTACATGTATTATGTGTACCATACTGTTACAATGTAATTAAATATATTGGCCCTGCAATTAGGCCACGTTTAAATTGATATGGTACCAATTCCCGGTACTTTCTATGTGTTCAACAGGGTTAATAAATATTAATTGTTTATTAATAATATATATTTTTGTTTGTTTGTTTGTTTTTAAAGGAGCCATATGATTTTTTGTTAGAAATTAAAAAAACTTCCTTGTGGTCTACATGAGTGTTTTTCAACCTTTTTTGAGCCAAGGCACATTTTTTTCATTGAAAAAATCCAGCAGAAAATGTTAAAAATGAAACTCGATAGGCTATATTGACAATATAAAGTCGTTCTCATCAAATACTTGCTTTAAAATGTAATATCGGAAATTATCGGTATCGGTTTCAACCTCTCGATTTTCCCGGGAGACTCCCGAATTTCAGTGCCCCTCCCGAAAATCTCCCGGAGCAACCATTCTCCCGATTTCCACCCGGACAACATTATCGGGGGCGTGCCTTAGAGGCACTGCCTTTAGCGTCCTCTACAACCTGTCGTCACGTCCGCTTTTCCTTCATACAAACAGCGTGCCGGCCCAGTCACATGATATATGCAGCTTTTACACACACATAAGTGAATGCAATTCATACTTGATCAACAGCCATACAGGTCACACTGAGGGTGGCCGTATAAACAACTTTAACACTGTTACAAATATGCGCCACACTGTGAACCCACACCAAACAAGAATGACAAACACATTTCGTGAGAACATCCGCACCGTAACACAACATAAACACAACAGAACAAATAACCAGAACCCCTCGCTACCACCAAACCCTTCTCACTCCCCCGCCCCCCCTCATCTCCTGAATTCGGAGGTCTCAAGTAGAGATGGCCGATATTATCGGCCGATAAATGCGTTAAAATGTAATATCGGAAATTATCGGTATCGTTTTTTTTTTATCGGTATCGTTTTTTTAAAATTATTAAATCTACATAAAAAACACAAGATACACTTACAATTAGTGCACCAACCCAAAAAAACTCCCTCCCCCATTCACACTCATTCACACAAAAGGGTTGTTTCTTTCTGTTATTAATATTCTGGTTCCTACATTATATATCAATATATATCAATACAGTCTGCAAGGGATACAGTCCGTAAGCACACATGATTGTGCATGCTGCTGGTCCACTAATAGTACTAACCTTTAACAGTTAATTTTACTCATTTTCATTAATTACTAGTTTCTATGTAACTGTTTTTATATTGTTTTACTTTCTTTTTTATTCAAGAAAATGTTTTTAATTTATTTATCTTATTTTATTTTATTTTTATTTTTTAAAAGTACCTTATCTTCACCATACCTGGTTGTCCAAATTAGGCGTAATAATGTGTTAATTCCACGACTGTATATATCGGTTGATATCGGTATCGGTTGATATCGGTATCGGTAATTAAAGAGTTGGACAATATCGGATATCGGCAAAAAGCCATTATCGGACATCCCTAGTCTCAAGGTTGGCAAGTATGCTCTAGTATACTCTGGACTGAAGCTGTGTGCCTTCATTGTTTTTGTAACTATTGTTTTGAGGCATGTTTAAAAAAAATAAAATAATAATGCACTTTGTGAAAGTCAAAGTATAGTATTTCCCATTGTTGTAGTGGGTATCAGGATTATCTCAGGGAGCGCATGTCCCAAATTCCAAGCTGCTGTTCTGAGGCATGTTAAAAAAAATAATGCACTTTGTGCCATGTTGGCACTTTTTTCCATAACTGGAGTTGAAGTTGTTCTCTTATTTTGGTAAACCTTGTTTTTGATTGAATGATTGAAACTTGTATTAGTAGATTGCACAGTACATATTCCGTACAATTGACCACTAAATGTTAACACCCGAATACGTTTTTCAACTTGTTTAAGTCGGGGTCCACGTTAATCAATTCATGGTAAAGTTACATTGTTTAATGCCACCAGCAGGGCATCACAACAAAATTAGGCATAATAATGTGTTAATTCCACGAATGTATATATCGGTATCGGTTGATATCGGAATCGGTAATTAAGAGTTGGACAATATCGGAATATCAGATATCGGCAAAAAAGACATTATCGGACATCTCTACCTCAAACCATAACCTTAAATGCATCAATAATGATCTTGTCTCAAAGTAGGCTCACAAAGCAATTATCTACCTGCTGCTGCCACCTACTGATATGGAGGAGTATTACATGGTTACTCTGCTGATCTCTAGACAGCACCGACACTCAACAACGGCACATTATTTGCGGATTATAATTATTGGTTTACAAAAAAATATTTGTCACAACAATTAGGTAAACTTGCATCATTTCGCATGGTACACCAGGCAATATCTCACAGTACACTACTGTCTAACCCAGTGTTTTTCAACCACTGTGCCGCGGCACACTAGTATGCCGTGAGATATTGTCTGGTGTGCCGTGGGAAATTATGCAACTTCACCTAATTGGTCCAAAAAATATTATTTTAATTAATAATTATATTCTGCAAATAATATGCTGTTGTCTAGTGCAGTGTTTTTCAACCACTGTGCCGCGGCAAACCAGTAATTATAGTCTGAAAATGATGTGTTGTTGTTGAGTGTCTAGAGCTCGGCAGAGTAACCGTGTAATACTCTTCCATATCAGTAGGTAGCAGCTGGTAGCTAATTGCTTTGTAAATGCAGGTAAAAAGGTGTCTTATGCTTAAACCAAAAAAAACCAAACGGTGAGTGCCCCTAAGAAAACGCATTGAAGCTTAGGGAAGGCTATGCAGAATGAAAGTAAAACTGAACTGGCTACAAAGTAAACAAAAACAGAATGCTGGACGACAGCAAAGACTTACCGTGGAGCAAAGACGGCGTCCACAATGTACATCCGAACATGACATGACAATCAACAATGTCTCCACAAAGTAGGATAAAAACAAATTAAATATTCTTGATTGCTATAACCAAGTAGATGCGGGAAATATAAGATATGAAACTGCTACAGGAAAATACCAACAAAAGAGAAAAAGCCACCAAAATAGGAGCGCAAGACAAGAACTAAAACACTACACACAGGAAAACAGCAAAAAACTCAGTAAGTCAGGGTGTGATGTGACAGGCGGTGACAGTACACCTACTTTGAGACAAGAGCTATAGTGATGCATGCTTGGTTATGCTTTAAAGTCATATCCAACAATTGCGACAACGACTTTTAACTTTTAACTGAGTTTATGATTTCTGCTGGTGGTGTGCCTCTGGATTTTTTCAACGCAAAAAATGTGCCTTGGCTCAAAAAAGGTTGAAAAACACTGAATTGGAGCATTCAACAATGGCACATTCGCTCATTCACAACTTTAGTTACTTTTTACTATTGTGTTCCTGTTAATGATACACATATCACAAATAACTAAAGCATCAGAAGTAACGATATTTGATTTGAGAATTGATATTAGAGCATAAAGATCTGGTATCGATATTCCAGTATCGATCCGCACATCACTAATTCATAGGAAGGAAGTATGTTTAGGTTTGTTCTCTACCATCTGTACAAAAGGGAGACATGTTTTGCCTTGAATAGTATCCACTTGGTATTGGGGCATTAAGTCTCCTCATAAAACGACATACGCATGTGACCTCGAAGAACATGCTTTTTTTTTTTCCGTACCAGAATGTGATGAAGCGTATGTAACACTTTGCTGCACTGTAACCACGGTGGTAGACGAGGAAAGACCGGTGTGTTGTTTACTTTCATGCACAGGTGTCAAACTCAATACGGCCCGCCACGTCATTTTATGTGGTCCTTCGAGCGCATGGAAATAACATGCGTCAATAAAGTACTTTAAAATATATGAACTGTATAAAATTGCATATAGTTTAAACTTAATTTTATCCTTTTATCTTACATTTTTTTTGTCAAAATAAAAGTAAAAATTTGAATATATTTTTGACTTTGGCTTTCAAAACAAGTTTTCTAACTAACTAAGTAAAATTCTGGCGACTAAGCTGCCATTTTATTTCATCGTAAAAAGAGTTTTTTGGGGGTTTTTCTTGCATATTTTGTTTAAAAATATTTATACATAAATATATATTTCACATAGGGATGTCCGATAATGGCTTTTTGCCGATATCCGATATTCCGATATTGTCCAACTCTTTAATTACCGATACCGCTATCCACCGATACCGATATATACAGTCGTGGAATTAACACATTATTATGCCTAATTTGGACAACCAGGTATGGTGAAGATAAGATACTTTAAAAAAAAAAAAAATTATAAAATAAAATAAGATAAATAAATTAAAAACATTTTCTTGAATAAAAAAGAAAGTAAAACAATATAAAAACAGTTCTAGTGATATTCCGATATTGTCCAACTCTTTAATTACCGATACCGATATCAACCGATAAATACAGTCGTGGAATTAACACATTATTATGCCTAATTTGGACAACCAGGTATTGTGAAGATAAGGTACTTTAAAAAATAAAAAAAATAAAAAAATAAGATAAATTAAAAACATTTTTTTGAATTAAAAAAAAAAGTAAAACAATATAAAAACAGTTACATAGAAACTAGTAATTAATGAAAATTAGTAAAATTAACTGTTAAAGGTTAGTACTATTAGTGGACCAGCAGCATGCACAATCATGTGTGCTTACGGACTGTATCCCTTGCAGACTGTATTGATATATATTGATATATAATGTAGGAACCAGAATATTAATAACAGAAAGAAACAACCCTTTTGTGTGAATGAGTGTGAATGGGGGAGGGAGTTTTTTTGGGTTGGTGCACTAATTGTAAGTGTATCTTGTGTTTTTTATGTTGATTTAATAAAAAAATTTAAAAACCCCGATACCGATAATAAAAAAAACGATACCGATGATTTCCGATATTACATTTTAACGCATTTATCGGCCGATAATATCAGCAGGCCGATGTTATCGGACATCTCTAATTTCACAGTAAAATTCCGATGTCTGAGTTGCCAGTTGTTTTTTGTTTTTTTTACTGTAAAATGTTTTATGGTGTAACTAAAAAATGTATATATAAAATCAATACAGCAAATTCATATATCACTGGCTGTTATAAGTGGCTCTTCAATGGCAGCCATAGGTGCCACATGGCCCTCAATGAAATGCAGTCTGACACCCCTGCTTTAATGTTAATAAGCTTACATTGTTATGCAGAGGTATAGTTATAACAATTTTAAAAACAAATTATACAATTTATAGTCAAGGGAGGGCACAAAATATTTTCTTCTTCCTAGGGGGGGTAACAAAAAATATTTGAGAAGCACTGGGTTGTATACACTATATTGCCAAAAGTATTTGGCCACCTGCCTTGACTCACATATGAACTTGAAGTGCCATCCCATTCCTAACCCTCCATCCATCCATCCATCTTCTTCCGCTTATCCGAGGTCGGGTCGCGGGGGCAGCAGCCTAAGCAGGGAAGTCCAAACTTCCCTCTCCCCAGCCACTTCGTCCAGCTCTTCCCGGGGGATCCCGAGGCGTTCCCAGACCAGCCGGGAGACATAGTCTTCCCAACGTGTCCTGGGTCTTCCCCGTGGCCTCCTACCGGTCGGACGTGCCCTAAACACCTCCCTAGGGAGGCGTTCGGGTGGCATCCTGAACAGATGCTTGAACCACCTCATCTGGCTCTTCTCCATGTGGAGGAGCAACGGCTTTACTTTGAGCTCCCCCCGGATGACAGAGCTTCTCACCCTATCTCTGAGGGAGAGCCCCGCCACCCGGCGGAGGAAACCCATTTCGGCCGCTTGTACCCGTGATCTTGTCCTTTCGGTCATAACCCAAAGCTCATGACCATAGGTGAGGATGGGAACGTAGATCGACCGGTAAATTGAGAGCTTTGCCTTCTGGCTCAGCTCCTTCTTCACCACAACGGATCGATACAGCGTCCGCATTACTGAAGACGCCGCACCGATCCGCCTGTCGATCTCACGATCCACTCTTCCCTCACTCGTGAACAAGACTCCGAGGTACTTGAACTCCTCCACTTGGGGCAAGATCTCCTCCCCAACCCGGAGATGGCACTCCACCCTTTTCCGAGCGAGTACCATGGCCTCGGACTTGGAGGTGCTGATTCTCATCCTAGTCGCTTCACACTCAGCTGCGAACCGATCCAGTGAGAGCCAGGCCCGGAGTTGGGGCACGATGGCGAGCGCCTGGTGGCCGGGCCTGTCCCCATGGGGCCCGGCCAGACACAGCCCGAAGAGGCAACGTGGTTCCCCCCGCCAATGGGCTCACCACCCATAGCAGGGGCCATAGAGGTCGGGTGCAATGTGAGCTGGGCGGCAGCCGAAGGCAGGGCACTTGGCGGTCCGATCTTCGGCTACAGTAGCATTCGTAACCCATAGGGTTCAATATGATGTCGGTCCACCTTTTGCAGCCATTACAGCTTAAAGTCTTCTGGGAAGGCTGTCCACAAGGTTGCGGTTTGTGTTTATAGGAATTTTCCACCATTCTACCAAAAGCGCATTGGTGAGGTCACACACTGATGTTGGTCGAGAAGGCCTGGCTCTCAGTCTCCGTTCCAATTTATCCCAAAGGTGTTCTATCGGGGTCAGGCCAGTCAAGTTCATCCACACCAGACTCTGTCATCCATGTCTTTATGGACCTTGCTTTGTGCATTGGTGCACAGTCATGTTGGAAGAGAAAGGGGCCCGCTCCAAACTGTTCCCACAAGGTTGGGAGCATGGAATTGTCCAAAATGTTTTGGTATCCTGGAGCATTCAAAGTTCCTTTCATTGGAACTAAGGGGCAAAGCCCAACTCCTGGAGCGGGCCCCTTCCTCTTCCAACATGACTGTGCACCAGTGCACAAAGCAAGGTCCATAAAGACATGATGTCTGGTGTGGATGAACTTGACTGGCCTGCACAGAGTCCTGACCTGAACCCGATAGAACACCTTTAGGATGAATTAGAACGAAGACTGAGAGCCAGGCCTTCTCCACCAACATCAGTGTGTGACCTCACCAATGCGCTTTTGGAAGAATGGTTGAAAATTCCTATAAACACACTCCGCAACCTTGTGGACAGCCTTCCCAGAAGAGTTGAAGCTGTAATAGCTGCAATAGGTGGACCGACATCATATTGAACCCTATGGGTTAGGAATGGGATGGCACTTCAAGTTCATATGTGAGTCAAGGCAGGTGGCCAAATACTTTTGGCAATATAGTGTATTTACAATAGGAGATCACTAAGTCGAAAGGATCTGGATCCATTTTTTAAAACAAGAACTTCTCTAGAAGTGAAAAAAAGGTACACGATTCAGTGACTTTTCTGCTGCCAAAGAAATAATTAGCCCAGAGAAGTTTGCTGGGCCTATCATACGTAAAACATTGAGCAAACATCGCTTATTTTAAATGATTTTTCTGCCTAGTATGAAACTTGTTTGATCATGGTCAATGACCTTTTGATTTTATAATGTCCATTCTATTGGAGGATTTGTAGTCAATGGCTCACAGGTCTGTACAGAATGTAAAGGATCCTTATCTTTTTTGGAAAACTAACCTTTTTAAGCGTAAACTCCACTTCTTTCAGCTGATAGGCCGGGTTCAACGACACCTGCAAGAGTCAGAAGGTTAAAGGTAGCAGAGTGCTGTATTACATGATCGTGACCTGGGTAAAAATACAAGCACTCAGTTAGGTTAAGTCAGTGTTTTTCAACCACTGTGCCGCGAGATATTGTCTGGTGTGCCGTGGGAAATTATGCAACTTCACCTAATTGGTCCAAAAAATATTATTTGCAAATCAATAATTATAATCTGCAAATAATATGCAGTTGTCTGGTGCAGTGTTTTTCAACCACTGTGCCGCGGCGTGAGATACCGTCTGGTGTGCCGTGGGAGATGATCTAATTTGACATATTTGGATTAAAAAAAAAGTTTGCAAACCAGTAATTATAGTCTGCAAATGATGTGTTGTCATACTTGCCAACCTTGAGACCTCCGATTTCGGGGGTGGGGGCGTGGTGGGGGGTGGGGCGGGGCGTGGTTGGGGGCGTGGTTAAGAGGGGAGTAGTATATTGACAGCTAGAATTCACCAAGTCAAGTATTTCATACATATATATATATATATCTATATATATATATATATATATATATATATATATATATATATATATATATATATATATAGATATCTACATCCTGAAAATATGCAAACAAAGCTGTGTTTAGATAATTAATACTTCAAACTTGCATAAATAAATATTAAGGAATATAACATAACTTGGCTTCTGAGAGTTTCAAAATGTAATGAATAAAATGCTAAAGTTGTTGATAAACAAGCAATTATTTTAATAATTAAATATGGTCATTTTAAATGAATTATTATGATAATTTAAAATCAATTATTTGAAATATGTTTATTTTAATGTATAATTCTATGGCTGGATGTAATAAGGAGTCACGAAAAAATACAAATAAAAATACAATTAATTTTGATGTTTTTAGCAAAATATAGTAAAAATGTATTTAGTTTATTTTTTTTAAATTAATAAATATATTTAATTAATACAATTTATCTCTAGTCTGGATGATTTAGTTCTTGTCACCCTGTTGTCCTCCCGTCATGAAAAAAGGCTGTCCTCACTCAGGTCCGCATGGAGCTGGAGGGGGCGTGGCTTCCAGCTCCGGCTGAAAATCGGGAGATTTTCGGAAGAATATTTGTCCCGGGAGCTTTTCGGGAGAGGCGCTGAATTTCGGGAGTCTCCCGGAAAATTCGGGAGGGTTGGCAAGTGTTGTTGAGTGTCTAGAGCGCAGCAGTGTAACCGTGTAATACTCTTCCATATCAGTAGGTGGCAGCTGGTAGCTAATTGCTTTGAAAATGCAGGTAAAAAGGTGTCTTATGCTTAAACCAAAAATAAACAAAAGATGAGTGCCCCTAAGAAAAGGCATTGAAATTTAGGGAAGGCTATGCAGAACGAAAGTAAAATTGAACTGGTTACAAAGTAAACAAAAACAGAATGCTGGACGACAGCAAAGACTTACTGTGGAGCAAACACGGCGTCCACAATGTACATCCGAACATGACATGACAATCAACAATGTTTCCACAAAGAAGGATAAAAACAACTGAAATATTCTTGATTGCTATAACAAAGTAGATGCGGGAAATATAAGATATGAAACTGCTACAGGAAAATACCAACAAAAGAGAAAAAGACACCAAAATAGGAGCGCAAGACAAGAACTAAAATACTACACACAGAAAAACAGCAAAAAACTCAATAAGTCAGGGTGTGATGTGACAGGCGGTGACAGTACACCTACTTTGAGACAAGAGCTATGGTGATGCATGCTTGGTTATGCTTTAAAGTCATATCCAACTGATTTTTAATGGTTTTAACCATTCTGAAATTGTGATAATGTTCCCCTTTAAGAAGGGTCTTAAAAGTAGCCAAAGAAGGGGCCTGTCTCACATGGAGAGGGAGATCGTTCCAGAGTTTGGGACCCGCAACAGAGAAGGCTCTGTCCCCTCTGGGCTTGCGCTTTGATTTGGGTACCTCCAGGATATAGTGTAGCTTCAATATACAGATCCAGGTGATTATTTGTCGTTTGTAGCAGACTGTAGTGACAGTACTTTCAAACTAAAAAGTACAACATATAGTAACTCAAAAAGTTAACTTTCAAAAAATTTCAGAGATGGGATGAATAAAATGTGTTTAGATTTTGGGAATGAGTACACACTTAACATACTGAGTGTCTTGTGGGGTCCAAAAGTCCCACTGGTGATACTTTAACAACACACTATAATATCCGGCAAAGTCCATTCACCTGCCCCCTGTTTTACTATAAAGTAAGCTGACCTGTATGATTCCCGCCTTGGCTGTAGAATACTGGAAGAGGAGCCATTCATACGTATTAGGTCCCCAAATACCGAGACGGTCCCCTCTCTGCAGGCCCAGAGCCAGAAGACCTGCAGCCACCGTGTCAACCTGCACAAACACATCACCATAAGTCCCCACATTGGCGTCATGACATCATAAATTACAAACCCCGTTTCCATATGAGTTGGGAAATTGTGTTAGATGTAAATATAAACGGAATACAATGATTTGCAAATCCTTTTCAACCCATATTCAATTGAATGCACTACAAAAACAATATATTTGATGTTCAAACTCATAAACTTTATTTCTTTTTTGCAAATAATAATTAACTTAGAATTTCATGGCTGCAACACGTGCCAAAGTAGTTGGGAAAGGGCATGTTCACCACTGTGTTACATCACCTTTTCTTTTAACAACACTCAGTAAACGTTTGGGAACTGAGGAGACACATTTTTTAAGCTTCTCAGGTGTAATCATTTCCCATTCTTGCTTGATGTACAGCTTAAGTTGTTCAACAGTCTGGGGTTCTCCGTTGTGGTATTTTAGGCTTCATAATGCGCCACACATTTTCAATGGGAGACAGGTCTGGACTAAAGGCAGGCCAGTCTAGTACCCGCACTCTTTTACTATGAAGCCACGCTGTTGTAACACGTGGCTTGGCATTGTCTTGCTGAAATAAGCAGGGGCGTCAATGGTAACGTTGCTTGGATGGCAACATATGTTGCTCCAAAACCTGTATATACCTTTCAGCATTAATGGCGCCTTCACAGATGTGTAAGTTACCCATGTCTTGGGCACTAATACACCCCCATACCATCACAGATGCTGGCTTTTCAACTTTGCGCCTATAACAATCCGGATGGTTCTTTTCCTCTTTGGTCTGGAGGACACGACGTCCACAGTTTCCAAAAACAATTTGAAATGTGGACTCGTCAGACCACAGAACACTTTTCCACTTTGTATCAGTCCATCTTAGATGAGCTCAGGCCCAGCGAAGCCAACGGCGTTTCTGGGTGTTGTTGATAAACGGTTTTCGCCTTGCATAGGAGAGTTTTAACTTGCACTTACAGATTTAGCGACCAACTGTAGTTACTGACAGTGGGTTTCTGAAGTGTTCCTGAGCCCATGTGGTGATAGCCTTTACACACTAATGTCGCTTGTTGATGCAGTACAGCCTGAGGAATCGAAGGTCACGGGCTTACCTGCTTACTTGCAGTGATTTCTCCAGATTCTCTGAACCCTCTGATAATATTACGGACCGTAGATGGTGAAATCCCTAAATTCCTTGCAATAGCTGGTTGAGAAAGGTTTTTCTTAAACTGTTCAACAATTTGCTCACGCATTTGTTGACAAAGTGGTGACCCTCGCCCCATCCTTGTTTGTGAATGACTGAGCATTTCATAGAATCTACTTTTATACCCAATCATGGCACCCACCTGTTCCCAATTTGCCTGTTCACCTGTGGGATGTTCCAAATAAGTGTTTGATGAGCATTCCTCAACTTTATCAGTATTTATTGCCACCTTTCCCAACTTCTTTGTCACGTGTTGCTGGCATCAAATTCTAAAGTAAATGATTATTTGCACAAAATTTTTTTTTTTATCAGTTTGAACATCAAATATGTTGTCTTTGTAGCATATTCAACATAATATGGGTTGAAAATGATTTGCAAATCATTGTATTCCGTTTATATTTACATCTAACACAATTTCCCAACTCATATGGAAACGGGGTTTGTATTCGCATTCCACGTTGTCCTACATCCTGCTGGAACTGTGCAAACGTTTTCCTGATGCCGTCCTGACTGAAGACCGCGGCCTCGCGGTCTGGCCAGCGATGGGCGGCAGCCTCCAGGGTCTGTCCAATCGTCTGGCAGAGCAGGGAGATGGTGGAGGTGCCATGGACGTAGCTGCCCGTCAGAGAGGGTCGACATGGAGGACTGTCCACGTGGAGCCGCCTGGCGTTGGGTAAAAGTGCTCTGTATTAAATAGAACCTGCACCGTGTCCACAATAAGCGTTATAGGTTTCTTCGGCATATTTCTGCAACTTTAAGCTCTGTAAAACTGGAGCGCTAATTAGACATTAGAAGACCAGATGATGTGTTTGTGTAACGAGGGAGGGTGTGGCCTAAGATATGAACACAGTTGTGCACCCAAGTGAAAATACTGTTGGGTGAAAAGTGAAAACATGTCATGACAAGGACAATCACATTCATAATGCAATCTTCAATAGAAACGTTACTATATATTGTTACTGTAAACGTATCCATTCTGAAAATTTCACTTACACTTTTATTCCTAAATACAAAAAATGTCCGCTTCCCAAAACTGTTTTAAAAGCACCATATTAAAGGCCTACTGAAATGTGATTTTCTTATTTAAACGGGGATAGCAGGTCCATTCTATGTGTCAGACTTGATCATTTCGCGATATTGCCATATTTTTGCTGAAAGGATTTAGTAGAGAACATTGACGATAAAGTTCGCAACTTTTGGTCGCTGATAAAAAAGCCTTTCCTGTACCGGAAGTAGCAGACGATATGCGCGTGATGTCACAGGTTGTGGAGCTCCTCACATCTGCACATTGTTTACAATCATGGCCACCAGCAGCGAGAGCGATTCGGACTGAGAAAGCGACGATTTCCCCATTAATTGGAGCGAGGATGAAAGATTTGTGGATGAGGAAAGTGAGAGTGAAGGACTAGAGGGCAGTGGGAGCGATTCAGATAGGGAAGATGCTGTGAGAGGCGGGTGGGACCTGATATTCAGCTGGGAATGACTTAAACAGTAAATAAACACAAGACATATATATACTCTATTAGCCACAACACAACCAGGCTTTTATTTCATATGCCACAAATGAATCCCGCATAACAAACACCTCCTCCCTCCCTTCCATATAACCCACCAATACAACTCAAACACCTGCACAACACACTCAATCCCACAGCCCAAAGTACCGTTCACCTCCCCTTCATACAGCACATATATGTCCCCAAAGTTACGTATGTGACATGCACATAGCGGCACGCACGTACGGGCAAACGATCAAATGTTTGGAAGCCGCAGCTGCATGCGTACTCACGGTACCGCGTCTGCGCATCCAACTCAAAGTCCTCCTGGGAGGAGTCTCTGTTGTCCCAGTTCTCTACAGGCCAATGGTAAAGCTTGACTGTTATCTTTCGGGAATGTAAACAATGAAACACCGGCTGTGTTATCCGGCACACCAGTCAAGGGGTACATTCTACGGCGGGGGTGCCTTATCCAGCACAACACCTGCCGCAATACACCGCTTCCCACCTACAGCTTTCTTCTTTGCTGTCTCCATTGTTCATTGAACAAATTGCAAAAGATTCACCAACACAGATGTCCAGAATACTGTGGAATTTTGCAATGAAAACAGACGACTTAATAGCTGGCCACCATGCTGTCCCAAAATGTCCTCTACAATCCGTGACGTCACGCGCAGACGTCATCATACCGAGACGTTTTCAACAGGATATTTCGCGCAAAATTTAAAATTGCACTTTAGTAAGCTAACCCGGCCGTATTGGCATGTGTTACAATGTTAAGATTTCATCATAGATATATAAACTATCAGACTGCGTGGTCGGTAGTAGTGGGTTTCAGTAGGCCTTTAACGTTCCACTTCTTCAGCCTGAAATATGCATCAAATTTGACTTAAAAGTCCTTATTTTTATTTTTAATAGATTTATTATACATCTATATTATTTAATCAAATAATGTATCATATAATTATAGTATTGTAGTATTGGATACATTTATTTTAAAAACTCTTGCAAGGAGTATTTGATTACCATTATTGTTATTGTACTCAGTGGCCTTGTGGTTAGAGTGTCCGCCCTGAAATCGGTAGGTTGTGAGTTCAAACCCCGGCCGAGTCATACCAGAGACTATAAAAATGGGACCCATTAACTCCCTGCTTGGCACTCAGCGTCAAGGGTTGGAATTGGGGGGTTAAATCACCAAAAACGATTCCCGGGCGTGGCCACCGCTGCTGCTCACTGCTCCCCTCACCTCCCAGGGGGTGATCAAGGGTAATGGGTCAAATGCAGGGAATCATTTTGCCACGCCTAGTGTGTGTGTGTGACTATCATTGGTACTTTAACTTTAACTTTATACCGGAGGTGGATCAATTATTGGAAATAACATTGTTTTTCTTTGTCAGATTTAAAACTCAACACTCAAGGTCTTTGGGACGAAAAATGTCAGCTTCCTGAGAACTTCTGCAAAAATATTGTATATTAATATATTTTTATAAACTTTTACAAGTCACATTTACAAAATAGTCATATTTGGGTGATTTTATCCCTTTAAAGGCCTGTATGTTTGCATAACTTGTATGTTTTACACATTTTGTTTAAAAAAAATGTATGAAATCAAAAGCAACACGTTTGTCATTTTCCGGCATGCTTTAAATGGGAACAAGTAGCACCATCTGGTGGACGTATATAGAATTTAAAAATAAAAGCCCAAGAGTCTTCGTATTTTATTACAGTTTGTGTTCAGATGATTTTTTTCAAAATAGTTTCCAATGCAGTATTGTTAGTCACGAGGACCAAACAGAGTTCCTTTTTTTAAGTAACTGTCCCATTTATGCTAAATTAAGGTGCAGAAAAGACTAAAAACATTTAAAAACATCACCAATATTCATTCAACACAGGTTGAAAATAAAAAAAACTGAATGGCACAGCATGTCTGCAAACTGTGTTCAGCGTTCAAAACTGTACTGTATATACAGGATTGTATGGATTTGGGAGCTCCTTGCAGAACAAATCCACTTTAGGTGAAGTTGGAAAACTTACCGACACCTCTGAAGCCAGCTGGCAGTCATGCATGTCCCCCACCTCGTGCTGCATTTGAGTCCACCCGCACATCTTCTACTTTGAGCACATAGCCGCAGCCTTGAAAAAGAAACGAGCCCTGACATTTTTCCAAAGAGTCAAACAATCCACTGAATCCCCACGTCGTCGCCCCCCCAGGTGAGAAAACAGCAACTTATCTTGATTACTGGTTGAACATTTACCGCATGTAATGTTTAACTCACTCATCAGTAGGGATCATGTTCAAAACGGGTTCAACCGGGAGCACCGAGAATCATTCGATAAGAAAAGAACAGATTCCATGGACTCGAATCCCTTTTTGAGAACCGGTTCCCGTTATCGAGGCCACTATAGTAAAGAAAAATACTTAGTTCTTTATCCGAATCCCTGGGAACGAATCCCGTCCCACAGAAAATGCCCCATGGCACGTCCCAGGAAATGGGGGTAGCTCAGTCATTCGGCGGCCCTTACATGCCAGGCTTCGCTCTCATGTAAGGGTCGGGGAAGTCCAACAAACATGATGAAACATGTTCAGGCCGTACATAACCTGAAGGACAGAGGAAGGTGTTGTGGAGAAGCGGCGACAGAGATGACGAAGCTCGCCCCTCTTCCTCTGCTTCAACCTGCAGCGCCAATTCCAGTGACAGTGGCGGTGAGTAACTAACTCACGTTAACTGTTGCCGGTTGATTTCCATATTTGCTCACTCTAAAATAACGTTACCTCTTATGTCAACCAGGACTGCAGTAATGTTAGCTAAACTAACGTTACCTAAGTGTAACGGGCATACGAAATACTTTGATTATTTAAGTGAAATGCCTGCTAAAATATGTATATTGTTTTGTTATGCAATTAGAGGTCCAATTGCGCCATCTGCTGGTACCTAAAAGTCTATAAACATGACCGCAAACCGGAAGCCGTAAGCAGACTTCCTGCACTCTGCTAATGGTCAGCCACGGTCTGATATTACACTGCAAAGTATTATAAATTACATTAAAGCTAACGTGAGATTTATTGTAAGATACACAGTTATTTAATAGCAGCTGAAATGCTATGTTGTGGAATTTTCATTTTGAAATGGTTGTTGCTCACGTCAGATGTACAAACCCCGTTTCCATATGAGTTGGGTAATTGTGATGTAAATTTAAACGGAATACAATGATTTGCAAATCATTTTCAACCCATATTCAGTTGAATATGCTACAAAGACAACATATTTGATGTTCAAACTCATAAACTTTATATATTTTTTGCAAATAATAATTAACTTAGAATTTCATGGCTGCAACACGTGACAAAGTAGTTGGGAAAGGGCATGTTCACCACTGTGTTACATGGCCTTTCCTTTTAACAACACTCAGTAAACGTTTGGGAACTGAGGAGACACATTTTTTAAGCTTCTCAGGTGGAATTCTTTCCCATTCTTGCTTGATGTACAGCTTAAGTTGTTCAACAGTGCAGGGGTCTCCGTTGTGGTATTTTAGGCTTCATAATGCACCACACATTTTCAATGGGGGACAGGTCTGGACTACAGGCAGGCCAGTCTAGTACCCGCACTCTTTTACTATGAAGCCACGTTGATGTAACACGTGGCTTGGCATTGTCTTGCTGAAATAAGCAGGGGCGTCCATGGTACCGTTGCTTGGATGGCAACATATGTTGCTACAAAACCTGTAAATGATAAATGATAAATGGGTTGTACTTGTATAGCGCTTTTCTACCTTCAAGGTACTCAAAGCGCTTTGACACTACTTCCACATTTACCCATTCACACACACATTCACACACTGATGGAGGGAGCTGCCATGCAAGGCGCTAACCAGCACCCATCAGGAGCAAGGGTGAAGTGTCTTGCTCAGGACACAACAGACATGACGAGATTGGTACTAGGTGGGGATTGAACCAGGGACCCTCGGGTTGCGCACGGCCACTCTCCCACTGCTGTATGTACCTTTCAGCATTAATGGCGCCTTCACAGATGTGTAAGTTAGCCATGTCTTGGGCACTAATACAACCCCATACCATCACAGATGCTGGCTTTTCAACTTTGCGCCTATAACAATCCGGATGGTTCTTTTCCTCTTTGGTCCGGAGGACACGACGTCCACAGTTTCCAAAAACAATTTGAAAAGTGGACTCGTCAGGCCACAGAACACTTTTCCACTTTGTATCCGTCCATCTTAGATGAGCTCAGGCCCAGCGAAGCCGACGGCGTTCCTGGGTGTTGTTGATAAACGGTTTTCGCCTTGCATAGGAGAGTTTTAACTTTCACTTACAGATGTAGCGACCAACTGTAGTTACTGACAGTGGGTTTCTGAAGTGTTCCTGAGCCCATGTGGTGATATCCTTTACACACGGATGTCGCTTTTTGATGCAGTACCGCCTGAGGGATCGAAGGTCCGTAAGATCATCGCTTACGTGCAGTGATTTCTCCAGATTCTCTGAACCTTTTGATGACATTACGGACCGTAGATGGTGAAATCCCTAAATTCCTTGGAATAGCTGGTTGAGAAGGGTTTTTCTTAAACTGTTCAACAATTTGCTTACGCATTTGTTGACAAAGTGGTGACCCTCGTCCCATCCTTGTTTGTGAATGACTGAGCATTTCGCGTTAAAATGTAATATCGGAAATTATCGGTATCGTTTTTTTTATTATCGGTATCGTTTTTTTGATTTATTTTTTTATTAAATCAACATAAAAAACACAAGATACACTTACAATTAGTGCACCAACCCCAAAAAACTCCCTCCCCCATTTACACTCATTCACACAAAAGGGTTGTTTCTTTCTGTTATTAATATTCTGGTTCCTACATTATATATCAATATGGGGACGGCGTGGCGCAGTGGGAGAATGGCCGTGCGCGACCCGAGGGTCCCTGGTTCAATCCCCACCTAGTACCAACCTCGTCATGTCCGTTGTGTCCTGAGCAAGACACTTCACCCTTGCTCCTGATGGGTGCTGGTTAGCGCCTTGCATGGCAGCTCCCTCCATCAGTGTGTGAATGTGTGTGTGAATGGGTAAATGTGGAAGTAGTGTCAAAGCGCTTTGAGTACCTTGAAGGTAGAAAAGCGCTATACAAGTACAACCCATTTATCATTTATATATATCAATACAGTCTGCAAGGGATACAGTCCGTAAGCACACATGATTGTGCGTGCTGCTGGTCCACTAATAGTACTAACCTTTAACAGTTAATTTTACTCATTTTCATTAATTACTAGTTTCAATGTAACTGTTTTTATATTGTTTTACTTTCTTTTTTCTTCAAGAAAATGTTTTTGATTTATTTATCTTATTTTATTTTATTTTTTATTTTTTAAAAGTACCTTATCTTCACCATACCTGGTTGTCCAAATTAGGCATAATAATGTGTTAATTCCACGACTGTATTTGTCGGTTGATATCGGTATCGGTAATTAAAGAGTTGGACAATATCGGATATCGGCAAAAGCCATTATCGGACATCCCTACTTTTTGGTGTAAGTAACTGAGTTACTTTTGAAATTAAGTAACTGTAGCTAGTTACTGGTTTTCAGTAACTAACCCAACACTGATTATTAATGGCAACAGTAAAGCACCGTTATTTGTATTATATGGAGCTAATGTTATTGTAATGCCAGCATTAATAAGAGCCATTGTAGTACTGGACGGCTCCAGCAGAGGGCGCGTTGTTCTGGGAGCTACACCAGGGGACACCTGGCTTCCTCCTTGCAGTCATTATGATTACAGACGTTGTTTCCTCCTGTCTGTATAACTCAAACATCTCCCTTCTCAGGTACAAGTGTCTTTATGTAAATAGTTTTACCCCCGAATGTATCTTTATGGTGTTGAAACATGTTTGAAAGAGTATATTTTTATCATATGTGTCTTTTCAGTCGACAAGGCTTTATACATGACCAAGCTAATGCTAAAGTTAATTGCACTGCCGATGTCGAAGCGGATGCTAACTGCATCAACATTGTTAAATATATAGAAAGGTACTGTGTGTAGTTAGTTATTAATCTGTGTATATTTCTGCTGACATGTGTATTTACTACAGTTTCTGGGACTATTTCAGTGCAGTTTGTTTAATATTAAGGAATGATAACTTGATAAGTGACCTTTGTTACTAAAATAATATAGGCTTACTGTAATGGGTGAACCTTTGTATTTACTTGTTGAGACATTATCAAATACTATTACACTAAGGTAAAGTCTATTAGTGCAAAGAACAGGAAAACCTACTCGATTATTTGAATGTATATTCCTATGACAATACTGAAGTGCATTTTGTGTTTGGTGCATTCTGTGTACTTGTACATGTTTGGTGTTTTGATTTGTGGCAGTCTAGACGTGAGCAGAAAGAAGTTGTGTCCCCTTTAGGGATTGTCCCGATCCAGGTTTTTGCACTTCCGATCCGATACCGATATTGTTTTTGCACTTCCGATCCGATACCGATACTGACCGATACTGGTCTATGCGAGCATGTATTAAAGTTTAAAGTTATTTAGCCTACTTAGTTGTCAGAATCATGTTGAAAAGGGTTTTAGTACTCTTGATAACAACTAGCCAGCTGAATTAGGGGCGTTTGAATAATACACAATGGTTGGTAACAAGAAACTGACCTGTTTATTCAAGGATAAACACAAAATAGACAACATTATACATGACAAACAGAAATGGCATCATTGAACTAGGGCTGGGCGATATGGCCTTTTTTTAATATTGCGATATTTTAAGGCCATATTGCGATACACGATATATATGTGGATATTTTGCCTTAGCCTTGAATGAACACTTGATGCATATAATCACAGCAGTATGATGATTCTATGTGTCT
This sequence comes from Nerophis lumbriciformis, assembly GCF_033978685.3. Lineage (NCBI taxonomy): Eukaryota > Metazoa > Chordata > Actinopteri > Syngnathiformes > Syngnathidae > Nerophis > Nerophis lumbriciformis. The sequence goes on from NC_084569.2 coordinate 13,444,728, forward strand.
ACATTAAAACATTCTTCTTCATACTGCATTAATATATGCTACTTTTAAACTTTCATGCAGAGAAGGAAATCACAACTAAAAAAAATCACTAATTTTTTCATACGGTGTTGATCTGGAAAGGTTTGCCTCGGCATTTTGATGGTGTGGATGTTTGGCACCGAATGGAGATAAGCGTCTCGACAGACGTTACAATATTTGAACAATGATGACGAAAACTGTTTTCTCTGTCGTGTCCGTGTGTCGAAAATTGTTATGCGCTTATTTTTTATTTGATTTTGTGCGTGGCATAGATTTGCTGTGCGCAATTGCACAGGCGCGCACCTTAGAGGGAGTGTTGCTAGCACGGCTGCGCTAGCATCACAGCTAACGTTAGCCATGCTGCTACCTCTCTGCTCGGGGAGGGCGTATACGTATGTGACGTATGACGTGACAGTATGTGACGTGTGTCGTGACAGTATGTGACGTATGACGTGACAGTATGTGACATATGACGAGACAGTATGTGACGTGTGTAAGAAAGTGCGCTTGCTGTCTGTGAGAGGGAGACACAGAAAAGAGTGAGAAGAGCCTGTCGTGTAATGCCAGCAGCTAAAAGCAACTGCATGAGAATCCACAGACCTGTGTGGATGTGTTGAAGGTGTGCTGGAAAATGCGGAACGGAAATTAGGGAGCAGCAGAAATGTAGAATGTATTATTTAAATCTGTGCGTTGGAAAACACGGACCGGAGTTTTTTAAAAAACTGGATCTGGATCGGCATTTTCCCATGCCTTGCCGATACGCATTTTTTGGCAAATATCGGCGGCCGATCCGATCCAAATATCGGATCGGGATATCCCTAGTCCCCGTATCTGTATAACTCAAACATCTCCCTTCTCAGGGCGATTACACCTCCACGGCTACACACAAAAGCTGTGTCCCAATTCAAGGGTCTGCATCCGTCGAAGGGCGAATTTGAAGGCTGCTTACGTCACAACGCTGCGCAAAGGCTGTCCATCCATCCATCCATTTCTACCGCTTGTCCCGTTTGGGGACGTGGGGGGGGGGGGGGGGGGGGGGGGGCTGGAGCCTATCTCAGCTGCATTCGGGCGCCACCTCATCACATTCACATTCACACTCACATTCACACACTAGGGCCAATTTAGTGTTGCCAATCAACCTATCCCCAGGTGCATGTCTTTGGAGGTGGGAGGAAGCAGGAGTACCCGTAGAGAACCCACGCAGTCACGGGGAGAACATGCAAACTCCACACAGAAAGATCCCGAGCGCAGGATGGAACCCAGGACCTTCGTAATGTGAGGCAGACGCACTAACCCCTGTACCACCGTGCCGCAAAGGCTGTCCAAATTCATTCAAATTCGAAGGCTCCTCCAAATGCAGCCGACGAATGCGCCCTCCTTTTTCCCTGTATTCGGAGGATGCACCGAGACTATCCTCCGTGGCCTCCCATATCCCAAGATGCTTTGTTCAAACCGGATCTAGACTGTCCCATTTAACAACGGTTGCCTCCGAAGGTCCAGCCTTCTGAGGCTGCGTAGGCCGTGTCCTCCGAAGGATGCAGACCCTGAATTGGGACACAGCTAATATATATATATATATATATATATATATATATATATATATATATATATATATATATATATATATATATATATATATATATATGTGTGCATACATACAAACATACAGCTCGGCCCCCAGCCAAATTAACCCAATGCAGCCCCCAAGTCAAAAAGTTTGGGGACCCTTGGTCTAGTGTCTGCTGTGCAGTGCTGTGTGAATTGTGTGCTCAGTGTGTTGAATTTTTTTATTCTAGCATCATACTGTGTGTTTTTGTGAATTTGAGCCGGTGCCATTGCGTCATACTGTCATGTTTGTAAATCTGTCTAGTGGGTCATTCATTGTCTCCCCAACCTCAAACCTCACTGCACGTCACTGGTCCTGACCCCAAATTAGAGAAGCCGTCGACGTTATTTTAAAACCTGTGTAGTTCTGCAGGCCCCCAACAGAGGGCACTGTAGCTTCAGTTGTAAGTCTGACATGTTGGATGCAATGAGTCCACTTTCTGCTGTGCTGTTACTGGACAGCATGATGGAATCATGACATGTTTCAATACATCGGAGACTGATCAGAATATTAAGTATGTGGACTGTAATACTACCACCAATCACTGCAGCACACCAGCCTTCCGGCCACAGTCAACTTATGGAGCCTGCTGGCCGTACTTACTAATCACACTCTTTTGTATTGAGCAGAGGGGAACAGATTTGTTTTTTGGAGTCCACCTTTAATACTGCTGCATGCAATGAACTCTGTGAACTCCTGCTTGTGAAGTTAGTAGAAGTCACCTGAATGTGCACAGTATGCTCGTGAAGCTACCATAACAATGACAATAAAGGGAATATACAAGGCATGGATGCAGGAAAAGCTGTAGGCCATGAAGTCACGGTGATGAATTATGGACAAACATCATTTTTATTACAACTCTGGTCTATCTCTTTATGCCCTTTAGGTTTGCATGGTGAGAAGTCGTCCTTGTGGAAAATCAGTACGGAATTGCATTCATTTCCCAGTGATCGAAGGTAAATCATACATTTCAATAAGTATTTAGAATTATTCTTTCTTTAGAATAAAAAATGTTTAATGAGGTTTTTTTTTTCTTCTGTAAGCAAAATTTGAAATGAATGTTGCATACTAACATAATACTGTACAATTAAAATCAGCAGAAGCTCATGATCCAAACCATATACACATAATCTGTAACAAAGCTTTAAACATGTTGCATTTTATTTATGAGGGATTCAACAAATTACAAATGTACTGTACATATTTGATAATATATAAACATATTTAATATCAAGACTTACCGTATTTTTCGGACTATAAGTCGCACTGGCCGAAAATGCATAATAAAGAAGGAAAACAATTTATACAGTATAAGTCGCACTGGAGTATAAGTCGCATTTTTGGGGGAAATGTATTTGATAAAACCCAACACCAAGAATAGACATTTGAAAGGCAATTTAAAATAAATAAAGAATAGTGAACAACAGGCTCAATAAGTGTACGTTATTTGACGCATAAATAACCAACTGAGAACGTGCCTGGTATATTAACGTAACATATTATGGTAAGAGTCATTCAAATAACTATAACATATAGAACATGCTATACGTTTACCAAACAATCTGTCACTCCTAATCCCTAAATCCCATGAAATCTTATACGTCTAGTCTCTTACGTGAATGAGCTAATTAATATTATTTGATATTTTACGGTAATGTGTTAATAATTTCACACATACTGTAAGTCGCTCCTGAGTATAAGTCGCACCCCCGGCCAAACTATGAAAAAAACTGCGACTTATAGTCCGAAAAATACGGTATACATGTATATTTTAGGCCTATAGTCATTTTACATATATCTTCCAGCACCAATAACTGATGTAAATGATTGCATATTACTATCCATCCATCCATCCATCCATCCATCCATCCATCCATCTTCTTCCGCTTATCCGAGGTCGGGTCGCGGGGGCAGCAACCTAAGCAGGGAAGCCCAGACTTCCCTCTCCCCAGCCACTTCGTCCAGCTCTTCCTGTGGGACCCCGAGGCGTTCCCAGGCCAGCCGGGAGACATAGTCTTCCCAACGTGTCCTGGGTCTTCCCCGCGGCCTCCTACCGGTCGGACGTGCCCTAAACACCTCCCTAGGGAGGCGTTCGGGTGGCATCCTGACCAGATGCCCTAACCACCTCATCTGGCTCCTCTCGATGTGGAGAAGCAGCGGCTTTACTTTGAGCTCCCCCCGGATGGCAGAGCTTCTCACCCTATCTCTAAGGGAGAGCCCCGCCACCCGGCGGAGGAAACTCATTTCGGCCGCTTGTACCCGTGATCTTGTCCTTTCGGTCATAACCCAAAGCTCATGACCATTGGTGAGGATGGGAACGTAGATCGACCTGTAAATTGAGAGCTTTGCCTTCCGGCTCAGCTCCTTCTTCACCACAACGGATCGATACAGCGTCCGCATTACTGAAGACGCCGCACCGATCCGCCTGTCGATCTCACGATCCACTCTTCCCTCACTCGTGAACAAGACTCCGAGGTACTCGAACTCCTCCACTTGGGGCAAGATCTCCTCCCCAACCCGGAGATGGCACTCCACCCTTTTCCGGGCGAGAACCATGGACTCGGACTTGGAGGTGCTGATTTTCATCCCAGTCGCTTCACACTCGGCTGCGAACCGATCCAGTGAGAGCTGAAGATCCTGGCCAGATGAAGCCATCAGGACCACATCATCTGCAAAAAGCAGAGACCTAATCCTGCAGCCACCAAACCAGATCCCCTCAACGCCTTGACTGCGCCTAGAAATTCTGTCCATAAAAGTTATGAACAAAATCGGTGACAAAGGGCAGCCTTGGCGGAGTCCAACCCTCACTGGAAACGTGTCCGACTTACTGCCGGCAATGCGGACCAAGCTCTGGCACTGAGCATACAGGGAGCGGACTGCCACAATCAGACAGTCCGATACCTCATACTCTCTGAGCACAGGACTTCCCGAGGGACACGGTCGAATGCCTTCTCCAAGTCCACAAAACACATGTAGACTGGTTGGGCAAACTCCCATGCACCCTCAAGGACCCTGCCGAGAGTATAGAGCTGGTCCACAGTTCCACGACCAGGACGAAAACCACACTGTTCCTCCTGAATCCGAGGTTCGACTATCCGGCGTAGCCTCCTCTCCAGTACACCTGAATAGACCTTACCGGGAAGGCTGAGGAGTGTGATCCCACGATAGTTAGAGCACACCCTCCGGTTCCCCTTCTTAAAGAGAGGAACCACCACCCCGGTCTGCCAATCCAGAGGTACCGCCCCCGATGTCCACGCGATGCTGCAGAGGGCAACTATGGTATACAATATTACTATTGTATAAAATATGATATGATAATATACAAATAACATAGCCTCCCATAGTTTTAATATTTCATTCATCCATGTTCTACTTCCCCTTTCTGTATAATTTAGTTATATTCTTTCAACAGTAAAACTGAAAAAAAAAAACATAACAAAGTTTCATATTTACATATATGAAATATAGATATTTAATATGAAAATGTATTAAAATTCAGCACCAGATTAAGATCCACAGCATACCACATAATGCGTATGTATGCACTACATTTATCAAACATTTTATCGGTAGTTTGCCTTAGCCCAGGGGTCGGCAACCCAAAATGTTGAAAGAGCCATATTGGACCAAAAAATACAACAAAAAAAATTGTCTGCAGCCGCAAAAATTAAAAGCCTTATATAAGTGTTATAATGAAGGCGACACATGATGTAAGTGTCTATATTAGCTATAATAGCCTACTATCAAAATGACTATGTTTATAACTCCTGGAAATGACTGGCTTAGAATGGCCAAAAGTCACTATGTGTGTGTTCAAGTTGAGGAAAACGGAAACTACAAATAAAATGACCTCAAATATACCTAAAAATACGAGGCATAATGATGCAATATGTACATACAGCTAGAATAAATAGCATGTTTGCATTGATTAGCTTGCAGTCATGCAGTGACCAAATATGCCTGATTAGCACTCCACACAAGTCAATAATATCAACAAAGGTCACCTTTGTGGATTCACGCACTGCATAAAACGTTTGATGGACAAATACAGACAAAGAAGGAGTGGCATAAAACACGTCTTTCTGTGGCAGCTTCAAGGAAAGTTGTACATGTAAACAAGCTACGATGCGTTCAAGGACTTCCGAAATTAGGACAAAATGGCGCTCGCCAAATACTCTCATCAGTGAAGCATGTTTAATGTAAATTTAATGGGATTTCTAACAATTAGGAATGTTTGTGTCATGTTTGTCCTCCTAAAGAAACCATATTAAAACAAATTTTTTTATTTTTATTTCCTCATCTTTTTCCATTTTCATACATTTTTGAAAAAGCTCCAGGGAGCCACTATGGTGGCGCTAAAGAGCTGCTTGTGCTCGCGCGTTGTCGACCCCCCCTTAGCCTTAACAAATGAATGCTATCGTTTTCAAAAACAAATTTATATATATATATATATATATATATATATATATATATATATATATATATATATATATATATATATATATATATATATATATATATATATATATATTTATCCATCCATTTTCTACCGCTTATCCCTTTCGGGGTAAATTTATATATGTTAATATATGTACCGTATTTTTCGGAGTATAAGTCGCACCGGAGTATAAGTCGCACCTGCCGAAAATGCATAATAAAGAAGAAAAAAAACATTATGCAACTTTCATAAACTATGAAAAAAACTGCGACTTATAGTCCGAAAAATACGGTATATGTAAATATATGATGTATAAGTAATAACAATATAATACAACAAAGGCATTATTAGATTACAATCCAAAGCATGCCACATCATGTGTCGTGCATAGCATATATTAATGTTGAATAAGCCACTCGTCACTAGCTGAAAAATAACAAAGTAGTTCCATCTGTGATCAACATTCCTTACAGTGGAGCGGATTTGATGAAAAATGGAACGTTCCTAACGTGTCAAATTCCACCTGTAGAGTGGAGATGTATGGCACTAGTCTGCGGGCTCATTGGCGGAAGGAACAATGCGTCAACTGGCACGTGCAGAGCTGCTCAGCAGATTGCGCCCCCTGCATGTGATTGATGGCCTGTCGGCGTATTCCAATTTGCATGGGCTGATTGGAAGAATCCAATCAGCGTGACAGGAGGGGTTGGGGTTGGTAGTGTGGCGGGGGATGAAGAGCATCAAGTAGCCACAAATCTGCCGTGGTTACGTGCTAGATGACACACATCCACCTCTTATGTGTGTGTGTGTGTATGGCATCATAGATGATATCATGTGTTGCATTATTGACTGCCATCCCTCACTGACACTATGACTAAATGAAGGGGTTTATTTTTGACTCCGTTTTGGCTTGTCACTCTCAATATCAACAACCCTCCATCATGTAACTGTCTATCTGGCTTTCATCTCTCTGTTTGAAGTCGCACAGGAGTTTGACCTGGATCTGGGCCACGGGGGGACTGTGGTGGTCATTTGGTCTGTCAAAGGGCTTTATGATTTACAACCCTTTTGTGTGGTACATTTTTAAAAGGGAGCTAAGATGGTTTTCCTCCCTTCTGACCTTATGTCACAATGCTGTCTTAAACAATGTCAAATCATAAGGTGCATGCATTTGTACAGTTTTAGATGTCTCTGAATGCTGTGTCGTTTTTAACAGTGTGCAATTTGTGACATCACAGATTGACAGATGTCTTAATGTGGACATTTTTAGTACCGTTGCAACATTACTACCATAATTTTCAAACGATAAAGCGCACCGGTATTTAAGAACCACCCATTAAATTTTAGAAGAAAAACATTTTTACATATAATAGCCAAACTGGACTATAAGCCATATATATATATATATATATATATATATATATATATATATATATATATATATATATATATATATATATATATATATATATATATATATATATACATACTAGGGTTGTCCAGATACCAATATTTTGGTACCGGTACCAAAATATTTTTCGATACTTTTCTAAATAAAGGGGACCACAAAAAATGGCATTATTGGCTTAATATTAACAAAAAATCTTAGGGTACATTAAACATATGTTTCTTATTGCAAGTTTGTCCTTAAATAAAATAGTGAACATACAAGACAACTTGTCTTTTATCAGTAAGTAAACAAACAAAGGCTCCTAATTTAGCTGCTGACGTATGCAGTAACATATTGTGTCATTTTCCATTCTATTATTTTCTCAAAATTATTAAGGACAAGTGGTAGAAAATTGATTATTAATCTACTTGTTAATTTACTGTTAATATCTGCTTACTTTCTCTTTTAAAATGTTCTATCTACACTTCTGTTAAAATGTAAAAATCACTTATTCTTCTGTTGTTTGGATACTTTACATTAGTTTTGGATGAGACCACAAATTTGGGTATCGATCCGATACCAAGTAGTTACAGGATCATTCAATGGTCATAATTTAAGTCCTCATGTGTCCAGGGACGTATTTCCTGAGTTTATAAACATAATCTAAATTTTTTTTAAACGAAAAAAGATTGATGTAATCAAAGTAGTATTGACTAGACACGCTCCTGTACTTGGTATCATTACAGTGGATGTCAGGTGTAGATCCACCAATGGCGTTTGTTTACATTTTGACGCCGGTGAGCTCCGGTGTGTAGTGAAACATGTTTAGCTATTCTTCGTCCTGCAGGGATGATACTTGTAAGAAACTTACTTTTTTATCTCCATGGAGGCGAGTATTAGTGATTTAGAAGTAGCTAAAACACTGCAGACTGCGGATAGACCTTAGCCGCTAGCTAGATAGTCATGTCTTAAAGCACCTCTTACTGAGGGTGTTTCAGTGTTATAACTTCACCTTTATCTTTAGTTTTTAATTCAAAATGCGTCAGTTCTCCATTTTCTGTCTACACACTGTGTCTGCTTGTAAGTACTCCGTGATTGTGCGCTGCCGATCATGCTCCTCTGCTTGTAAAACCAGCAATGTCACGACGTGACCACGACCAATGTCATGCCCGTTAAAAAAAAAAAAAGGAGGCCAGCGACTGGTACTTTTTAGAGGCGGTATAGTACCGAATATGATTCATTAGTGTCGCGGTGCTACACTAGCGCCGGTATAACATACAACCTTAATACAGACCGGTAGAAAAATGTTCTAAATGTTTATTTACATACCTTAATTGTTTCCAAACGATGTCTGTAAAAAGGCAGTAAAAAAGCTGATCAAACCAAACCACTAGGTGCAGAAGCTAGCTCTCCATTTAACTAAACGGACTCAAAAACTCCACGCTTTTTCCTGCCCACAGACAACGAGCGTCTCTGGAAGTGAATGGGCTTGCCCTCGATTGAACTAGACGCCGGGCTTCCACATGATGATTGGATGATCTGTTTGTGTTGATGAGAAACAAGTATTTTTGGCGGCCCTCTGAGGGTTAAGAAAATGGTTAAGAAACACTTCTGTAGACCACAAAGAAGTGTGGTAAATGTAGATTAGAATCATTATAGGCCATCTTTAACAATGACATATTCTTGAAAAAGGGAATAGCAGTGGAGGGAAAAGTCCTTAACTTTCTGAAAATGTTCAGTTGACCCTTTAGTACAAATTGTAGCCCTGGTATAGCGAAGAACAATCAGTTCCTGGAAATAATATATTTGGAATGGCACTGGATGGTACATGGTTTGAGAGGGGACAGTTTGAGAGAGAAAAGTGAGGAAGAAATAACAGGACTTTTGGACCTTAACTATAGCCAAAAAGAGAAAAAAGTAATGTTAGTGGACAACAACCATAATAAAAACACCATCTGCTACTGCATGGTTTAGCTCTTTCTAAGAGGGGACATATTGAGCGAAAACAAACAGCAGAAGAAAATAACAGCCCAAAGAATAACAATGTCGCCTGCTAGTATCTGGTTTGAATAAGTTTAAAAGGGGACAGAATGAGAGAACAAAACGCCAATATGAACAACAAAATTCCTGTGCTTCATTGCGCTCTACTTACATTTGAATGGAAACAAGAAGGAAACGAGCAATAGCAGAAGACAACAACAGTAATGTTGTTAGTGCTTGGTTTACCTTCATTTAAAAATTGTACTGCAGCCGGGGAAAACAAACCAGATAAAAATCTTTGTGTTTGAACGAGCGAAACCAAATTTAAACTTTTCTATCTAATTTTCTATTTCTGGTCCTCAAATTCATCTTGCAGGACAGACAACGTCTCAGGAGTTGTCGTGTTTGAGTTTGAGTTTATTTCGAACATGCAAGCATACAACATGATACATCACAATTTCCAGTTTCTCTTTTCAACATGTTCAAAAGGGAGTAGGAAGAAGCACAGCTTATTTAATCCTACCCCTTTTCTTTTACATAACAGTTGCTAAAACTTTTGTTCACTTCCTGTTCTCAATTGATTCACAATATACTCCATAAGTAATCACAATAAAAATAAATAAATAATAATTGGTGAAGTAAATTACATTTAATATAGTGAGATATGTGAGATTATTTTGAAAATGAACGGATGGATGAAATAAATTCAGAATGTTTATCATGGTTCTTCTTCTTTGTACTTTGTAAACACTTTAAGTTTGAAGAGTTTGTCGAAGTGGACCATATTAGTTTGATTGCTTTGCTTAATCCATTCCATCATTTAATTCCACATACTGATATACTGACGGTCTTAAGTGTTGTACGTGCATACAAATGTTTTAAATTACATTTTTCTCTAAGATTATATTTCTCCTCTTTTTTGAGAAGAATTGTTGTATATTCTTGGGTAGCAGGTTATAGTTTGCTTTGTGTATAATTTTAGCTGTTTGCAAATTCACTATGTTGTGGAATTTCAGTATTTTTGATTAAATAAATAAAGGGTTTGTATGTTTTCTATATCCAACATTATGTATTCTAACTGATTTTTTTTGTAACACCGTTAATGAATAAAGTGTACTTTTGTAGTTATTTCCCCATATTTCTACACAATAACTCAGATATGGTAACACTAGCGAGCAGTAGACAATATGAAGTGATTTTTAGTCTAGAACATGTTTTGCTTTATTCATTATTGACGTATTTCTTGCTACTTTATGTTGTATATTTTTTACATGAGCTTTCCAATTCAATTTATCATCAATAATTATACCTAGAAATTTGGTTTCATTTACTCTTTCAATTTCTATTCCGTCTATTTGTATTTGTGTTTGACTTTCTCTTCTACTGTTACCAAATAGCATTATTTTAGTTTTACTGAGATTCAAAGGTAGTCTGTTTTTGTCAAACCATCTTTTTGCGATTAAGTCTGCGATTAAGTCCAAAACCACAAAAGTATGAGTGTCCCACGGTCTGCCCGCGTCCTCCAATCATTTGTGGCAGCTTTGTGGTACCTTGAACGGCTGCCAGCATTTTCCAATTTGTCGATGCAGGGCAACGCTTACCGGTACTCCAATCAGCAGATGTCCTGTTACCATGATTCCAACGTCCTAGCCTGAAAGGGTCGCCAGGTACACGGCACTCCGCTTCTCCTAAGAGTCCGTCGTGTGTCCAGCAACAATCGTTTTGACAGAAAAGGCAGATTCCCCCAAACCCGAGATATCGTCAATTTTGTTGAGAGGCCAATTGACTAGTTCAATTATTACATTTTGTAAAGCAGTGCAAAACGAGGCTTTAAGAAACTTAAACAAGACAGGCCTAGCAGGGCAGACACGGAGAGGGGAAGGAGTGTGACCGCCTTTGCCTAGATCTAAGAGAGAAAAGGAGGTCGTTTCAGGGTCTAAATTGGCTGTCCAAGTTTACCAACATCTCAGTTTATGTCTACATCATTTAACTATCAGTTGAGAATAAACTATCACAAGCTCCGGGGCAAGAAAGCAGCTGAGCGGCTGATGATGTTAGTGCAGCAGCATAAGGAAGTTACCTCTCTGATCAATTCTCTGCTAAATGTAGGTCCTTAACATTAGCGTTTATAACAATATCTCTTGGTTAATATTCAGGTCACGAAATGTAAATGGAGTATTTTGTTGGCACTTTTTGGATGGTTAGATTTTATGGTCGAAAGTAGGGCTGGGCAATATATTGAATATACTCGATATATCGCGGGTTTGTCTCTGTGCGATATAGAAAATGACTATTGTGATATTTGAGTATACGTTCTCACGCAGTTGCTTTTAGGTGCGGGCATTACACTACATGCTCTTCCCACTCTTTCTAGTCTCCTTCTCACAGAGACATAAAACGAGAGCACCTTCTTACATACGTCACATACTGTCACGCGTGCAACGTCATACGCCCTCGCGGAGCAGAGAGGTAGCGGCATGGGTAAAGTCAGCTGTGGTGCTAGCGGAGTGGTGCCAATGGTAATAAGAGAGAAAGAAGGTGCAAATCTGGTAACAAATGAAGGAAGAAGTAATTCCCAAGAAAAACAGCACAGGGTCCATTGTCTGGCGGTGGTTTGGATTCAAGCGGGAAGATGTTGAACAGACAACCGTAATATGTCAAGTATGCGGCAAAAGCGTTGCTACAAAAAGTAGCATTACTGCTAATGTGTAGCATCATTTAAAAAGTCCCCTGCTAGAGAATGAAGAGTGCTTACTCCGCATGTCAACATCTCCGTTCGGTGCCACACCCACAAAATGCCCAAGCAACCATTTCCACATCAACACCGTATGAAAAAAAAAGTCAACAACAGAAGGAGATAACCACATAGCGAAGAACATAAACTATTTGATTTCCTATTATGCAGCTCATTTTTATTTGACAGTTATTGAAATATCTTGTGTGACATAATGCACAAAAGTGCACTTTATTTGTTTTAAACTATTGTAGTGGCGTTCTGTACAAAAAGTGCACTTTAATTTAGTGTTGTTTTGATATGTCATCTTATTGACATCATGCACAAAAGTGCACTCAGAGCTTTTTTTTTTAAAATGTCTCTGGCAATCTTGCACTTTCTGTTTTGAAATGACAAGAATGTTTGTGCCACTGTTTAAAAACGGTTTAATAAATACAGTTTTGGTAAATTTACTTAGTTGTGATTTCCCTCTCTGCATGAAAGTTTAAAATGAACATATAATAATGCAGTATGAACAAGAATGTTTTAATGTAGACACATAGAATCATATGTATCAAGTGTTAATTCAAGGCTAAGACAAAATATGAAGATATATATCATGTATCGTGACATGGCCTAAAAATATCAATATATTAATAAAAGGCCATATTGCCCAGCCCTAGTCGAAAGCTCCCATTGGCTCCATTGTAAGCTGACTTCAATTTACGTTTATTTACGAGTAAGAATGCTTAAGAAAACAACAACATATTTCTGCTTGTCTCTCATAAGGGTTTTATATACATGATGCAAGTACATATCTAATGTAGTGACGGGCACATTTCTAATAACATTTAATATTTATAGATTTTGATCATTTTAAACCTACGCGGCGCAATAATTTCAAAAACGCGTCACGTTTGTTTTTTTGTTTTTTCTTCATCACTGATTTCTGCTCACTGCAGACTTTATGAGAACCAACAAACATAATTAAACATCACTTACTGTACAACGTCTACCAGTTCCACGTCCTACATGGCGGTCAAAGTGTCCCAGTTTGTCTGATTATATTCCCAGGCATCTACTTTACAGGTGAGAAGCATGATTTATGAGCTGCAATAAACCTACAGGAAGCGAGGAAAGAGCAGACCACTCGATGTTGTGAACATAGGGCAGTCCTTCTCGCGGTGCGATGCCGGGTGTGATCTCGGAAATCATGCTTTTTTTTTTGCCGTATCAGAATATGATGAAGAGTATGAAGCACTCGTCTTCACAGTAACCACGGTGGGAGACGAGCAATGATTTCTGTGTTGTTTCCTTTAATGTTAATAAGCTTACAATGGTGTGCATTATACTATTTATAGTCACGGTGGAGAGTGGGGGGGCGTGTAATATTTTCTTCCTTCTGGGTGATCCATAACAGAAAGTATTTGAGAATCTCTGACACAGGGCCACATGGAAGTGATCAAGTTGCTGCTATAAATAATCTGTCTGCGTTAGCGCTTATAATAACAATATCACTAATACTTGTTTGATAATAATAAAAGTCACGAAATGTAAATTGAGTATTGTTGGTTCTTTTTGAACGGTTATTTATCTGATTTTATGGGTGGATTAGTGGAGCTCCCATTGGCTCCGCTGTAAACAGACTTTTATTTACGTGTATTTAATAGTCAGAATGCATGAAAAAAAATCCATCCGTCGTCATATCTTTCATAATGACTGTGAACGATAGGCAAAGTTCCAAAAAAGTGCAGTTCCCCTTTAACTAAGAGGGGACAAACGAAGTGAAAATAATCAGATGAACCCCTAGCAAGTTGTTCCAAATTGTACATCTTTCGAGTTTCCCCTGTACGTACTTTAATAAAAGTAGAAATAGTAAAACGTGTGGCCGAATTTAGAAGTAAACATGACCCTAAGACCCTAATTCGGTGTGAAAGGACTTTCATAAATCATTGCCAGAATGCAGTGGCGGGCCGTGCGTTTCCCACCTTGGCCTTCAGTGATGTCCGACTTCAATAATTACCTCTAAAAATACCATAATTGATGTCACCACATGACCATTGCTGAAGAAATACTATGCAGGACCACATGTACTCCCTACTGTGCATTGAATCGCCTCAACAGTGTACAAAATGGGTTATTTTCTGGTGCATTTAAAAATCAATTAAAATGCATCAGCCATCAACGTACACTATATTTCCAAAAGTATTTGGTCACCTGCCTTAACTCACATATGAACTTGAAGTGCTATCCCATTCCTAACCCATAGGTTCAATATGATGTCGGTCCACCTTTTGCAGCTATTACAGCTTCAACTCTTCTGGGAAGGCTGTCCACAAGGTTGCGGATTGTGTTTATAGGTATTTTCGACCATTCTCCAAAAGCGCATTGGTGAGGTCACACACTGATGTTGGTCGAGAAGGCCTGGCTCTCATTCTCCGTTCTAATTCATTCTAAAGGTGTTCTATCGTGTTCAGGTCAGGACTTTGTGTAGGCCAGTCAAGTTCATCCACACCAGACTCTGTCATCCATGTCTTTATGGACCTTGCTTTGTGAACTGGTGCACAGTCATGTTGGAAGAGCAAGGGGCCCGCTCCAAACTGATCCCACAACGTTGGGAGCATGGAATTGTCCAAAATGTTTTGGTGTCCTGGAGCATTCAAAGTTCCTTTCACTGGAATTAAGGGGCCAAGCCCAACTCCTGAAAAACAACCCCACACCATAATTCCTCCTCCACCAAATTTCACACTTGGCACAATGCAGTCCGAAATGTACCGTTGTCCTGGCAACCTCAAAACCCAGACTCGCCCATCAGATTGCCAGATGGAAAAGCGTGATTCATCACTCCAGAGAACGCGTTTCGACTCCTCTAGAGTCCACAGCATGGTGATGTATGGCTGAGATTCAGCTTCTCGGCCATGTAAACCCATTCCATGGAGCTCTCTGCATACTGTACGTGGGCTAATTGGAAGGTGACATGAAGTTTGGAGCAACTGACAGAAAGTCTTTGCACTATGCGCTTCAGCATCCGCTGACCCCTCTCTGTCAGTTTACGTGGCCTACCACTTGGTGGCTGAGTTGTTGTTGTTTCTACATTCTGTCATTTTCTTATAATACAGCCAACAGTTGACTTTGGAATATTTAGGAGCGAGGAAATTTCACGACTAGATTTGTTGCACAAGTGGCATCCTATGACAGTTCCACGCTGGAAATCAATGAGCTCCTTAAAGCGGCCCATTCTTTCACAAATGTTTGTAGAAACAGTCTCCATGCCTAAGTGCTTGATTTTATACACCTGTGGCCGGGCCAAGTGATTGGGACACCTGATTCTCATCATTTGGATGGGTGGCCAAATACTTTTGGCAATATAGTGTATCTTATGTGGTATTGTCAAAATTAAAATAGCAAAAAACATATTAAAAGTGAAAAAATTAAATATTTGAACTATTCGGCAGTGGTACCCCTCGTCTCCAATCATCTCACAAGATATAGTTTCTCTTTGAATATCCTTCTTGAAAATGGCCTTGCAAATATATTGCTGCGTTTGATGGGTTAATAATGGTGTTTAAATGTAGAAGTCAAGATTAGACTTATCGCTGTCCGACTATTGACATTTGTAATGATCCTGTTAACTTAGAACACACACATGAATGAAGGTCATTCTTAGTCAACAGCCATACATGTCACACTAAGGGTGGCCATATGAACAACGCCAACACTGTCATAAAAATGTGCCATATAGTGAAACCACACTAAACAACGATAAACACATTTCGGGAGAATATTTGCACCGCAACACAACATAAACACAACAGAACAAATTCCCAGAATTCCCTGCAGCACCAACTCTTCCCACCACTGCCATAATCATACTTGCCAACCCTCCCGGATTTTCCGGGAGACTCACCTTCAGCGCCTCTCCCGAAAACCTCCCGGGACAAATTTTCTCCCGAAATTCAGGCGGAGCTGGAAACCACGCCCCCTCCAGCTCCATGCTGACCTGAGTGACGTGTCAACAGCCTGTATTCACATCCGCTTTCCCACAATATAAACAGCGTGCCTGCCCAAACACGTTATAACTGTAGAATGATCGAGGGCGAGTTCTTGGTTTCTTAAGTGGGTTTATTGTTAGGCAGTTTCATTAACGTCCTCCCAGCGCGGTAACAATACAACAACAGCAGTCATGTTTTATTCTACCGTAAAGCAGTTCGTCTGCCGCAAACAGCAATGTTGTTGTAATGTATTGAGTTGGATGCAATAACCAGGCGAGGTGATGAAGTACGTCTCTTTACTGTAGACTTCAGAACAGACTCACACACTTGACGTCAGGTGCGCAACACCATGTAAATCGTTGGCCAACCAAAAAGTAACCCCAGTACGCTATAGCCAACATTCACCAGGAGATAGCAACAGACAAACATAGATCACTCTATTACATTCCTCCCCTTTTAGAAATGTAGCAGTTACTCAAAATAAATAAACAACCCAACCAAAAAATGCAGCAGCTCAATTAAAAAACTGTACTTGAGCCACATTCTTTTTTTTTTTTAGTACTGTACTCTTAACCATCATTTGTAAACAATAACATGCTTATTATACAAACAGTATTTGTACACCTTTAACACAGATTTTTATACTGTCTTCAGAGATTCAGTTTTTTTGGTGGTACTCGAAACCTTTCTGGGTACCTGCGAAAGGGTGTTCAGCATGGTTAGAAAAATAGTGACAGAGAATAGAACAAGGATGGACAATTCAACCCTTAACTCAACAATGAGTAGATGAGTGTTATGTGTGTGTATATGTGTAAATAAATGAACACTGAAATTCAAGTATTTCTTTTATTTATATACAGGTAAAAGCCAGTAAATTAGAATATTTTGAAAAACTTGATTTATTTCAGTAATTGCATTCAAAAGGTGTAACTTGTACATTATATTTATTCATTGCACACAGACTGATGCATTCAAATGTTTATTTCATTTAATTTTGATGATTTGAAGTGGCAACAAATGAAAATCCAAAATTCCGTGTGTCACAAAATTAGAATATTACTTAAGGCTAATACAAAAAAGGGATTTTTAGAAATGTTGGCCAACTGAAAAGTATGAAAATGAAAAATATGAGCATGTACCATACTCAATACTTGGTTGGAGCTCCTTTTGCCTCAATTACTGCGTTAATGCGGCGTGGCATGGAGTCGATGAGTTTCTGGCACTGCTCAGGTGTTATGAGAGCCCAGGTTGCTCTGATAGTGGCCTTCAACTCTTCTGCGTTTTTGGGTCTGGCATTCTGCATCTTCCTTTTCACAATACCCCACAGATTTTCTATGGGGCTAAGGTCAGGGGAGTTGGTGGGCCAATTTAGAACAGAAATACCATGGTCCGTAAACCAGGCACGGGTAGATTTTGCGCTGTGTGCAGGCGCCAAGTCCTGTTGGAACTTGAAATCTCCATCTCCATAGAGCAGGTCAGCAGCAGGAAGCATGAAGTGCTCTAAAACTTGCTGGTAGACGGCTGCGTTGACCCTGGATCTCAGGAAACAGAGTGGACCGACACCAGCAGATGACATGGCACCCCAAACCATCACTGATGGTGGAAACTTTACACTAGACTTCAGGCAACGTGGATCCTGTGCCTCTCCTGTCTTCCTCCAGACTCTGGGACCTCGATTTCCAAAGGAAATGCAAAATTTTCATGGTTGGGTGATGGTTTGGGGTGCCATGTCATCTGCTGGTGTCGGTCCACTCTGTTTCCTGAGATCCAGGGTCAACGCAGCCGTCTACCAGCAAGTTTTAGAGCACTTCATGCTTCCTGCTGCTGACCTGCTCTATGGAGATGGAGATTTCAAGTTCCAACAGGACTTGGCGCCTGCACACAGGGCAAAATCTACCCGTGCCTGGTTTACGGACCATGGTATTTCTGTTCTAAATTGGCCCGCCAACTCCCCTGACCTTAGCCCCATAGAAAATCTGTGGGGTATTGTGAAAAGGAAGTTACAGAATGCCAGACCCAAAAACGCAGAAGAGTTGAAGGCCACTATCAGAGCAACCTGGGCTCTCATAACACCTGAGCAGTGCCAGAAACTCATCGACTCCATGCCACGCCGCATTAACGCAGTAATTGAGGCAAAAGGAGCTCCAACCAAGTATTGAGTATTGTACATGCTCATATTTTTTATTTTCATACTTTTCAGTTGGCCAACATTTCTAAAAATCCCTTTTTTGTATTAGCCTTAAGTAATATTCTAATTTTGTGACACACGGAATTTTGGATTTTCATTTGTTGCCACTTCAAATCATCAAAATTAAATGAAATAAACATTTGAATGCATCAGTCTGTGTGCAATGAATAAATATAATGTACAAGTTACACCTTTTGAATGCAATTACTGAAATAAATCAAGTTTTTCAAAATATTCTAATTTACTGGCTTTTACCTGTGTGTATATATATATATATATATATGTGTATAATAAAATAAATATATATATATATATAGCTAGAATTCACTGAAAGTCAAGTATTTCTTACATATATATATACAGTATATATATATATATGAAATACTTGACTTGGTGAATTCTAGCTGTAAATATACTCCTCCCCTCTTAGCCACGCCCCCAAACACGCCCCCGCCCCACGCCGACCACGCCCCCCCACCTCCCGAAATCGGAGGTCTCAAGGTTGGCAAGTATGCATAATGCTACCATGTGACCAAGAGGCACTTCCTGTTTTCACATGGAAGTTATGTCTACCGTTCAATCCCATTCGTTCAGCGCCCGTAGCCCTTGCACTCGTGCTAAATAGTCCCACTCTCACAAATGTAGGACTTGTCAGGGTTTAGATGTGTTTGCCATATCCACTCATCATGTTTCAACACACCTTTCATTTCACTCAAAATGCTTTCATTAATTAGATGCAAAATCTATGAGGCGCTCTTGAATAATGAAACAGGATAGAATTTCCGCTAGAGTCACTGAGTTTATGGTTGGAAAAAAAAAAGAAAAGCTGTTGGTAAAACTTTGAAGGATTGTTGTTGCTACCATTAGATTGTCCTTATTCTTTTGCGATTGTAGCGAAAGTGAGGAAGGTGTCAATGCTGAGCGCTCTTGACAAGGAAGGACAGGGTTGCAAAGCTCATCATTAAAGGAGGTGATGATATAGTAATCACGCTCTCATCAATGACTTATTCAAATCTGACCTTCCTACAGAGATGAAGAGGAGGAAGGGATAAGATGCATGGAGGGTCTACACAAGGAGCTGTGGTCCCATTCAAGTGGTGGCCTTCAGCTTATGTTTCTTTAATATATCTCCAAACCGCAATCCAATCCAATTACTTTTAGTATGAGCCTAATTCCAATACGTTTACATATTTTTACTATTATGGCAGGTGTTCCGACAAGATGTGCACACTTTTGAGCATGTGTATAAGAGAAAACTGTTTTAAATGTTTTCATTTCACCAGCTATCTCACTCTAATGCAGACCTGGGCAAATTAAGGCCCGTTGAGCTTTTCAATCTGGCCCGCCGGACATTCCCAAATAATTTTTTTAGATGTTTAAGAAGGAAACTGTAGCTGCCATTGTGATGTGCAGTCATGTTTTCTAATGACCGTAAGTCTTCAACTGTACAAAGTATTTCAATGGTTGGAATCTGCGCTTATGGACGATATACCATTTACTATGGTAATCTAATGAGTTACTATGGTCATCTAATTAGTTACTATGGTCATCTAATTAGTTATTATGGTAATCTAGTTAGTTACTATGGTCATCTAATTAGTTACTATGGTCATCTACGTCACAGCAGCTCAGACGAGGCACCAAGCAGTGTGGAAGGAGATTTTTTACAACAAAGTTCTAAAGCTCAGTGATATATAGAATATAATAGAAAGTACTTTATTGATCCCTGGGGGGAATTCAGCAAATATCAGATATATCAGATTGTAGGTGGGTTTATTTTGTACCTTTCGCGTTCATATTTCACTGTTTATTGCATTTTTGTTGTGTTTCACTTGATTGTAAAATATGTTGAAATACCATCCATCCATCCATCTTCTTCCGCTTATCCGAGGTCGGGTCGCGGGGGCAGCAGCTTAAGCAGGGAAGCCCAGACTTCCCTCTCCCCAGCCACTTCGTCCAGCTCCTCCCGGGGGATCCCGAGGCGTTCCCAGGCCAGCCGGGAGAGATAGTCTTCCCAGCGTGTCCTGGGTCTTCCCCGTGGCCTCCTACCGGTCGGACGTGCCCGAAACACCTTCCTAGGGAGGTGTTCGGGTGGCATCCTGACCAGATGCCCGAACCACCTCATCTGGCTCCTCTCGATGTGGAGGAGCAGCGGCTTTACTTTGAGCTCCCCCCGAATGACAGAGCTTCTCACCCTATCTCTAAGGGAGAGCCCCGCCACTCAGCGGAGGAAACTCATTTCGGCCGCTTGTACCCGTGATCTTGTCCTTTCGGTCATGACCCAAAGCTCATGACCATAGGTGAGGATGGGAACGTAGATCGACCGGTAAATCGAGATTTAATCGAGGCTTTGCCTTCCAGCTCAGCTCCTTCTTCACTACAACGGATCGATACAGTGTCCGCATTACTGAAGACGCCGCACCGATCCGCCTGTCGATCTCACGATCCACTCTTCCCCCACTCGTGAACAAGACTCCGAGGTACTTGAACTCCTCCACTTGGGGCAAGATCTCCTCCCCAACCCGGAGATGGCACTCCACCCTTTTCCGGGAGAGAACCATGGACTCGGACTTGGAGGTGCTGATTCCCATCCCAGTCGCTTCACACTCGGCTGCGAACCGATCCAGTGAGAGCTGAAGATCTTGGCCGGAGGAAGCCATCAGGACCACATCATCTGCAAATAGCAGAGACCTAATCCTGCAGCCACCAAACCAGATACCCTCAACGCCCTGGCTGCGCCTAGAAATTCTGTCCATAAAGGTTATGAACAGAATCGGTGACAAAGGGCAGCCTTGGCGGAGTCCAACCCTCACTGGAAACGTGTCCGACTTACTGCCGGCAATGCGGACCAAGCTCTGACACTGATTATACAGGGAGCGAACTGCCACAATAAGACAGTCCGTTACCCCATACTCTCTGAGCACTCCCCACAGGACTTCCCGGGGTACACGGTTGAATGCCTTCTCCAAGTCCACAAAGCACATGTAGACTGGTTGGGCAAACTCCCATGCACCCTCAAGGACCCTGCCGAGAGTATAGAGCTGATCCACAGTTCCACGACCAGGACGAAAACCACACTGTTCCTCCTGAATCCGAGGTTCGACTATCCGGCGTAGCCTCCTCTCCAGTACACCTGAATAGACCTTACCGGGAAGGCTGAGGAGTGTGATCCCACGATAGTTGGAACACACCCTCCGGTTCCCCTTCTTAAAGAGAGGAACCACCACCCCGGTCTGCCAATCCAGAGGTACCGCCCCCGATGTCCACGCGATGTTGCAGAGTCTTGTCAACCAAGACAGCCCCACAACATCCAGAGCCTTAAGGAACTACGGGCGGATCTCATCCACCCCCGGGGCCTTGCCACCGAGGAGCTTTTTAACTACCTCGGCAACCTCAGCCCCAGAAATAGGAGAGCCCACCTCAGATTCCACAGGCCCTGCTTCCTCATAGGAAGGCGTGCTGGTAGGATTGAGGAGGTCTTCGAAGTATTCTCTCCACCGATCCACAACATCCGCAGTCGAGGTCAGCAGAGCACCATCCCCACCATACACGGTGTTGACACTGCACTGCTTCCCCTTCCTGAGGCGGCGGATGGTGGTCCAGAATTGCTTCGAAGCCGTCCGGAAGTCGTTTTCCATGGCTTCCCCGAACTCCTCCCATGTCCGAGTTTTTGCCTCTGCGACCGCTGAAGTCGCAGACCGCTTGGCCTGTCGGTACCTGTCCGCTGCCTCAGGAGTCCTATGAGCCAAAAGAACCCGATAGGACTCCTTCTTCAGCTTGACGGCATCCCTCACCACCGGTGAGGGATGCATGTTGTATGTTGAAATATTTTGTCAATATTCAGTGTTTTATGGTTCATAGAAAAATGCAAAATTCCATTACGTTTTTTAAGGCGGTCTGTCATAACGTTTTTAGCATTCAATCAGACATTATTGTGAGGTTTTGTATTAGTGTTCCTAAAAATAGATATACCGGCCCCCAGACACATTTTTTTCTCTAAATGTGGCCCCCGAGTCAAAATAATTGCCCAGGCCTTCTTATAATGTCTAAGTAGTTAGTGTAGCAATGTAGTACTTCTTTGCGTTGTGTTTTCCCCCAAAAGATGACACCCAGTCTTTCTTCCGGCTCAAACATAGTTTATTCTGGTGAAAACAATCATAGTGAGTCTCCAATCAGCCTTCTCTATACATTTTAACCGTCACATGGAAGAGAGCAGACTGACTACACACATGGGCCTCAGCCTGGAAGTCTGCTGGGACATGTGACGTTCAGTGACCATAAAAAAATATAGGAAATCACAGTACTAAACTTAGAATGATAAAATTTGCAAAATAAAGAGTCACATTATATAATGTGTAAATGTAATAAATTAGATAAGATGACATTAAAATAAAATGACATTAAACCAAGAAGAGTAGTAAGACGGTAAGTGTCAGGTTTAAACACTGATGACATCTGTTAAACAAGACAAGAGGCAAAGAATCAAACAGAGACAGAATTCAATTTGGACTCAATATATTGAGGAGAGTCGCCGTCGACCTGAAAACTCTTACAGTGTCTTAGCACGCTCTGCCCAAAGATTGCACTCCTTCTTTATTTGACTTTCTCCCCCCCACCTGACCACAGCTGCTTCCAGAGGGAAGTGGGTCGTAAACAGCGTTGCCTTTAGTTACCGAACAGTTCAAAAGGAGAGGTCGTAAAATAGTTCAAAAAGAGTTCCATAAAATAGTTCAAAGAGGGTTCGTAAAATACTTCAAAAAGAGTTTGTCTGGAAATTGGGCAGATCCTGCTATCTGTCCGTTTTGAAGTCCCAGTGGAGTTTTACGAGCCTTCTTCTTGGTACGTTTCAAAGAAGGAACTCAATGCAATACAAAGTTTTTGTGATAAGTTAGAAACAATTATTCTAACAGTAAGCAATTGAGATCATAAATTACCTCTGTTACATTAGGATTCTGTTTTTTGTCTGTATTTAGCAGGAATGGTGTGCATACAATTATTTTTTTTTAACAAAATAAAGTGACTAGTGCACAATAACTAAACAAAAGCAAAAACTACTATTGACTCCCATTTAAATCATTTGGGTTTTGCACTCAAAGTCTTATCTTTATCCTGAGACTAAGTATCTGACTTTGTAAAAAACAAACAAACAAAAAAAAACAACCCCAAAATATTTTGTAAGAAGAAAAAAATATAACACTATAATCATTTTAGTATAATTCATATACTGATGCCACACTAGGTATCGATAGTATCGACATCAGGATCAATCACTTCAACGTTACATTGAAGTTTTAGCGGTTAGCTTCCTGTGTCGTCCTGCTCGGTGTGTGTATATTAGGGTTGCCTCGATACCTATATTTTGGTACCGGTACTGGTACCAAAATGTATTTTGATACTTTTCTAAATAAAGGGGACCACAAAAAATTGCATTATTGGCTTTATGCTAACAAAAAAATCTTAGAGTACATTAAACATATGTTTCTTATGACGGTATAGCTCGGTTGGTAGAGCGGCCGTGCCAGCAACTTGAGGGTTGCAGGTTCGATCCCCGCTTCCGCTATCCTAGTCACTGCCGTTGTGTCCTTGGGCAAGACACTTTACCCACCTGCTCCCAGTGCCACCCACACTGGTCTAAATGTAACTTAGATATTGGGTTTCACAATGTAAAGCGCTTTGAGTCACTTGAGAAAAAGCGCTATATAAATGTAATTCACTTCACTTCACACTTCACTTATTGCAATCGAAGAACAATTTTGTACTTAAATAAAATTGTGAACATGAGTTTATATAAGTGTGTATATATATATATATATATATATATATATATATATATATATATATATGTGTGTATATATATATATATATATATATATATATATATATATATATATATGTGTGTATATATGTAGGTACTTATATGTATGTACCCCGCCTACCGCCCGAATGCAGCTGAGATAGGCTCCAGCACACCCCGCAACCCCGAAAGGGACAATAGGTAGAAAATAAGAGGATGGTTCTGAATCTGAGTGTGAATGTTATCTGTCTATCTGTGTTGGCCCTGTGATGAGGTGGCGACTTGTCCAGGGTGTACCCCGCCTTCCGCCCAAATGCAGCTGAGATAGGCTCCAGCACCCCCCGTGACCCCGAAAGGGACAAGCGGTAGAAAATGGATGGATGGATACTTACTTACTTACTTACTTACTTACATACAAGTTGTATTTTAGTAGTAAGTAAACAAACAAAGGCTCATAATTTAGTCTGCTGACATATGCAGTAACATATTGTGCCATTTATCATTCTATTATTTTGTCAAAATTATAAAGAACAAGCTGTAAAAAAATATTATTAATCTACTTGTTCATTTACTGTTAATATCTGGTTATTTTCCATTTCAACATGTTCCTACTACACTTATGTTAAAATGTAATAATCACTTATTCTTCTGTTGTTTGATACTTCACATTAGTTTTGGGTGATACCACAAATTTAGGTATCGACCCGATACCAAGTAGTTACAGGATCATACATTGGTCATAATTTAAGTTCTCATGTGTCCAGGGCCGTATTTCCTGAGTTTATGAATATAACATGAATTTTTTTTTTCAAAAAAGATTTTATGAAGATAAAAAATATAGATGTAATTATAGTAGTATCGACTAGATACGCTCTTGTACTTGGTATCATTACAGTGGATGTTAGGTGTAGATCCACCAATGGCGTTTGTTTACATTTTGACGCCGGTGAGCTACGGTGTGTAGTGAAGCATGTTTAGCTATTCCTCGTCCTGCAGGGATGATACTTGTGAAAAAAATCACTTTATTTGTCGCCATGGAGGCGAGGATTAGTGATTTAGAAGTCGCTAAAACACTGCCTATTGCGGATGGACATAAGCTGCTAACTAGCTAGCCACGTTTTAAAGCGCTTCTTCCTGAGGACATTTCAGTGTAATAACTTCACTTTTATCTTTAGTTTTTGAGCGAAAATGCGTCCGTTCTCCCTTTTATGTCTACACACTGTGTCTGCTTATAAGTACTCGGTGATTATGCGCTGCCGAACATGCTCCTCTGCTCGTAAAACCAGCAATGTCACGACGTGACATCATGCCTGTAAAAAAAAAAGAATATGGCGAACCGGCACTTTATATATTATAGTATACTTTATATATTATAGTTTAGTATAGTATAGTATAGTACTATTTTTGATTCATTAGTACTCCTACAGAAACCATATTAAAACAAAAACAAAAATGTTTTCCTCATCTTTTTCCATTTTCATACATTTTTGAAAAATTGTGATCTGGTAATGCTTTTTGTTGTATTATATTAGTATTACTTATACATCATATAATATTTACATATACATATTATATTAACATATATGTCAATTTACCCCAAAAGGGACAAGCGGTAGAAAATAGATGGATGGATGTATATAAATTTGTTTTTGGAAACAATAGCATTAATTTGTTAATACTAGTACCGGTATACCGTACCATCCTAGTGTGTATCATGCTAAGCCCTTCCTTTTTTCCCTAGTCCTCCGGGGATAATGCTCCTTGGAAGAAACTTCATTTTCTACCACGATTGCTTTGCACTGTGGATAGACGACACGTTCGTTGTTGCTCGCTTTCAAATTCGAGCCGCTGTTGTGTCAAAACACGCACCTTTCTGGAATTCATACAACTCCTGCATGTGTGTAGCAAATAATATCCTGTAGAAATGGAACTGTGTGTACTTTTGAAGGAATCTTTGCATAAAATCAGTTAACAATGGCAAATATCGGTCCCCCGATCCGATCCGATCCCGTGATCCTGATCGGGACATCTCTTAAAAAAGATTTCATCCATCCATTTTCTACTGCTTGTCCCTTTTGGGGTCGCGGGGGGTGCTGGAGCCTATCTAAGCTGCATTCGGGCGGAAGGCGGGGTCATACATTGGTCATAATTTAAGTTCTCATGTGTCCAGGGCCGTATTTCCTGAGTTTATGAATATAATATGAATTTTTTTTTTCAAAAAAGTAAAAAAGATTTTATGACGGTAAAAAATATCAACGTAATCATAGTAGTATTGACTCAATCAATCAATCAATCAATGTTTATTTATATAGCCCTAAATCACAAGTGTCTCAAAGGGCTGCACAAGCCACAACGACATCCTCGGTACAAAGCCCACATAAGGGCAAGGAAAAACTCACCCCAGTGGGACGTCGATGTGAATGACTATGAGAAACCTTGGAGAGGACCGCATATGTGGGTACCCCCCCCCCCTCTCTAGGGGAGACCGAAAGCAATGGATGTCGAGTGGGTCTGACATATTATTGTGAGAGTCCAGTCCATAGTGGATCCAACATAATAGTAAGAGTCCAGTCCATAGTGGGGCCAGCAGGACACCATCCCGAGCGGAGACGGGTCAGCAGCGCAGAGATGTTCCCAGCCGATGCACAGGCGAGCGGTCCACCCCGGGTCCCGACTCTGGACAGCCAGCACTTCATCCATGGCCACCGGACCTGTGCCGCCGCCCCCCCCCCCCCCCCCGATCAACTGGTCTAACAGGGGGGCTATTTAAAGGCTAGAGTATACAAATGAGTTTTAAGATGGGACTTAAATGCTTCTACTGAGGTAGCATCTCTAATTGTTACCGGGAGGGCATTCCATAGTACTGGAGCCCGAATAGAAAACGCTCTATAGCCCGCAGACTTTTTTTGGGCTCTGGGAATCACTAATAAGCCGGAGTTCTTTGAACGCAGATTTCTTGCCGGGACATATGGTACAATGCAATCGACAAGATAGGACGGAGCTAGACCGTGTAGTATTTTATACGTAAGTAGTAAAACCTTAAAGTCACATCTTAAGTGCACAGGAAGCCAGTGCAGGTGAGCCAGTATATGTATATATATAGGTATATATGTATGTATATATACAGTATAGGCGTAATATGATCAAACTTTCTTGTTCTTGTCAAAAGTCTAGCAGCCGCATTTTGTACCAATTGTAGTCTTTTAATGCTAGACATAGGGAGACCCGAAAATAATACGTTACAGTAGTCGAGACGAGACGTAACGAACACATGAATAATGATCTCAGCGTCGCTAGTGGATAAAATAGAACGAATTTTAGCGATATTACGAAGATGAAAGAAGGCCGTTTTAGTAACACTCTTAATGTGTGATTCAAACGAGAGAGTTGGGTCGAAGATAATACCCAGATTCTTTACTGATTCGCCTTGTGTAATTGTTTGGTTGTCAAATGTTAAGGTGGTATTATTAAATAAATGTCGGTGTTTAGCAGGACCGATAATCAGCATTTCCGTTTTCTTGGCGTTGAGTTGCAAGAAGTTAGCGGACATCCATTGTTTAATTTCATTAAGACACGCCTCCAGCTGACTACAATCCGGCGTGTTGGTCAGCTTTAGGGGCATGTAGAGTTGGGTGTCATCAGCATAACAATGAAAGCTAACACCGTATTTGCGTATGATGTCGCCTAGCGGCAGCATGTAAATACTGAAGAGTGCAGGGCCAAGAACCGAACCCTGAGGAACTCCGCACGTTACCTTAACATAGTCCGAGGTCACATTATTATGGGAGACGCATTGCATCCTGTCAGTAAGATAAGAGTTAAACCACGACAAAGCTAAGTCTGACATACCAATACGTGTTTTGATACGCTCTAATAAAATATTATGATCGACGGTATCGAAAGCAGCGCTAAGATCAAGAAGCAGCAACATAGATGACGCATCAGAATCCATCGTTAGCAGTAGATCATTAGTCATTTTTGCTAGGGCTGTCTCCGTAGAGTGATTTGCCCTGAAACCGGATTGAAAAGGTTCACAGAGATTGTTAGACACTAAGTGTTCATTTAGCCGCTGTGCGACAATTTTTTCGAGGATTTTCGAAATAAAGGGAAGGTGGGACACCGGTCGGTAGTTTACCATGAGGTCAGGATCAAGGTTAGGTCTTTTGAGCAGAGGATGAATAACCGCTTTCTTGAATGCTAGGGGAACAGTGCCAGAGGAAAGTGATAAGTTTATAATATTTAGCACTGATGGACCTAATAATACAAAAAGCTCCTTGATAAGTTTCCCAGGAAGTGGGTCAAGTAAACATGTTGTTTGTTTTATCCCACTTACACGCCGTAATAGTTCCTCTAATGTTATTTCATCAAAAAGAGAGAGACTATTTTGTATTGCAGTATCCGTCGTAGATACAGTTGTATCTGTGTTAATAGAACCCAGTTGTAGTTGGGATGCGTTGTCTTAAATCTCCTTTCTAATGAGTTCAATTTTCTTATTAAAGAAATTCATAAAGTCATCTGCCGAGTGAGTGGAGCTATTGGGAGGAGTCCCTTGTTGGGTTAGCGATGCTACTGTACTAAACAAAAATTTAGGGTCGTTTTTGTTGAGGCGGATGAGATTTGAGTAATATTTAGCTTTAGCTAAGGTAAGCATGCGTTTATACAATATTAAACTATCACTCCATGCTTGATGGAAAACCTCAAGCTTGGTCGCGCGCCATTTGCGTTCCAACTTTCTACATGATAATTTATGAGCTCTGGTTTCTTCTGTAAACCATGGGGTGCGCCTTTTAGGGGCCCTTTTTTGTTTTAGCGGTGCTATACTATCAATGGTTTTGCGCATTTGCGACTCGATACACTCTTGTACTTGGTATACTTACAGTGGATGTCAGGTGTAGATCCACCAATAGATTCACACACAACACACTAGGGCCAATTTAGTGTTGCCAATCAACCTATCCCCAGGTGCATGTCTTTGGAGGTGGGAGGAAGCCGGGGTACCCAGAGGGAACCCACGCAGTCACGGGGAGAACATGCAAACTCCACACAGAAAGATCCCGAGCCCGGGATTGAACTCCGCACTACTCAGGACCTTTCGTATTGTGAGGCACATGCACTAACCATAATAATCCCATCGTTAAAAAAAATAACAATAAAAAAATCAGATTTTTTTTTTGTGTGTATTTTCTAAAATAGTTCTTGCAAGGACATAGTTTCATTTAATTTATTATCACTATTAAAAATCAGAACAATCTTAGCATTTTTTTTTTAAATTTGGTGTTTTTTAAAGAAATTGCTACAAAACCCAATTTTTTAAATTTAAATATTATTATAAATCATAATAATCCCAGCATTTTTGACATTTCCCCAATTTTTTTTTTTATTAAGTTCTTACAAGAACCGAATAAAAAAACAAAAACATATATACTATTCTTATAATTAGAGATAATGGCTTTTTTGCCGATACACGATATTCCGATATTGTCCAACTCTTAATTACCGATACCGATATCAACCGATACCGATATATACAGTCGTGGAATTAACACATAATTTTGTTGTGATGCCCCGCTGGATGCATTAAACAATGTAACAAGGTTTTCCAAAATAAATCAACTCAAGTTATGGAAAAAAATGCCAACATGGCACTGCCATATTTATTACTGAAGTCACAAAGTGCATTTCAGCACCTCCAAGTCCGAGTCCATGGTTCTCACCCGGAAAAGGGTGGAGTGCCATCTCCGGGTTGGGGAGGAGATCTTGCCCCAAGTGGAGGAGTTCAAGTACCTCGGAGTCTTGTTCACGAGTGAGGGAAGAGTGGATCGTGAGATCGACAGGCGGATCGGTGCGGCGTCTTCAGTAATGCGGACGCTGTATCTATCCGTTGTGGTGAAGAAGGAGCTGAGCCGGAAGGCAAAGCTCTCAATTTACCGGTCGATCTACGTTCCCATCCTCACCTATGGTCATGAGCTTTGGGTTATGACCGAAAGGACAAGATCACGGGTACAAGCGGCCGAAATGAGTTTCCTCCGCCGGGTGGCGGGGCTCTCCCTTAGAGATAGGGTGAGAAGCTCTGTCATCCGGGGGGAGCTCAAAGTAAAGCCGCTGCTCCTCCACATCGAGAGGAGCCAGATGAGGTGGTTCGGGCATCTGGTCAGGATGCCACCCGAACGCCTCCCTAGGGAGGTGTTTAGGGCACGTCCGACCGGTAGGAGGCCGCGGGGAAGACCCAGGACACGTTGGGAAGACTATGTCTCCCGGCTGGCCTGGGAACGCCTCGGGGTCCCACAGGAAGAGCTGGACGAAGTGGCTGGGGAGAGGGAAGTCTGGGCTTCCCTGCTTAGGCTGCTGCCCCCGCGACCCGACCTCGGATAAGCGGAAGAAGATGGATGGATGGATGGACAAAGTGCATTATTTTTTTTAATATGCCTCAAAACAGCAGCTTTGAACTCTCCCTGAAAGAGCATGAGGACGTTGAGGTGGGCGGGGTTGGGGAGGGGGCGCGGGGGGTTAGCAGGAGTGTATATTGTAGCGTCCCGGAGGAGTTAGTGCTGCAAGGGGTTCTGGGTATTTGTTCTGTTGTGTTTATGTTGTGTTACGGTGCGGATGTTCTCCCGAAATGTGTTTGTCATTCTTGTTTGGTGTGGGTTCACAGTGTGGCACATATTTGTAACAGTGTTAAAGTTGTTTATACGGCCACCCTCAGTGTGACCTGTATGGCTGTTGACCAAGTATGACGGGCATTCCCTTGTGTGAGTAAAAAGCCGTAGATATTATGTGACTGGGCGAGGTTTATTGGCACTCTGTACTTCTCCCTACGTCCGTGTACACAGCGGCGTTTTAAAAAGTCATACATTTTGCTTTTTGAAACCGATACCGATAATTTACGATATTACATTTTAAAGCATTTATCGGCCGATATTATTGGCAGTCCGATTTTATCGAACATCCCTACTTATAATCATAACAATCCCATTTCTTGAGTATATTTTCTAAAAGAGTTACTGCAAAAACGCGATTTTATTGTATTTACTATTATTATTATAAATCATTATAATCCCAGCATTTTAAATGTTTTTTATCATTTTCAGGAAAATCTAGGCATTAGTATTATTATAAATCATACTAATGTTAGCATTTTAAATATATTCCTGAACTTTGAAGAGTTGAAAAAAATGAATTTTAAAAATATTTCAATCAAGTCTAATTAACCATATATGGCAGTTCCCCTGTTTACGTTTTCCCTCTGTACATGGAACATGTTGCTAACACATGTTTCAATTATACGTCTCGATTCTTCCCAACCCGTCATCATGCATTCATCCGTTCATCCCATCTCACTCGCATGCGAGCCTCGCAGGTGACCTTCTGTTTGAAGCTTCTAAGCGCCGCCATCATAGGGAGCGCCACTCCAACATCAAGGTGGTGTGTTTAGCCAGATAAAAGCATGCAGGTTGGCGCGGTGGCTAATAGATTGAACAGGCAGATATTCACGGCCACAAGCGAAGCAGCTGAAAAGAAACACAAGAGAGATTAGTCAGCCTTCGCCATCTTTTTCCATCAAAGGCAAAAAAAAGTTGCGGCGCAACGCAGGTGACATTAAAACCTTGACTTAAAATGAAGTTGCAGACATTTATGAGTGGCTCATTGATACAGTAGGAATATTGTTCATGTTGTATAGGGCGGCATAGCTCGGTTGGTAGAGTGGCCGTGCCAGCAACTTGAGGGTTCCAGGTTCAATTCCCGCTTCCGCCATCCTAGTCACTGCCGTTGTGTCTTTGGGCAAGACCCTTCACCCACCTGCTCCCAGTGCCACCCACACTGGTTTAAATGTAACTTAGATATTGGGTTTCACTATGTAAAGCACTTTGAGTCACTAGAGAAAAGCGCTATATAAATATAATTCACTTAACTTCACTATAGGGCACACTTGGTACCTTAAAGGTGCCCTATCATGCAAAACCAACTTTTCTTACCTATTGGTACCTGCTGTTGTGTATTTGGGATCTGCAAATGTTTGAAAAATTTGAACTCAAACCGTTATATATATATATATATATATATATATATATATTTATAAAACAATCTTGCCTTTCTTCATACTTCCTCTAAACAAGCCATTTGAAATGTGTCTCGTCCTGTGACGTTTTCTGCCGAGTATCCATTTATGGTATGAATTTACCCAAAGTGCTTTGCGCGAGTCCGTCATTGTACATGTGCATGCATCCTCCGCTAGTAGTGTATAGTTCTCACTAGGGTTGTATGGTACTAATAAAGTACCGTGGTACTATAATGAATTAAAAACGATACCATACTGCCTTTGAAAAAACGGTTCCACTATTCTGTTAGTACTGCAGTACTTACAGAATAGTGCTGCTAGGATCCTGATGAGAGTGTGGAAATACGACCACATTACACTAGTTCTCAAATCCCTTCATTGGCTTCCTGTTCCACTCAGGATGGAATACAAAGTCTCCCGACTAACCCACCAGTGCCTCCATGGAAATGCCCCCCTCTACCTCAAAGAACTCACCCCCAAATCCTCCACACGACACCTCCGCTCCGGACAGACCAACCCCCTCCAACAATGGGAGACCGGGCTTTCTGCTCCGCCGCTCCCAGTCTGTGGAACGCTCTCCCTGACCACCTGAGCGCACCACAGACTGTGGATGCTTTTAAAAAAGGCTTAAAACCCCTTCTTTTTAAAAAAGCTTTTTTTTTTTTTAGATATATGCATGCTAGTTCTAGTTTTTATTTTTATTTATTTGTATTATTATTTATTATTTATTATTATTTATTATTATTATCGATGGTATAGCTCGGGGGTCAGCAACCCGTGGCTCTTTAGTGCCACCCTAGTGGCTCCCTGGAGCATTTTTAAAAAAGGATTGAAAATGGAAAAAGATGGGGAGAAAAAAATAATTGTATTGTTTTAGTATGGTTTTTGTTTGAGGACAAACATGACACAAACCTTCCCAATTGTTAGAAAGTCCACTTTTTAATATGTTTGTGTGTATGCTTCACTGATGAGAGTATTTGGTGAACATCATTTTGTCCTACTAACTTCGACGGTTCTTGAGTCCACCATAGTGTGGACTGTGATGCAACAGTTTGTTTACTTGTAAAATCTTCCACTCCTTCTTTGCCTCATTTTGTGCACCAAACATTTTATGCTGTGCGTGGATGCACAGTGGTGCGCTTTGTTGATGTTATTGACTTGTTGGAGTGCTAGTCAGGCATATTCGGTCAGAGCTAATCAATGCTAACATGCTATTTAGGCTAGTTGTATGTACATATTACATCATTATGCCTCATTTGTAGGTATATTTGAGCTCATTTAATATCCTTTACTCTTATCCTCTTTGTATATAATTTAGTTTTGCATGTTTCATGACACATTATCTGGCTGCATTAACAATGGATAGTTGTTTGTCTGCCATGTTGTTCCAGACCACAGCAAACATTACCTAGCTTGCCAAAGATTGTCATAAATCTATTAAAAGAAGACAGTTCCTTTTAACTTGGACACACACATCTATACATTTGGCCATTAAAAGCCAGTAATTTCCAGGAGTTATCTCACCTTCTGAGTAGCCTCTGATTTACTAATGGTTTCTAATGTTGTAAAAATGTGTAGAATAAATGTTACATTTCAACATTTATGTCAACGAAGATTGGCTTCAAATTGGGACACTTAGTCATTTTGATAGTAGGCTATTATAGCTAGACACTTATGTCATGTGTTGCCTTCATTATAACACTTATATAAGGCTTTTAATTTTTTGCGGCTCCAGACAGATTAGTTTTTTGTATTTTTGGGTTGCCGACCCCCGGTATAGCTTGTCAGTCACTCCATTGCATCTCTCTTGTGTGATGGGCCCGTTAAACCAGTCAATGTACTTCCATTTAAGCATCTCTAAAGTTCCTAAAGTGCACGCTCACATTGGCAGTCTGACACACAGCTGACGACCAGCTAATTAACAGCCCTCTCACCAAAGACACCATCTTCGTGGCAAACATGGCACATCTCCCCACAGGAGCAATAAGGTCACCAGCTGCTGAATCCGCGTTTGTGTGTTTGTGTGTGTGTGCCAGTCTGGCCTAGTTCTGTCAGTCTGCTCTGGACTTATTCGTCTCCTTGCTCCAATAACTGATAAATGTTCGTAAGGCCTTGCACATGCGGCAGATACTAAGATGTCGCAAAGTGATAAGGTAATGAAACGGGATGTGGGAGAGATGGGGATGGTAGAGATATAGAAGAAAATGAGGCAAAAGGGAGTGTGTGGGTTTTTTTTGGGGTCCGTCAGTGTAGCAGTGCTGCTGCTGCTGCTGCTGCAGTAATAAAGATGGATCAGCTTGTCGGCCCCAGCCTTGATTGTGCGGCTGCTGCTGCTTGTGGTGTGAGTGCACGTGCAAAAGGGGGCAGTAGGGCAGGGAATAGCAGAGGAACTTCCAACACAGTAATATTGTCTTATTTTCATACCAGCCATATCCCCATGAAGCCATGAATAGTTGTAGAAAACCACCTACGATATACAGTCATGGTCAAAAGTTTACACACACTTGTGAAGGACATAATGTCATTTCTACAACTCTTATTTTTTTGTGATAGAGTGATTGGAGCACATACTTGTTGGTCACAAAAAAACATTCATGAAGTTTGGTTCTTTTATTAATTCATTATGGGTCTACTGAAAATGTGATCAAATCTGCTAGGTCAAAAGTATACATACAGCAATGTTAATATTTGCTTACATGTCCCTTGGTAAGTTTCACTGCAATAAGGCACTTTTGGTAGCCATCCACAAGCTTCTGGCAAGCTCAAATTTTGTTTCATCTGAATTCACATGGACAAAGATAAGACCTTCTGGAGGAAAATGCTGTAGTCAGATGAAACAACAATTGAGCTGTTTGGCCACAATACCCAGCAATATGTTTGGAGGAGAAAACGTGAGGCCGTTAATCCCATGAACACCAAACCTACCGTCAAGAATGGTGGTGGTAGTATTATGCTCTGGGCCTGTTTTGCTGCCAATGGAACTGGTGCTTTACAGAGAGTAAATTGGGACAATGACAAAGGAGGATTACCTCCAAATTCTTCAGGACAACCTAAAATCATCAATCCGGAGGTTGGGTCTTGGGCGCAGTTAGGTGTTCCAACAGGACAATGACCCAAAACACACGTCAAAAGTGATAAAGGAATGGCTAAATCAGGCTAGAATTAAGGTTTTAGAATGGCATTCCCAAAGTCCTGACTTAAACGTGTGGACAATGCTGAAGAAACAAGTCAATGTCAGAAAACCAACACATTTAGCTGAACCGCACCAAATTTTTTTCAAGAGGAGTGGTCAAAATTTCAACCAGAAGCTTGTGGATGGCTACCAAAAGCGCCTTATTGCAGTGAAACTTGCCAAGGGACATGTAACCAAATATTAACATTGCTGTATGTATACTTTTGACTCAGCAGATTTGGTCACATTTTCAGTAGACCCATATTAAATTCATAAAAGAATCAAACTTCATGAATGTTTTTTGTGACCAACAAGTATGTGCTCCAATCACTCTATCACAAAAAAACAAGAGTTGCAGAAATTATTGGAAACTCAAGACAGCCATGACATTATACGGCGTAGTGGGTATAGCAGCCGTGCCAGAAACCTGAGGGTTGCAGGTTCGCTCCCCGCCTCTTGACATCCAAATCGCTGTTGTTGTGTCCTTGGGCAGGACACTTCACCCTTGCCCTCGGTGCCGCTCACACTGGTGAATGAATGATGAATGAATGATAGGTGCTGGTCGAAGGGGCCGTAGGCGCAAACTAGCAGCCTCGCTTCCGTCAGTCTACCCCAGGGCAGCTGTGGCTACAAATGTAGCTTACCACCACCAGGTGTGAATGAATTATGGGTTATCACTTCTCTGTGAGCGCTTTGAGTATCTAATAATAGAAAAGCACGATATAAAATCTAATCCATTATTATTATTATTATTATTATTATTATTATTATTACAAGAAGATAGAGAAAAAGAAGCTTATCAACTACGGAGTCGGCACGGACTACAAAGGCAGAGGCACGCAATTTTTCAGGACGTCTACAAATACAAATACAGATCAGCAGGTACCAGAAGTTAAGAAAAGTTGCTTTTGCATAATATTGCGAAACAAAACGCCAGATAATGTTTTACCTCATACACACACCATAATAATACTCGTATGTTTAATGCGCCGACAATCCTTCAAGCTTCAGCTTCATAGCTTACCAAAGTCGTACTAAAACATGTTGAGCGCCGTGTGTAATGTTCTATATTTTCAATGAAACATTTAAAATGTTGGCGTTGTTTACATGAGACATATCGCCATCATAGTGCACCCTACGCGTATCTCTTATGTTTGACTGCCATCTACTGATCACACTTATCATTACACCATGTACCAAATAAAATAGCTTCGAGGTGGGTAAGCTCAACCAATTTACGCACCGGGTTATAAGGCGTACTGTCGAATTTTGACACAAAAAAAAGGATTTTAAGTACGCCTTATAGTCCGTAAAATATGGTGATATAGTAAAATTAAATATCAAAGTTTTTGCTGTACAGATATTTACTTATATCATTTGTATGGTCATTTAGAATTTGAAAAATTTGGTCTATACAGAATTTGACTTTAAAAATAGAGTTGTTGTTTTTTTGTTTTTTTTATCACATTTTATTTGGATGTATTTTTATTGTACAAAGGTTCACATATTATTACACTTCCCAAATCAGAGTGTACAATTGTGATTCATGCATAAATTTAACTCGGTAAACCTGCCTCTGCTCTAAAAAAGTAAATTATTTTACTTTATATTAGTTGAATTTAGTTGTAGTCTACAAAAGTTCACTTAGTATTACACCTGTATGATGAATTAGGGTCTAAAAATTGTGATTCATGCATAGTTTTTTTCTCGTATAACCTGCCTCTGATCTCAAAAAGTAAATAATTTTACTTTATGTTAGTTGTACTATACAACAGTTCACTTAGTGTTATTGCACCTGTATGATGAATTAGAGTCTAAAAATTGTGATTCATGCATAGTTTTTCTTATAAAACCTCCCTCTACACTCAAACAGTTTAGGATTTGACTTTATTTTATTTGTATTTAGTTAGTATTTTAAAACGGGTCACTTATTATTACACTTGTATCACTAATCAGAGTGCCAAATTGCAATCATGCAATAATTTAACTCGGAAAACATGTCTCGGCACTTGGTAAGTATTTTTACTTTGTTTTAGTTGGATTTAGTTTTATCATACAGTTTAGTTTTATCATACAAATAAAAGGTTTGTTTATTACTGCACTTATCACAAATCTCAGTGTGGAAAATGTTATGTTATATTATGTACTCAACAAGTAAATTGTTTTACTTTGTTTTAGTTGGATTTAATTTTATCATACACATTGTTATTACACTTGTAGGACGAACCAGTGTGTAAAAAATTTAAAAAACAATTAAACTCTGAAAACCTGCCTCTGCCCTCAACATGTAAGTCGTTTTGCTTTATTTTAGTTGGTTTTACTTTAATATACAGATGTTATACTAATTTTACACTTGTGTGACAGTCACAAATGCTACCTAAAACATTGTGTGTAAAATTGACTGTATTTGTTTATATTAAGTGCATACACTTAATAAAGCTTTTATGATGGGGACTGTTTGACTCTGGATTATATTCCATTTATTTAGCAACTTTAAATTAAAAGGAAGTCGATTAGCATCCCTTTTTGTGATTATTTTGAGGTAAACTGCGTTTGAAATTCTCACCGATTGTTCATTTCTACAGTATATAATGTATGTTCATCATTTTAGTCCTTTTCTTCTTTTAAAGGTTTCCTTAACAATTTTTCCGCCAGTACTTCTTTTAAGAAAGCTGCAAAGTTTGTCTAGAGATCGTTCACCCGTAGAAACGACTTCTGACAGCAAGCAGTAAACAATGTAACCTTCTGCTGCATGCTTTGAATGGGAAAAAGTAGCACCATCTGGTGGACAAAAATGAACATTTGAAATTGAAAGCCAGTGACCCAAATGGAAATTGTGACTTAAAAATTGCATTCATATGTGTTATATATGTGGGATTAAAAATTGTATTTTCAAAGGCAGTGGTGTGCCGTCAGGGCCCTAACATAACCAGAAATCATGATCATGATTACAGACAAAAGTATTTTTTAATTTACTTTCCCTAAATATCTACAATTATTATTGTTCTTTTTAGGTTATAGAGGTTTTATCCAATCAGAATTCAGCTCGCTTATGTTGCCATGCCGTACGAAATCTGCCCGGGGCCTTCAGAATCAACAATGCGCGCGTCTGTGCACTGTAAGTGAATGGGGACATACAGTTGATAGACAGTTGCGATAGCCAATCAGATCACGAGTTGTTGTCAGTAAGGCCTTCTAGCTGGCCTAAGGTTGAACGTGACATTTACTGTGATTGGATACTCACTGGGACCGTTAGCGGATGTATTTAAGGAAAACATATAGTTGATAGACAGTTCCGATAACCAATCAGATTACACGTTTTTGACAGTAGCCTATCTACGTAGCTTGATGTTAACGAGACTGTAATCAGATACTCACTTGTCATTCCAAAGTGAGTCTCCATTCACAAGTTGCAATTCAGCACGTTGATTAGGTGGCAGATATATATTGTGATGTTATGAGCTAGGCAACATAAGAACTTCATTACCCAGCATGCCACAGTAGTGAAGAGCATGCACAGTAGCCCCGTTTAGGTTGTTGAATGGATGTTATTGATGAGCACGCTGTGGAGTAAACTTTAAGAACTCAGCCAACACGCCTCGTCTGCATCTTTTGTGATTAGACAAGACAACACATATATTTGCAAGGCCATTTTAAAGAAGGATATTAAAAGAGAAACTACAAGCTAGCTCAGCTGTTCCGGCGATGAAATGGGGAATTGCCCGCCACTTCCACTCGAATCAACCGACTACGAGCGGTATTACTGGCTTACATGGCGTCTAATGGGTGCTACAAATTGTGAGTTCAAATATTTTATGTCTTTATTTTTTCACATTTAATGTTTTTTGCAATTTTAATTTTGACAGTTTCACATAAGATATGTTTTAATTGCTGATGAGGGTTTATTGATTTTTAAATGCGCCAGAAAATAACCTGTTTTGTACACTGTTGATGTGTTTTAATGCTCAGTAGTGCGTACATGTGTTCCTGTATAATATTTCTCCAGCAATGGTCATGTGGTGACATAAATGATGGTAGTTTGAGAGGTAATCATTGAAGTCGGACATCACTGAAGGCCTAGGTGGGAAACACACGGCCCACCACTGTTCAAAGGTTTTTGATGTGTTATTTTCTGTCGTTTTGGAACAAATGCATCGGTTTTAGGCTAACTCAAGGGATAGAGATGAGATGAGAGATTCAAATGAAAATTTGTCTGAAAACTAAACGTGCCTGGGAATCCTTGGGGGTGATTACTCACGTTATTGGTGTGAAAGTGGAGACACCTGAGCCCTGTTTTTCCACTCTGTAGAACTATAGCCTTGAAGTCACACACACACACACACACACACACACACACACACACACACACACACACACACACACACACACACACACACACACACACACACACATTATTGTATTTGTTACCTTCTTGAGACCTCCGAAAAATGCCTACCTCTTTAGGACCACCCTTTCTAGATATATAAAGATTTGTATTTACAACATTAATAATATATACATACTATGCAAATATAAAAAAGGTAAGCTTTTAGTCTTTTATTTTATTTTAATTTTTTTGTTTGTAATTGGTTTTTAATCTTCATTATTTACTTCAAGGTATGTCTCTATATAAAAAAAAAATTTCATTTTAATGAATTTTTGCTAGAGAGGGCGCATTTCAATTTCTTACACACACTTGTTATTTCATATGTTGACCAGAGGGGGAGCACTTCAAATTTTTACACACACTTGTTATTTCATTTTGAAAAATCCCTCCTTTTTGGGACCACCCTAATGTCGATAGATTTCACCACCAGGGGTGCAGATGAGATCTCTATTTTTTGTAATGTTCTTAAGGCCGATGACAAACGAGTCACTGACCACAGATGGCCCCTGTGTCGCACTTTGGGCAACCAAGCTGGAGAAACTAACTGTTAATGGCCACCATAGTCCTAGTAATGGAGTGTATTTGTTCATCCTATGGTCACATATGTGACGCGAATTGTATAACGTCAGCACCGGAAGTCGTAAAATCAGCTGTTCACCTGGTGGGGTTTTCCAGGGATGAATAGGGAAGTCCTTCTTTAGCTGCAGTCTTGTTTTATCATATATTGCTGCCTTTGCACCTGTCAATGTTTACTTTTGTATGCACATTAAATCAACAAAAAATCCTGACTTTGGAGCAATGTTCACAGACTCTAGTATTTGGCTTTCTATGAGATGCAATGGTTTTCCGTATTGGGACCATGATTTTGGTCTTAACTTGTTCACCGGTCCTCATATGGAAGGTACCTTTCCTTGTTGATGTCTCAAGAGGGGTAGAAATACACACACACACACACACACACACACACACACACACACACACACACACACACACACACACACACACAAGCTTGTTGTGAAATGAGTTGGAATTTCACAAGAAAAAAATCACAATTTCACAAGAAAAACTTTGAATTTTGGCAGTCTTATAATAAAAGTCGTAATTTTACTCCACGTGAGTCAACATTTCACAAGAAAAACTGATCATTTATGCAATATTATGATAAAAGTTGGAATTTAAGTTGGCAACCTTCGCAATTTTACAAGAAAAGCTTAACATTTTTGCAATTTTATGAAAAGAGTCGTAATTTTACTCGACAAAAGTCACAATTTTATAACAAAACTTTAACATTTTGGCAATATACTAATCATCGGAATTTTTACTTGGCAAAATTGTGACAAAAGTCATGTTACTCAAAAGATTTCACTATTTTACAAGAACAACAAACAAATTAGCAATATTGTGATAAAAGTCAGAATTTTAATACGACAAATGTTACCATTTTCCATGAAAAAGTAATAATTTTACATAAAAAAGTAGTAATTTTACGAGAAAATATTGCAATATTACAGAAACTGAAAGAATATGAGAAATTGTTCCCAATATTATAAGAAAAAAGTGGACACCGTCTTACTTTGTTTTGTATATTGCTGCCTTTGCACCTGTCAATATTTCCTTTTGTATGCACATTAAATCAACAAAAAAAATCCTGACTTTGGAGCAATGTTCACGGACTCTAGTATTTGGCTCTCTATTAGATGCAATCTTCACCGGTCCTCATATGGAAGGTACTTTTCCTTGTTGATGTCTCAAGAAGGGTAGAAATACAAGAACACACTCACACACACACACGCACACACACACACACACACTTACACATTAAGAAAGACTAACCTCCATGATAAATTGCTGAGAATGCATCAGGTTTCACGTGTTCCTCTTCCATCGCATGCATTCGAGAAAAGCC
Source organism: Nerophis lumbriciformis (assembly GCF_033978685.3). Lineage (NCBI taxonomy): Eukaryota > Metazoa > Chordata > Actinopteri > Syngnathiformes > Syngnathidae > Nerophis > Nerophis lumbriciformis. The sequence continues at coordinate 13,486,365 of NC_084569.2, forward strand.
AGCACGAGACAGTAGAGCTACTTCTCTTTATTTCATCATTAAAAATATGGGCTTTTCTGCATACGTTCCCACATCACAGTAATACATCATCTTCAAGTCAATAATACATTCATCGTTAGGAGGAAACAGTTAATTATGCAAGCCTGTAATCACTAAAAACACAGAAAATGTGAGTAGAAAATCACAATCAGAAAGTTGGACATTCACAAATAGTTTTTTTTTTTTTACAATACTGTGCTGGATGTCATATCTGTCATACACTCATTTAATATAAATACATTTTTGATTTGAAACATTCCAATGGCACTGGCTATTATTAAAGCTTTCTGTCTAACATGACAGAGCAGAAAGAGACAGCAGAAAAAAACTAATTTCCCCTCTGATTGATAGATGAAGAAAATATACAGTAGCACATTACACCCTTATTATGGTGAATATTTGCTGCTCCTGGATGAGACTGACCCATTTACTCATCCTGTTTTGTTTTTTGTTTCCCAGCATCCTTTCTTCCCTGGGGGGCTGAGGGAGGACCCTCACACAAATGCCACATTACCATGGCCCAAACCGCAGAAATGACTGCACGTGTTCTTACAAATGTCATCATAGCCACATTGATCCAGCGCCAGTGAGGACATTTTAATTTTTTTCCTTATGTGATCTTAATTTTTAATGATCGCGTCAAATCATTAGGGAACATCGACCAAAGCGCACCTCGCGTCGCTCCCAAGCGCTAAATGAAATGCAACGACCTGCTGCTTTGCTGTGACTTTGATGGACTGGAGGTCGAGGTGCTCGCTGAACGATGACTGCCTATTGATTTTTTTAGGTCTTTCGTCTCTATCGAATAACCTTCAACAGCCACTAGCCTCAACACAGCCTTCCTAATATGGGCTCTGGGGATAATCACTCACTGCATGTTCACCAGAGAATTTCTTTTGAATGGTTGGTGTGATGCGTAGGAACACTAATGCTTGCTTCCTTTGCGAGAAAGACGAGGCTTAAATTATGAGCGGAATCGACAATGCCTGTGTTTTACTCAGGAACACAGATGCTCGCTTTCTGCGCAGAAACGACGAAGCTTGGGTTTTACTCAGGAACAAAGATGATCGCTTTCTGCGCGGAAACGACACTCCCTGTGTTCTGTGCAGGAAACACAGATGCTCGCTTTCTGTGCGAAAATGACGATGCTTGTTATTTTACACAGCAACAAAGATGCTCGCTTTCTGTGCGAAAATGACAATGCTTGTGTTTTACACAGCAACAAAGATGTTCGCTTTCTGCGCGGAAACGACAATCCTTATGTTCATTGCAGGAACACAAATCCTCACTTTTTTATGTGTTTTACTCAGGAACACAGATGCTCGCTTTCTGTGCGAAAATGACTATGCTTGTGTTTTACACAGCCACAAAGATGCTCGGTTTCTGCGCGGAAACGACAAAGCTTGTGTTCTCCGTAGGATTTGCAGGAATGTTCATCGCAGGAAAACAAATCCTCACTATTTTCACAGAAATGACCATGCCTGCGTTTTACTCAGGAACACAGATGCTCGCTTTCTGTGCGAAAATGACAATGCTTGTGTTTTACGCAGCAACAAAGATGCCCGGTTTCTGCGCGGAAACGACAAAGCTTGTGTTCTCCGTAGGAACGGTGATGTTCGCTTTCTGCGCGGAAACGACAATCCTTGTGTTCATTGCAGGAACACAAATCCTCACTTTTCTTCTGTGTTTTACCCAGGAACACAGATGCTCGCTTTCTGTGCGAAAATGACAATGCTTGTGTTTTATGCAGCAACAAAGATGCTCGCTTTCTGCGCGGAAACGACAATCGTTGTGTTCATTGCAGGAACACAAATCCTCACTTTTTTCGCGGAAACGACCATGTCTGTGTTTTACTCAGGAAAACAGATGATCGCTTTCTGCGCGGAAACGACACTCCCTGTGTTTTGTGCAGGAAGCACAGATGCCCGCTTTCTGCTCAGAAATGACGATGCTTGTGTTTTACACAGGAACAGTGATGTTCGCTTTCTGCGTAGAAACGACAATCTCAATCTCTCAAATGCTCACATTCTGAGGGGAAACGACAAAGCCTGTGTTCTGCCCAGAAATAGTGAAGTTCGCTTTCCGCGTGAAAACGACAATGCTTGTGTTTTACACAGCATCAAAGATGCTCTGTTTCTGCGAGGAAACGACAATCTTTGGGTTCTGTGCAGGAACATAATTGCTCACTTTCTAAGCGGAAACGACAAAGCCTTTGTTTTGCCCAGAAATAGTGAAGTTTGCTTTCCACGTGAAAACTACAATGCTTGTGTTCTACACAGGAACAAACATGCTCGCTTTCTGTGCGGAAATGAAAAATCTGCCCAGGAACAGTGATTGTTGCTTTCTGTGCGGAAATGACAATGCTTGTGTTTTACATAGGAACAAAAACACTCGCTTTCTGTGCGGAAACGACCCTCCCTGTGCAGGAAACACAGATGCTCGCTTTCTGTTCAGAAATTACGATGCTTGTGTTTTACAGACGAACAAAGATGCTCGGTGATGTTCGCTTTCTGTGCAGAAACGACAGTCTTTTTGTTCTGTGCAGGAACACAAATGCTCACTTTCTAAACGGAAACGACAAAGCCTGTGTTCTGCCCAGAAATCGTGAAGTTCGCTTTCCGCGTGAAAACGACAATGCCTGTGTTTTACACAGAAACAAAGATGCTCGGTTTCTGCGCGGAAACGACACTCCCTGTGTTCTGTGCAGGAAACATAGATGCTCGCTTTCTGTGCAAAAATGACATTGCTTGTGTTTTACGCAGGTACAAAGGTGCTCGGTTTCTGCGAGGAAACGACAATCTTTGGGTTCTGTGCAGGAACACGAATGAATGTTCACTTTCTCTCGGAAACGACAATCTTTGGGTTCTGTGCAGAAACATAAATGCTCGCTTTCTGTGCGGAAACAAAAAAACTGCCCAGAAACGATGATTGTTGCTTTCTGTGGGGAAAAAAACGGAACGTTATGAGCAGACATTGTCGCAGGAACAGTGATGGTGTGCTCTGCGTGGAAATTTGGATGCTTGAGTTTTGCGCAGGAATGGTTGTGATCCTGTTATGCGCCGTGACAGAGAAGCTTGTGTCATACGTGGGGATGGATATTGTTTTCCGGGGCCCATTTGTTTGTCCGTAGCTTGAATTTTGTTGGTTTTGTTGTCAAAATAGAATCGAACAAAAAACGACAGTAAAAATGCAAGAAAAAAATCATAAAGATGTAATGTAATGACAAAAAGCTGAAATCGTATAACTATATGTGCTGACATAAAGTTTAGTCTTCAAATATATATAATGTCTGTTTTTGGCCCATTTTTTTATTTTATTTTATTTTTTACAAAATAAAATATATCGAAATGGCGCCCACAAGCTTTGAGTTTTCAATATGGCACTTGGTGTGGTGGAAAAAGTTGCTTAAACGGCGCATTAACTGGTATTTAAAAAACGGAAAACACTTATTTTTTGTAAAACAAAAAAAATGCCTTTTTATTTCTATGGAATTTTGTGACATTGAACTGAATAGTAATTGAGATACTTAAATTATATAAATTAAAAGATAAAGAAATACATTCAAAAATATGAAATACAAACTATTGCAGCAATACAGAACATTGAGAAGGTGCAAAAAACAACTTGTAATGTTGATACTCATAATTAGGGGTGTTCATGAATGCAACCTGTATATGTATGTGTCAATGAGGAAGTGCTGTTATAGTTTCGATAGCCTAGCGCTGCGCCGTTGGCGTGTTAAGGTCGGGCATCAGACTCTGTGTGCTTCTGTCAAGACACCACATTACTTACATAACAATACTTGCATAATTTAACCCAAAACAATTGTTGCAGGTTGCTGAGTCTGCATTTGTTTAGCACCAAAATGAGATACTTCTTTTTTTGGTCTGGTTACTACCGTTTATGTTGGCACCCATGCCATTATGGAACCGGGTTCCGGTGCCCAGTTCTGTGCAGGAACAGTGATGGTGGGGATATCGACAGGAATTGTGTGCAGGAATAATGTTTCCTCTATATGTGCAGGACAGTGATGGTCATATTTTGTGCAGTAACAGGGGTGTTCCTAATATGGGCAGGGATGCTGATGTTAATGGAACAGCCACACTTGTGTTTTGCATTGGAACACCAACATGTCAGTTCTGTGCAGGAACAGCAATGTTTGTGTTATGGGAAGGAGCAATAATACACTGTATTATGGATGGGAATTCTGATGTGTGTATCATGCACAGGAACAGTAATCATCGAGGTCTGTGCAAAGAATGGTGATATTTTGTTCAAGTGTGCAGAGACAATGATACTAAAGAGCTGCACAAGAAAGACAAGACTTTTGTTGTGGGCAAAAACAATAACTTTTGTTTTGAAGGCAGTCATTTTCTGTTCACACATGACAATGATGCTCAAGTGATGCGCAGGAACAGGAACAATTCACGCCTGCACATGTTCAACGCGAGAACCCTTAGGGGACAAAGTCTCACTTTTTTGTCCTTTCAGTTAGTTCTTGCTGTATTTTGGCCATCATTTTTGCTACGTTATTCCATTGTACAAGATTTTTCATAAGAGGATTTTTTAATGTTGAATTTTAAAGTTAAAACATTATTTCACAGCTCAGGTGTTTCGACAACATCCCAAAGCCAAACAGGACAAATAAGTCATTCATTTTATAATACGTTTTTCAATCTTTAATTTTTTCTTAATCAAGTTCAGCCTTAAACCAAAATACCAAATATATATTTGATAACGGTAAAATAAAAACATAAAAATGTTGATATTATTGTGTAGGATATTTTGAGCAAATTAAATTAATAAATAAATCTTTTAAAGCCCTTTAAAAAATGTGTTTGGCCCCAGAGGGTTTAAAACCAGGGGTCCCCAAACTTTTTGACTCGGGGGCCGCATTGGGTTAAAAGAATTTTGCCGGGGACTGTGCTGTATATGTATGTATGTGTATGTATATGTATTATATATATATACATACACATACACATGTGTATACATATACACATACATATATATGTATGTGTATGTATATGTATATATATATATATGTATGTGTATATATTTATATGTATGTGTATATATATATATGTGTATGTGTATATATATGTGTATGTATGTATATATATTGTATGTATGTATGTGTGTATATATATGTATGTATATATATATATATATGTATGTATATATATGTGTATGTATATATATGTATGTGTAAATATATGTGTATGTATGTATATATATGTATGTGTATATATATGTACTGTATATGTATATATGTATGTGTATACAGTATATATGTATATATGTGTATATATGTATGTATGTGTGTATATATATATGTATATATGTGTATATATACACATATATATTTGTATGTATATATACATATATATATTTGTATGTATGTATATATATGTATGTATGTGTGTGTATAAATGTATTGATATATATACATGTGTATATATGTATGTGTATATATATGTATGTATGTGTATATATGTATGTTTGTGGATATATATGTATGTATATATACATGTATTTGTATGTTTATATACACATATATTTGTATGTATATATACACATATATATTTGTATGTATATATGTGTGTGTATATGTATATACATATATACACATATATATATATATGTTACATACATATACATATATAAACATATACATATGTATATGTGTGTGTGTGTGTGTGTATATGTATATACAGTATATATATGTATATATATATTTATTATATACATATATATGGATATATGTGTGTGTATATATACTGTATGTATATATATATGTGTGTGTGTGTATATACACAGACATATGTATGTGTATATATGTATATATATGTATGTATTTGTATATATACACATGTGTATGTGTGTATATATATATGTATGTGTGTGTATGTATATATATACATATAAACACGTGTATATATGTGTACATGTGTATATATGTATATGTATGTAAGTGTATATATGTATGTGTGTGTATATATGTATGATATATACATATATTTGTATGTATATACATATATATTTGTATATATAC
>NC_084569.2:13497458-13529958 GCF_033978685.3 Nerophis lumbriciformis
AAGTTGCTTCCAAGTTACAAGAGTGAGTTAAGTCTTATATCATCTAAGCCATTTTTGACGGGAGGCGTGTGGTTAGAAAAGTGTGTCAGACGGATGAATACAAAGGTCACGATTTAACGGACGCAACAAACATTCATTGTCTTTAGAGCGTTGTCTATTAAATAGATCAACAAATAAAAAGGCTGGAAGTGTCTAATCCCTCCAGGCAGGAATTATCATCTGGCCTTTTTGGCAGGACAGATGAATGTGGCACCCGAGGTGTCTGAGGGATGGATTCACATCTCAATGCGTTCGCTTTTATGACATCGGGGCGAGACCACGGCACGCAGAGACAGATGTTGACGTACACGGACTGTCCATCAATATGACTCCACTTCAATTAGGCAGGAGGACCAAATGAGGAAAAGATTACAATGTGGCCTCCGAGACCAAAGATCTTTGGAGGCAGGAAAAGTATTGGAGGAAACCAGCGTTGTTTTTGTCAAGCCACGTTTTCCACCAAGCAGTTTGGTTTGTTACAAATACGACAGGTGGATTGTAAATAAATAAAAGTGAATAAAAGTCAGTTTACAGTGTAGCCAACGGGAGCTCCTCTTTCGCCCATAAAATCCAATTTAAAAAAAAAACATTAAAAAAGCGGCAATTATACTAAATTTACATTTCATGATTTGAATATTAACCAAGTATTAATGATATTGTAAGCGCTGAAAGTTTCTTCTAGATCACAAATCATGCATTTCACCTGGATAGAAGAAGTCTGAGTAGGCATTCCGACAAGTTGATCCAAGAAAAAGTGCAGTTCCCCTTTAACAGCGAATGGTTTCGCGCAAATAAGTGCATTAAAGTAACACGTTTAAAACATGTTTCCCTGTGTGACATTATAACAGTAAAATTGTATTTGTGTCAAAATATTAATTTAAATTATTCAAGCGAGTGCTGTGATTAATCATGAATATTCCAAATTCAAAAGTGTGGGTAAATTTTAATTCCTCATTTATCTCACATCTGAGCTGCATGACTGTTCCTTTAAAATTAGAGTAACACAACTCCTCTGCTGGTTGCGTTCACACTTTTGGTTCGGTTAAAACGAACCCAGTTACGTTTGCTCTGCCAGTACGGTGCTTTAAGTCACGTGACAACGCAATCATTCAATAATGATGACTGGAGCTCTGGTGTGAAAATGACTTCTAAAAGCATGCAGAAATGGCAAAATCGTACGAGACAATGCGTTAAAATGCATTGCTCCTTGTGTGTGTGTGTGTGTGTGTGTGTGTGTGTGTGTGTGTGTGTGTGTGTGTGTGTGTGTGTGTGTGTGTGTGTGTGTGTGTGTGTGTGTGTGTGTGTGTGACAACAGCGCTATATAAGAGTATATTTTAGAAGCTTTTTGGGAAATCTAAGCTGGTAAATAGAAAAATAAGCTACTATTTAAGAATATTTCAGTCACGTCACAAAAGCTGACCACTCACGTCCTTACTTTTTGCATATGTTCTTTACTGCGCAGCCCTTTGGTCACATGACGAAAATACCAGTCCAAGCAATGTTTCGTCTTTTACATTTTTTTTTCTTTTTTTTTTCAAAGTACCGAAACACAAGTGTGAAGGCAGCCTTCGTACACCGAAATATGCAGAAATGTGTTTTATATACAACGACCTGTTTGGTTAGTATGTATCGACCAGTTCAAATCAAAAAAGGCATTTTTGCTACTTCTTCCACTTAAGAAAATAAGGCTGGAGCTGCAAAACATAACAAAGCTTATAAATGTTTATATATTTTATTTTTACAGTCAAATGTATCTAATATTAATCTCTGCTAGGATTTGTCTTTTTTAGGATTTTTTTTGTAGCTTACTTCTTTGTGTGGAGGTGTTGGAGGAGAAAAGGTGAGGCCTTTAATCCCAGGAGCACCAGGCCTACCGTAAATGGGCATTTAGGACACATTTACTGGCTTACGGACAGTCGGACATTATAGAAATCCTTAAAAAAAAAAAGCAAATTTCTTAACCTCTTAAGGCCCAAGCTGTTTGTTTACATGCTGTTTTTATTTCTCTTTGCTATTTGGGCTTATTGGACCCTAATTAGAATAAAAACTAAAAATCATCTTTTGATATGATGTACTTAGTCCATAAGTACACAAACGTGTACTTCATGTGTAGTGACACGCAAATTTTTATTTTTACACTTTTTTTTTTTCTCCCAAATTCCATTGAATGTTATACTCTTCTGACACCACCAGGTGGCAGTATAAGTGTCCATATGTCGGCATAAGACCCCAATTCAGTAGTGTACACAATTTTGGAAATAAGAGCTAAAAGGTGCTGTCCACGCATGTGGCCACTAAGGCCTTTAGAGGTTTTTAAAATATTCTCTTCTGATCGGAGCCGCCGGAGTGGTGGTTTGCCGGTCTTTGTATAAAACGGAAAAGGGTCTTTCATGAGAATACAATGACCTGGATGACCAAGAACATCCATAGACACGTCTTACTTGCTGGAAACAAGTATTTTTCCGTCACTCCACTGGCGTATAAAGGGTTAAAGAGACATCCAATTACATGTATAATATTCACCCGGGTTAGCTTACTTCTTTATGTGGAGGTGTTGGAGGAGAAAAGGTGAGGCCTTTAATCCCAGGAACACCACGCCTACCGTAAATGGACATTTAGGACACATTTACTGGTTTACGGACAGTCGGACATTATAGAACTCTTTCAAAAAATGCACATTTCTTAAAATATTCTCTTCCGGTCGGAGCGGTGGATTGCCGGCCTTAGTATAAAACGGAAAAGTATGTCTTATATAAGGGTCTTACATGAGAATACTGGATGACCAAGAACATCCATAGACACGTCTTACTTGCTGGAAAAAAGTATTTTGCCGTCACTCCTCTGGCGTATAAAGGGTTAAAGAGACATCCAATTACATGTATAATATTCACCCGGGATAGTTTACTTCTTTGTGTGGAGGTGTTGGAGGAGAAAAGGTGAGGCCTTTAATCCCAGGAACACCATGCCTACCGTAAATGGACATTTAGGACACATTTACTGGCTTACGGACAGTCGGAAATTATAGAACTCTTTCCAAAAAATGCACATTTCTTAAAATATTCTCTTCCAGTCGGATCCGCCGGAGCGGTGGTTTGCCGGCCTTAGTATAAAACGGAAAAGTATGTCTTATATAAGGGTCTTACATGAGAATACTGGATGACCAAGAACATCCATAGACACGTCTTTTACTTGCTGGAAACAAGTATTTTGCCGTCACTCCTCTGGCGTATAAAGGGTTAAAGAGACATCCAATTACATGTATAGTATTCACCCGGGTTAGTTTACTTCTTTGTGTGGAGGTGTTGGAGGAGAAAAGGTGAGGCCTTTAATCCCAGGAACACCACGCCTACCGTAAATGGACATTTAGGACACATTTACTGGCTTACGGACAGTCGGACATTATAGAACCCTTTCAAAAAATGCACATTTCTTAAAATATTCTCTTCCGGTCGGAGCCGGAGCGGTGGTTTGCCGGCCTTAGTATAAAACGGAAAAATATGTCTTATATAAGGGTCTTACATGAGAATACTGGATGACCAAGAACATCCATAGACACGTCTTACTTGCTGGAAACAAGTCTGTTTCCGTCACTCCACTGGCGTATAAAGGGTTAAAGAGACATCCAATTACATGTATAATATTCACCCGAGTTAGCTTACTTCTTTATGTGGAGGTGCTGGAGGAGAAAAGGTGAGGCCTTTAATCCCATGCCTACCGTAAATGGACATTTAGGACACATTTACTGGCTTACGGACAGTCGGACATTATAGAACTTTCAAAAAATGCACATTTCTGAAAATATTCTCTTCCGATCGGAGCCGCCGGAGTGGTGGTTTGCCGGCCTTAGTATAAAACGGAAAAGTATGTCTTATATAAGGGTCTTACATGAGAATACAATGACCGGGATGACCAAGAATATCCATAGACTTGTCTTACTTGCTGGAAACAAGTCTTTTGCCGTCACACCTCTGGCGTATAAAAGGTTAAAGAGACATCCAATTACATGTATAATATTCACCCGGGTTAGCTTACTTCTTTGTGTGGAGGTGTTGGAGGAGAAAAGGTGAGGCCTTTAATCCCAGGAACACCACCCCTACCGTAAATGGACATTTAGGACTCATTTACCGGTTTACGGACAGTCGGACATTATAGAACTCTTTCAAAAAATGCACATTTCTTAAAATATTCTCTTCCGGTCGGAGCCGGAGCGGTGGTTTGCCGGCCTTAGTATAAAACGGAAAAATATGTCTTATATAAGGGTCTTACATGAGAATACTGGATGACCAAGAACATCCATAGACACGTCTTACTTGCTGGAAACAAGTATTTTGCCGTCACTCCTCTGGCGTATAAAGGGTTAAAGAGACATCCAATTACATGTATAATATTCACCCGAGTTAGTTTACTTCTTTGTGTGGTGGTGTTGGAGGAGAAAAGGTGAGGCCTTTAATCCCAGGAACACCACACCTACCGTCAAGCATGTGTCCATTTATGCCACATTTAATGGCTTACGGACAGTTGGACATTATAGAACTCTTTCAAAAAATGCACATTTCTTGAAATATTCTCTTCCGATCGGAGCCGCCGGAGTGGTGGTTTGCCGGTCTTAGTATAAAACGGAAAAGTATGTCTTATATGAGAATACAATGGCCTGGATGACCAAGAACATCCATAGACTCGTCTTACTTGCTGGAAACAAGTCTTTTGCCGTCACACCTCTGGCGTATAAAGGGTTAAAGAGACATCCAATTACATGTATAATATTCACCCGGGTAATGGCTAACAGTAAGTCATCTAGAGCCATTATTAGTTCATAGAGGACTATCTACTGACGGCAGAAATTTCCTCTTCCTAATACTAGAGAAACGATTACTAGCTCATAGCCACCAGTGTGTAACGTTGTCGCTGGACTCTACAATTAACAGTCTAGCATGAATACACCAACTACTCGGATCTCACAGCAAGCACCAGACTCCATGGTAAAAACCTACAACTGCCATAAAGAGTTTTACGTCACGAGCCGGGAGAGGAGAACACTTAGACTTCCAAGTTCAGTGCCCTCCTGAAAATGAGCACACAGAGTAGCTGCAGTCGACTTTCATTGGTGTCACCTCTGACTCTCCCCGACGGACTGTCTCTCCGTACCGCTACAGCTGGCGCCCCGGAAACCCTAAATAGGGGTGATTCTCATTTTTTTTTTGCATGGTGATGCTGGTTCGGTTATCTTTTTTTGTTGTGTTTGGGCTCAAAGGATACTAAGTGCCACCGCGGTCCCCGGCTTGCAGGTTGGCCTTCGAACAGTCCCATGCAGGCAAGGATGGTTGCCGGGGCTGGCGAAACCTGACATTGAAACGCCGTACAGGTGGTCGAACCCTTAGGAGGAAATACAGATGGGCTTCCCGTTTTTGTCGTACTGGTAGACCAACATCTTGATGCAGTGGGAGTTGGCGGGCGAGATCCAGGGGCTGCTGGTGATGGAGAAGTTATGGCTGGCGTAAAACGGCTGCGGTTGCTTCCGACAGTGGACCAGCGCCTGGAGCACGTTGGCCGCCATGCCCCTGAAGCGCTTGCTGATGAAACAGTAGAGGAAGAAGTTGACGCCGGTGTTGAGCAAAGCCAGCATGTTGGCCATGTCTGTGAGCACGTGAAGGAGGCGGCTGGCGCCCTGTGAGGTCGGCGGCGAGGAGTAGAAGTGGTAGAGGATCATGAGGGTGCGCGGCGCCCACAGCACCGCGAAAATGGACGTAATGGCGAGGAGGATGGCGGTGGTCTTGCCGGTGGAGTAGCCGCGCATGCGGAAGCAGCTGCGACGGCGGCGCAGCTTGCGGACAATGACAACGTTGAGGGAGAAGAAGACCGCACAGGGGAGGAGGTAGATGGTGGCGCAGTGGGCCCACACCAGCACGTGCTGGGCGGCGGTTCTGCCGCTCTCGCTCTCGCCGCCGCTCGCCAAGGCGGGCCAGCCGTGCCAGAGCTCCGGCCACCAGTAGTAAGGCGCCGCAGAGAGCAGGCACCCGACGTAGACGGCAAATATCACCCTGCGAGTGCGGGCCGGGTAGGAGACGGTGTGGTAGCGCAGCGGGTGGCAAACGGCGATGTAGCGGTCGACGGTGAGCGGCACGGTGATCCAGATGGAGGTGTGGATGGAGCAGAACTCCAGCACCTGCACCGCGCTGTTTACGGACGGCGGGAGGGGCGTGGCCAAAATGAAGTCCTCCAGTATGAAGTCGACAAAGACGATGAGGAGCAGGACCAGGATGTCGGCGGCCGCCAGCGCCAGGAGATAGTTGTAGGACGACTTCTGACGACGCAGCACCAGCTGGGACAGGATGACCACTGTCAGGATGTTGGCTGGGGAGGGTCAGGGCAGAGGGGGGGTTGTGATGGTGATGATGACGACAAGTTAGTAGAAAAATGGGGAGATGATGACGTGGGTGGGATTGGGGAAGGAGTGAGAGGAAGGAAGGAAAGAGAATTTAGGTGGTTAGTCGGCAGGTCAAACTCATGAGTAGAGCTAATTTATTCCTGGCAGCACTGAGGCATCGAACCCCTCCTGACACACTCAGCACACTGTCTGCTGCTTTTGTGTCTGAATCAGCCAGTGAGTCAGTAAGAGAGCGTATAAGAGAGTGAGTCAGTAAGAGAGCGTATAAGAGTGAGTCGGCAGGGGAGCGTATAAGAGTGAGTCAGTGAGTCGGCAGGGGAGCGTATACAGCAGGGGTGTCAAACTCATTTTAGATCGGGGGCCACATGGAGAAAAATCTACTCCCAAGTGGGCCGGACTGGTAAAATCACGGCACAATAACTTAAAAATAAAGAAAACTTCAGATTGTTTTCTTTGTTTAAAAATAGAACAAGCACATTCTGAAAATGTACAAATCAATGTAGGTTTTTTTGGGGTTTTTTTACACTTACGTTTTTTTGGGGGGGGTTTCGGTTTTTTGTCTCAAGCAAATCATATAGTTGATGTAGATGCCCCTATCGGCTGTTCAGATTTACTTTACAAAAGAGAAGTGTGGGATACTTCTCTGGTTGCCTTTATTTGTATTTGACTTTATTAAATGGATTTATATTATCATTTGGTGCAGCCGGGCCGGAGCAGGAGTGGATAGAAAGAGAAAAAAAGGAAGACCGAGGGGGAAATTGCGGGGACAAGAGGGGGATTAGACAGAGAGACCACAACAACAATAGAGCAACATCAGCAAATAGGATATGTACATATACACCTGTATGATGGTAAAAGTGATACCAAAGAAGCAGGTAGTGAAATAAATACTACAGAAATGACAATGAGCATTATTACACTACAAATGGAGCAATACAAATACCAATAGAAATAGCGCTATTGATAATGAACAATACCAATAATTTACCTCTATTATCAATGATACAGCTGTTCAAATGCAACAATACATATACGTGATGATAACTTGAGATACAAAAGAATGCAGAAAAATGGAGGGGAAGAAAGAGAAGCAACCTAAATTAACCTTGTAGATTGTTATAGTAACAATATGTTCAGCTTTGTCAGTGTGCCATGTGTTACCCAGTTTACCCTAGGGCAACAACGTTAATATATGTTTGATGAAATGTGATTATATGCATGAGTGTAAGTATGCATATGTACTTGTATATGTACATGTATGTGTATATGTATGTTTGTACAGTGAATGTGCGTGTGGATGTACGAACTTTGAGTATATATGTAGGTATGTACTATATTTGTGTATGTATGTGGGAGCGTAGGTACTTATGTATGTATGTATGTGTATTTGTATGTACAAAATATTTGACTCCCAGTGTGTGTGGGAGCCAGAGTGCGGCCCCAGCCACCCAGAGAGCCCACCCCACAAACAGCAGGTGTGGCACCCGGGGAACCAGGGACCACCGGCCCCACGCAGCCAGGCCGGCCAACGACAGGAACCCCACCGTGCCGCCCGGAAGAGCCAGCAGCAGGCCACAGACAGACACGCCCGGCAGAGGACAAGGCACGGGAGAAGCAGGGGACAGCCAGACCTCAAGCCAGCGAGAGACCACACCCTACACGGGCAGAAAGGCGGGACGCCCCGCCCGGGCGGCCCAGAGACTCCCCGCAACCGGACGGGAAGACCGCTCCCGCCCCACCAGCAACCGGATATTACATTGCATGCAGAAATATTAACTTGCAATGTACAGAATATCAGAAGTGTTTATTCGGGTAGACAAATCACAGATTGCATTACCAAATATCTTTGACAATCAAAGCATGATCGTAGCAATCCACATTTTGTGTTATTGTGTGAAACTGGTATCTAAACACGGCAAACAAGTGCAGCTCCTCGACTCTGAATGCAAGTGCTCCTACAGCAGGAATACAAATTCTGTATTTCTACAAAATACAAAATCTGGCAAGACACCGACACTGAGCTGTTTAAAAAAGCATAATGTTTAAAAACTATTTCATTAAAATAAACATATTCTCCAGTCATGGTATTAAAAACGTCAACATTATCTGTCTAATGGGGTATTAATGACGAAAAATGATATCGAACAGCGATTATCGCAATTCATTATGAGTTAACTATCAACAAACTGCCATTATTTGCGATTAAGTATTTTAATTGTTTAATCGAATACATTTTCCTGACTTTGTAAAGATGAGTTTGCAAAGGAGTGAGTGAGTTGAGGGTGTTTGGTCTTACAAGTGATTGAGTGAGTACACTGTTCATGTACACTGTAGCAGTGTTTTTCAACCTTTTTTGAGCCAAGGTAGTGTTTTAGTCCTTATCTTGCGCTCCTATTTTGGTGTTTTTTCCTGTTTTTTTTGGTATTTTCCTGTTGAAGTTTCATGTCTTCCTTGAGCGCTATTCTCTACACCTGCTTTGTTTTCGCAATCCAGACTATTTAAGTTGTGCGGACGCTTTCCTTCTTTGTGGGGACATTGTTGATTGTCATGTCATGTACGGATGTACTTTGCGGACGCCATCTCTGCTCCACACGCTGTAAGTCTTTGCTGTCGTCCAGCATTTTGTGTTTTGTTTACTTTACAGCCAGTTCAGTTTTAGTTTCCTTTTGCATAGCCATGCCTAAGCTTCAATGCCTTTTCTTTTTGGTTTAAGCATAAGATACCTTATTACCTGCACGCTTCTTCCCGCTGTCGTCTGCATATTCTGATCACGACACGACATGTTCCCGACATCTACAAAGCAATTAGCTACCGGCTGCCACCTACTGATATGGAAGAGTATTACACGGTTACTCTGCCGAGCTCTAGACAGCACCGACACTCAACAACGGCACATTATTTACGGATTATAATTACTTGTGTGCAAAAAATATTTTTAACCCAATTAGGTGAAATTACTTAATCTCCCACGGCACACCAGACTGTATCTCACGGCACACTAGTGTGCTGCGGCACAGTGGTTGAAAAACACTGCACTAAAGTATGAGTGGGTTTATTACTATACTCCATATGTGTCATGTGTGAGTGAGTTTCTGGCAATATGTGGATGAGTGAGTGACATAGTAGTGAGTTAATGAACGAGCAAGTACATTTGTGATTATTAAGATACGAGCAAAGTGAGTGAGTGACTGTATGTGAGTAAGTGAATGAGTGAGGGCGTATGTAACTATATCTACAAACTCCAAAACCAGTGAAGTTGGCACGTTGTGTAAATGGTAAATAAAAACTAAATCCTGTTCAACTTATCTTCAATTGAATAGACCGCAAAGACAAGATATTTAACGTTCGAACTGGAAAACTGTTATTTTTTGCAAATATTAGCTCATTTGGAATTTGATGCCTGCAACATGTTTCAAAAAAGCTGGCACAAGTGGCAAAAAAGACTGAGAAAGTTGAGGAATGTTCATCAAATACGTATTTGGAACATCACACAGGTGGACAGGCTAATTGGGAACAGGTGGGTGCCATGATTGGGTATAAAAGCAGCTTCCATGAAATGCTCGGTCATTCACAAACAAGGATGGGGCGAGGGTCACCACTTTGTGAACAAATGCGTGAGCAAATTGTCCAACTGTTCAAGAACAACATTTCTCAACAAGCTTTTGCAAGGAATTTAGGGATTTTACCATCTACGGTCCGTAAAATCATCAAAAGGTTCAGAGAATTTGGAGAAATCACTGCACGTAAGCGATGATATTACGGACCTTCGATCCCTCGGGTACTGCATCAACAAGTGACATCAGTGTGTAAAGGATATCACCACATGGGCTCAAGAACACTTCAAAAAACCACTGTCAGTAACTACAGTTGGTCGCGACATCTGTTAGTGCAAGTTAAAACTCTACTATGCAAAGCCAAAGCCATTTATCAACAACACCCAGAAATTCCGCCGGCTTCACTGGGCCCGAGTTCATCTAAGATGGACTGATTCAAAGTGAAAAAGTGTTCTGTGGTCTGACGAGTCCACATTTCAAATTGTTTTTGGAAACTGTGGACGTCGTGTCCTCCGGAACAAAGAGGAAAAGAACCATCCGGATTGTTCTAGGCACAAAGTTGAAAAGCCAGCATCTGTGATGGTATGGGGGTGTATTAGTGCCCAAGACATGGGTAACTTACACATCTGTGAAGGCACCATTAATGCTGAAAGGTACATACAGGTTTTGGAGCAACGTTATCATGGACGCCCCTGCTTATTTCAGCAAGACAATGCCAAGCCCCGTGTTACAACAGCGTGGCTTCATAGTAAAAGAGTGCGGGTACTAGACTGGCCTGCCTGTAGTCCAGACCTGTCTCCCATTGAAAATGTGTGGCGCATTATGAAGCCTAAAATACCACAACGGAGACCCCCGGACTGTTGAACAACTTAAACTGTACATCAAGCAAGAATGGGAAAGAATTCCACCTGAAAAGCTCCAAAAATTGACCTCCTCAGTTCCCAAACGTTTACTGAGTGTTGTTAAAAGGAAAGGCCATGTAACACAGTGGTGAACATGCCATCTTTTGTGCAATGTGTTGCTGCCATTAAATTCTAAGTTAATGATTATTTGCAAAAAAATGAAATATCTTGTCTTTGCAGTCTATTCAATTGAATATAAGTTGAAAAGGATTTGCAAATCATTGTATTCTGTTTTTATTTACCAATTACACAACTTCAATGGTTTTGGGGTGTGTATTACAAGTGACTGAGTGATTATACAGTGAGTGAGTGAGTGAGTGAATGAGTGAGTGTGATCCAGTTTACGGTCACATGACTAAGTGACGAGGGTGGGAGAGTACATGAAGTACAAAAATGAATAAATCACATAGTCATTTGATAAGTGAGAGCATGAGTCAGTGAGAGAGACAAGATGTCCCTGTCAGCTTTTCTATGTAATGTTTACAGTTTGTCCCTTCCCGTCGCTTGCACCTGCTGCGTCACACAAGGAGCGTCTCTTTCCCGCCTTTGGCTACATTGTCAGCTTTCGTGGAAGAACAGTCCCGACACAAAGAGCAGGATAACGTGCGGCGTGACGTCCTCCCCAAGATTCTTGCTATTGATCCCGTGCAACAAAAGCGGCCGCAAGGACATCCCAGCTCTCTTTTTCTTCCCAATCTCATCAACATACGCTCGGGAAAAGATTTATCACTGCAACGACTTTATTTGCCGCAGACATGGAGGAGCGGCGTCTACCTTTGCTGCAAATTATTGCCTTGTTTGTTTTTGATCCCGCTGGCCTTGCTTTATGCTCGCATCATTTTGACATCAAAACTGGCAGTGAAATTAATTCATCTGGGGGAGGAGGGAAGCAAAAACCATTTAAATGCAGTCCAAAGAACTGCACTGTGCAAAGTTCCAGCAACATTAACTTCAATGGCTTTTCTGCTTTTTGGCTCATTGGGTTTTCTTTAAAAGCGAGAAGAAAAGATGTTGATTCATATGCAATATTTTTTTTTTCCAGCATATTATTATTCTCATGGAATGCACTAAAAGTTTGAAAGGTTAATTAAATAACCTCTGAAGCATCAACCATCTGTTTTGAACTAATTGCAGTAAGACTATAATAGTAGACTATAAAACGGCTAATCATGTTTTGTTGTTGTGTGTGTGTGTGTGTGTGTGTGTGTGTGTGTGTGTGTGTGTGTGTGTGTGTGTGTGTGTGTGTGTGTGTGTGTGTGTGTGTGTGTGTGTGTGTGTGTGTATCGAAAATTATTTCAATACATTTCGGTACTTTTCTAAATAAAGGGCACCACAAAAAAATTGCATTTTTTTTTTTTTTTACCCAAAAAATCTTAGGGTACATTCTTATTGCAAGATTATCCTTACATAAAATAGTGAACATACAAGTAGAGATGTCCGATAATATCGGACTGCAGATATTATCGGCCGATAAAAGCTTTAAAATGTAATATCGGAAATTATCGGTATCGGTTTCAAAAAGTAAAATGTATGACTTTTTAAAACGTACTACATTATTTTCCTTGAAAAAGAAATTTTGCCTTGAAAAATGTTGTTTACCTTAAAAAAAATTTTTACCTTGAAAATCTTTTTTTTTTCCTTGAAAATCATTTTTTACCTTGAAAAAAAAATTTTACCTTGAAAAATTTTTTTTACCTTGAAAATCATTTTTTACCTTGAAAAAAAAACACGGACGTAGGAAGAAGTCCAGAGCTCCAGTAAACCTTAAAGGCACTGCCTTTGCGTGCCGGCCCAGCCACATAATATCTACGGCTTTTCACACACACGTAAGTGAAATATGCGCCACACTGTGAACCCACACCAAACAAGAATGACAAACACATTTCGGGAGAACATTCTTACCGTAACACAACAGAACAAATACCCAGAACCCCTTGCAGCACTAACTCTTCCGGGACGCTACAATATACGCTACCCCATACCCCTCCCCAACCCTGCCCACCTCAACCTCCTCATGCTCTCTCAGGGAGAGCATGTCCAAAATTCCAAGCTG
Organism: Nerophis lumbriciformis; assembly: GCF_033978685.3. NCBI lineage: Eukaryota > Metazoa > Chordata > Actinopteri > Syngnathiformes > Syngnathidae > Nerophis > Nerophis lumbriciformis. Next base: position 13,510,392 of record NC_084569.2, read on the forward strand.
CTGTTTTGAGGCATGTCAAAAAAATAATAATAATGCACTTTGTGACTTCAATAATAAATATGGCAGTGCCATGTTGGCATTTTTTTTCTCCATAACTTGAGTTGATTTATTTTGGAAAACCTTGTTACATTGTTTAATGCATCCAGCGGGGCATCACAACAAAATTAGGCATAATAATGTGTTAATTCCACGACTGTATATATCGGTATCGTTTGATATCGGAATCGGTAATTAAGAGTTGGACAATATCGGAATATCGGCAAAAAAGCCATTATCGGACATCTCTACATACAAGACAACTTGTCTTTTATTAGTAAGTAAACAAAGGCTCCTAATTTAGCTGCTGACATATGCAGTAACATATTGTGTCATTTTCCATTCTATTATTTTGTCAATATTATTAAGGACAAGTGGTAGAAAATGAATTATTAATCTACTTGTTCATTTACTGTTAATATCTGCTTACTTTCTCTTTTAACATGTTCTATCTACACTTCTGTTAAAATGTAATAATCACTTATTCTTCTGTGGTTTGGATACTTTACATTAGTTTTGGATGATACCACATATTTGGGTATCAATCCGATACCAAGTCGTTACAGGATCATACATTGGTCATATTCAAAGTCCTCATGTGTCCAGGGACATATTTCCTGAGTTTATAAACAATGTACATTTAAAAAAAAAAAAAAAAAAAACGATGTTGTGATGCTAAGAAATATCGACGTAATCATAGTAGAATTGTTAGAATAATTGTTTCTAAGTTATCACAAAAACTTTGTGTTACATTGAGTGCCCGGTGAGAAGCAAAAGCTGTCTTTGAAACCTACCGAGAAGAAGGCTTGTAAAACTCCACTGTGTAGGGGGGGAAGCAACATGAAGGTGTTCTGTTTTCTTTCATGTATTGGTAATCAACAGAAAGATATTGTTTTAACTAGAGATGTCCGATAATATCGGCCGGCCGATATCGGCCGATAAATGCATTAAAATGTAATATCGGAAATTATCGTATCGTTTATTTTTTTATTGGTATGGTTTTTTTTGGGTTTTTTTTATTAAATCAACATAAAAAACACAAGATACACTTACAATTAGTGCACCAACCCAAAAAACCTCCCTCCCCCATTTACACTCATTCACACAAAAGGGTTGTTTCTTTCTGTTATTAATATTCTGGTTCCTACATTATATATCAATATATATCAATACAGTCTGCAAGGGATACAGTCTGTAAGCACACATGATTGTGCGTGCTGCTGGTCCACTAATAGTACTAACCTTTAACAGTTCATTTTACTAATTTTCATTAATTACTAGTTTCTATGTAACTGTTTTTATATTGTTTTACTTTCTTTTTTATTCAAGAAAATGTTTTTAATTTATCTTGTTTTAGTTTATTGATTTTATTAAAAGTACCTTATCTTCACCATACCTGGTTGTCCAAATTAGGCATAATAATGTGTTAATTCCACGACTGTATATATCGGTTGATATCGGTATCGGTAATTAAAGAGTTGGACAATATCGGAATATCGGCAAAAAGCCATTATCGAACATCCCTAGTTTTAACCCATGGACCGTGGAGAGAAGGCAGGATCTGCCCAATTTCCAAACGACCTCTTTTTGAACCGTTTTACGAACCTCTTTTTGAACTCTTTTACGACCTTTTCTGTGAACTGTTTACAACCTTTTCTAGGAACTTTTTACGACCTTTTCTTTAGAACTGTCGTAATAATAGGCGATGGCTGATTACGACCTCGTCCCTTAGAAGCAGCTGTTGTCATGTGGTCAGAGAAAGTCCAATCTTTTGGCAGAACGTAATGACACTGTACAAGGGTACAGATGTGCACGTTTCTCCTCACCGAACCACATTGGAATTCTGTCTCTGTTTGATTCTTTGCTTCTTGTCTTGTTTAATCGATGTTATCAGTGTTTGAACCTGACAAATATCGACTAGTTACGCTCCTGTACTCGGCATCATGACAGTGGATGTCAGGTGTAGATCCACCAATGGCGTTTGTTTACATTGTGACGCCGGTGAGCTACGGTGTGTAGTGAAGCATGTTTAGCTATTCCTCGTCTTGGAGGGATGATACTTGTAAGAAACTTACTTTATTTGTCGCTATGGAGACGAGGATTAGTGATTTAGAAGTAGCTAAAACACTGCCGACTAGCTAGCCATGTCTTAAAGCACCTCTTCCTGAGGGCGTTTCAGTGTTATAACTTCACCTTTATCGTTAGTTTTCAAGCCAAAATGCATCCATTCTCCCTTTTCTGTCTACACACTGTGTCTGCTTGTAAGTACTCCGTGATTGTGCGCTGCCGAACATGCTCGTCTGCTCGTAAACCAGCAATGACACGACGTGACGACGACGGGGGGTTTTTCAGAGGCGGTGTAGTACCGAATATGATTAATTAGTATCGCGGTACTTTACTAATACCGGTATACCGTACAACCCTAGTGCTGTGTTATATCAATATGGAGAATATTTCCTTTTCTGATGACATAAATATAATTGATAACTTCCAGGAAACTGTCATTTATGTGCTGGTGCTGCATGGCGCCAATCTCTTCCAGATGGAGATCCATTTGACATTGATTTGCATTCCAGCAGCACTAAATGCACTTAGCCGGTGTGTGTGTGTGTGTGTGTGCGTGTTTCCCTCCCTGTGTTTGGTAATAGAACCGGGATTTGATTAAAAGCACCATTTTCAAGACCGCTACATCACACTTCACAGGCACTATCAGCTAATTACAAATGACCAATGTTGCCTAATGGACGACGGTGTCCTTGCAGGACCGGGCGGCACAAAATAAAACAAACCACGCACACAGCTGTAGGCCCTCACGTACCGTAGCAAGTGTGCAGATTATGCGGCAATTCATTAAGTAACTATTCAAAATTGAGCCATCCAGCTGTATAATGCGTGACCAGAGACACTGCCGCCGTGATGCCACGGTGCTTTTAAATTGCTTTCAGGTGGAATGGTCATTGATTGTGCGATCCATCGACCTGTTGGTTTCATCAACGGACAATTTGTGTTTCCCTCATCGGGTTCACTTGAAATGTCATTTCAACTGAAAGAGCGCTCATCTCAACCTCAGGTGCTTATTTTTTTTCCAAATCAACTACATTTGTCTTCCTTTTTTCATATATTTTTTATTAACATCCAGCATCAGACATTCCTATCCATGACATCATGTTTGCATACATCATATACACCACATTGCCAAAAGTATTTGGCCACCCATCCAAATGATCAGATTCAGGTGTCCTAATCACTTGTGACCTTCCAATTAGCCCACGTACAGTACGCAGAGAGCTTCATAGAATGGGTTTCCACTAGGGATGTCCGATAATATCGGACTGCCGATATTATAGAAGGCAGGATCTGGGGCGGCATGGCGTAGTGGGTAGAGCAACCGTGCCAGAAACCTGAGGGTTGCAGGTTCGCTCCCCGCCTCTTACCATCCAAAAATCGCTGCCGTTGTGTCCTTGGGCGGGACACTTCACCCTTTGCCCCCGGTGCCACTCACACCGGTGAATTGAATGATGAATGAATGATAGGTGGTGGTCGGAGGGGCCGTTGGCGCAAATTGCAGCCACGCTTCCGTCAGTCTACCCCAGGGCAGCTGTGGCTATGAAAGTAGCTTACCAGCACCAGGTGTGAATGATTGATGGGTTCTACATGTAAAGCGACTTTGGGTACTTAGAAAAGCGCTATATAAATCCCAGTTATTATTATTATTATTATTATTGGCCGATAAATGCTTTAAAATGTAATATCGGAAATTATCGGTATCGGTTTCAAAAAGTTAAATGTATGACTTTTTAAACCACGGAAGTAGGGAGAAGTACAGAGCACCAATAAACCTTGAAGGCACTGCTTTTGCGTGCCGGCCCAATCACATAATATCTACGGCTTTTCACACACACTAGTGAATGCAAGGCATACTTGGTCAACAGCCATACAGGTCACACTGAGGGTGGCCGTATAAACAACTTCAACACTGTTACAAATATGCGCCACACTGTGAACCCACACCAAACAAGAATGACAAACACATTTCGGGAGAACATCCGCACCGTAACACAACATAAACACAACAGGACAAATACCCAGAAACCCTTGCAGCACTAACTCTTCCGGGACGCTACAATATACCCCCCTCCCCCCACTACCCCCTACCCCCCCACCCACCTCAACCTCCTCAGCATGTCCCAAATTCCAAGCTGCTGTTTTGAGGCATGTTAAAAAAAAAAAATAATGCACTTTGTGACTTCAATAATAAATATGGCAGTGCCATGTTGGCATTTTTTTTTTCTCCATAACTTGAGTTGAAGTTGTTCTCTTATTTTGGAAAACCTTGTTACATTGTTTAATCACAACAAAATTAGGCATAATAATGTGTTAATTCCACGACTGTATATATCGGTATCGGTTGATATCGGTATCGGTAATTAGGAGTTGGACAATATCGGAATATCGGCAAAAAAGCCATTATCGGACATCTCTAGTTTCCATGGCCGAGCAGCTGCATCTAAGCCAGTTGCTCTCCACTCTGCTCTGAACCACCTGGAGCAGCAGCAGAGCTACGTCCGGATGCTCTCTGTGGACTATAGCTCTGCCTTCAATACAATAATCCCGGACAGACTCTGCAATAAACTGGACACTCTTGGCCTCCCCCCTCTCACAAACGCCTGGATAAGGGACTTCCTAACGGACCGACCCCAGAATGTGAGACTTGGCCCGCACCTCTCATCCTCCCGCACGCTGAGCATCGGCTCCCCACAGGGCTGTGTGCTGAGCCCCCTCCTCTACTGCCTTTACACCCATGACTGCAGTCCGGCCCACAGTGACAACCTTACCGTCAAGTTTGCCGACGATACCACAGTGGTCGGGCTCATCTCCAGGGGTGACGAGGCTGCCTACAGAGAGGAGGTCCTGAAGCTGACGGCCTGGTTTTCGGAGAACAACCTCGCTCTCAACACCAGCAAGACCAGAGAGATCATCGTCGACTTCAGGAGGAGCAGCACCGACCCTGCCCCCCTCTACATCAACGGCGAGCGTGTAGAGAGGGTCCACACCTTCAGGTACCTTGGAGTCCACATCTCTAATGACTTCTCCTGGACAGTCAACACCACATCAATCATCAAGAAGGCTCAGCAGCGGCTACACTTCCTTAGAGTCCTCGGGAAGTACAACCTGAAGCCTGACCTGCTGCTGACCTTCTACCGCTCATCCATCGAGAGCCTGCTGACCTACTGTATTACGGTATGGTACGGCAGCTGCACTGCAGCAGACAGGGAGAGGCTGCAAAGAGTGGTCAAGACGGCTCAGAAGATCATCGGCCGCCCTCTCCCCTCTCTGACGGACATCTACACCTCCCGCTGCCTCAACAGAGCCAGTGCCATCATCAAAGACAGCACCCACCCTGGCTCTGACCTGTTCCACCTGCTGCCCTCTGGGAAGCGCTACAGGTGCATTAAAACCAAAACAAACAGGCTAAAGAACAGCTTCTTCCCCAGGGCCATAACCATCCTGAACGGACTGCCCCATTGTCCCTCATAACTGCCTTCTCTTCGGTGTAATAACCCATTCCACCAACCACCCTGTTTTTGTTTTGTTTTTTCATGTATATATTCATTTCACACCATATTCATTGCACTTCTACATTTTTTAAATGTGTATATATTTGCACATTGTTTTTCTAGCATGCACACATCGCACTGTATGGAATGGCCTCAATCTCGTTACCTTGCGTAATGACAATACAGCTGATTCTGATTCTGATTCTGACATCACCAAGTCCAATGCAAAGCATGGGATGCAGTGGTGTAAAGCACGTCGCCACTGGACTCTAGAGCAGTGGAGACGCCTTCTCTGGAGTGATGAATCACGCTTTTCCATCTGGCAATCTGATGGACCAGTCTGGGTTTGGAGGTTGCCAGGAGAACGGTACATTTCGGACTGCATTGTGCCGAGTGTGAAACTTGGTGGAGGAGGAATTATGGTGTGGGGTTGTTTTTCAGGAGTTGGGTTTGGCCCCTTAGTTCCAGTGAAAAGAACTTTGAATGCACCAGGATACCAAAACATTTTGGACAATTCCATGCTCCCAACCTTGTGGGAACAGTTTGGAGCGGGCCCCTTCCTGACTGTGCACAAAGCAAGGTCCATAAAGACATGGATGACAGAGAAGGGGCCCTCTCCAAACTGTACCCACAAGGTTGGGAGCATGGAATAGTCCAAAATGTTTTGGTATCCTAAAGCATTCAAAGTTCCTTTCACTGGAACTAAGGGGCCAAGCCCAACTCCTGAAAAACAACCCCACACCATAATTCCTCCTCCATCAAATTTCACACTCGGCAAAAATTTGCAGTCCGAAATGTACCGTTCTTTTGTCAACCTCCATACCCAGACTGGTCCATCAGATTGCCAGATGGAAAAGCGTGATTCATCACTCCAGAGAAGGCGTCTCCACTACTCTAGAGTCCAGTGGCGACGTGCTTTACACCACTGCATCCCACGCTTTGCATTGGACTTGGTGATGTATGGCTTAGATGCAGCCGCCCGGCCATGGAAACCCATTCCATGAAGCTCTCTGCGTACTGTACGTGGGCTAATTGGAAGGTCACATGAAGTTTGGAGCTCTGTAGCAACTGACAGTGCAGAAAGTCTTTGCACTATGCGCTTCAGCATCCGCTGACCCCTCTCTGTCAGTTTACGTGGCCTACCACTTGGTGGCTGAGTTGCTGTTGTTCCCAAAACTCTTCCATTTTCTTATAATAAAGCCGACAGTTGACTTTGTAATATTTAGGAGCGAGGAAATTTCCAGATTGGATTTGTTGCACAGGTGGCATCCTATGACAGTTCCACGCTGGAAATCACTGAAAGCGGCCCATTCTTTCTACAAATGTTTGTAGAAACAGTCTCCATGCCTAAGTGCTTGATTTTATACACCATATTGCCAAATACTTTTGGCAATATAGTCTATCAATAGTTTCTGAATTGTGGGCTTTTGTAAACAATCCAATCAAACATGGGCTCGTCTTTGTGACATTTTTCACCTTCAAATGAACTGCAAATTCAGATGAACTGAGCTCATACAAAACGTCGAGTTTTCCACTCCAGATAGCCGCACTGTGACGGAGGAATCTTTCTAATTGCACGCGGCCCCCATTTGCTGCTCAGACATTTCCACATGAGCGCTATTAAAACTCACCGCACAATAGAGCTGACCTTTAATCCACCACCTCGCTTTCTCCGGTCCGCCTGCCAATTATCTCACTTTTTTGTGCGCCGCAACTCGCCGACAGACCGGGAGCCGGAGTAGAGCTGAATTGTCGGCCGTCACTGGCGCAGGTATATTATTCTGCTCGGGCTCCCCAGTGACGCTCCCGGAAACAAACAAAAGGACTCCACGGTGAGCTTGACATTTCTATGTGTGTCCGCTAATGCAGGGGTTCCCCATTCATGGCAATTGACTGTGAATGCTGTGTGTCAACTTTGTGGCAGGTGAATAAACATGCCCTTTTGCAGTATGAATATGTGCCAAGTAAAGGCTCCCAGGGGAGGAGGCAGTAGAAAAAAGGGCATTTTCTAGGACAGATGTGTCCAAGGTGCAACCGGGGGCCATTAGCGGCCCGCAGCTAATTTTTTAACGGCCCCGCTGCACGTTCTACCAAAAAAACACAAATTAACCGCGACTTATTTGGTCAAAGTCCCTAGCACTTATTTGGTCAAAGTCCCTAGGACAGGGATCGGCAACCCAAAATGTCTAAAGAGCCATATTGGACCCAAAATACTAAAAAAAAATCTCCCGATTTTCAGCCGGAGCTGGAGGCCACGCCCCCTCCAGCTCCATGCGGACCTGAGTGAGGACAGCCTTTTTTCACAACAAGAGGACAACAGGGTGACAAGAAATAAATCATCCAGACGAGAGATAAATTGTATTATTATGTTTATCTTACCTAAAAATAAATATATTTATTAATTAAAAAAAAATAATTAAAAAAAATACATTTTTACTATATTTTGCTAAAAACATCAAAATTAATTGTATTTTTATTTGTATTTTTTCTGACTCCTTATTACATCCAGGCATTAGAATTATACATTAACATAAACATATTTGAAATAATTAATTTTAAATTATCATAATAATTCATTTAAAATGACCATATTTAATTATTAAAATAATTCCTTGTTTATGAACAACTTTAGCATTTTATTCATTACATTTTGAAGCTCTCAGAAGCCAAGTTATGTTATATTCCTTAAGATTTATTTATGCAAGTTTGAAGTATCAATTATCTAAACACATTTTTGTTTGCATATTTTCAGGATGTAGCTATATATATATATATATATATATATATATATATATATATATATATATATATAACACCACATATGCGGCCCTCTCCAAGGTTTCTCATAGTCATTCACATCGACGTCCCACTGGGGTGAGTTTTTCCTTGCCCTTATGTGGGCTTTGTACCGAGGATGTCGTTGTGGCTTGTGCAGCCCTTTGAGACACTTGTGATTTAGGGCTATATAAATAAACATTGATTGATATATATATATATATATATATATATATATATATATATATGAGAAATACTTGACTTGGTGAATTCTAGCTGTCAATATATTCCTCCCCTCTTAACCACGCCCCCAACCACGCCCTGCCCCACCCCCGACCACGCCCCCACCCCCGAAATCGGAGGTCTCAAGGTTGGCAAGTATGCTGGAGCCGCAAGAAATAAAAAGTCTTATATAAGTGTTATAATGAAGGCAACACATGACGTAAGTGTCTATATTAGCTATAATAAGTTAAAGTACCAATGATTGTCACACACACACACTAGGTGTGGCGAAATTATTCTCTGCATTTGACCCATCACCCTTGATCACCCCCCTGGGAGGTGAGGGGAGCAGTGGGCAGCAGCGGTGGCAGCGCCCGGAAATAATTTTTGGTGATTTAACCCCCAATTCCAACCCTTGATGCTGGGTGCCAAGCAGGGAGGTAACGAGTCCCATTTTTATAGTAGCCTACTATCAAAATGACTATGTGAAGGCTGAAGCAAATCTTTGTTGACAGAAATGTTGAAATGTAATATTTATCCTACACATTTTTAGAAACCATTAGTAAAAGATTACTCCCTATATATGTATATATATATATATATATATATATATATATATATATATATATATATATATGTTTATATATATATTTTTTCTGATTATTATTGTTATTAATGTATTATTATTTCTTTTTTTGTTTATTTAATTAATGTATTTGTCGATACTATGTTTTTTTTTGCTGTTTCTTTTTTTGGGGAGTGGTTTAATGGTTGGGATATAAACAAAAAATATTTGGACATTTAGGGCAGACAACAGATATATGATGTATGTGAATATGATGTAATGGATAGGAATGTCTGATGCTGGATGTCAATAAAAAAAATAAAAAATAAAAAATAAACCATTAGTAAATCAGAGGCTACTCAGAAGGTGAGATAACTCCGGGAAATGACTGGCTTTTAATGGCCAAAGGTATAGATGTGTGTGTCCAAGTTAAAGGAAATGGCAGGCTGTCTTCTTCTAATAGATTTATTACAATCTTTGCAAGTTGGGTAACATTTGCTGTGGTCTGGAACAACATGGCACACAAACAGCTATCTCAAATGCAGCCAATATTACATGCAGATAATGTGTCATGAGACATGCAAATATAAATTAAATACACAGAGGACACAAATAAAGGAAATTAAATGAGCTCAAATATACCTACAAACATGTATCTACACTTTTGTTAAAATTTAATAATCACTTATTATTCTGTTGTTTGGATGCTTTACATTAGTTTTGGATGATACCACAAATTTGGGTATCAATCCGATACCAAGTCGTTACAGGATCATACATTGGTCATATTCAAAGGCCAGGGACGCATTTCCTGAGTTTATAAACATAATATACATTTTTTAACAACGAAAAAAAGATTTTGAGATGCTAAAAAATATCAATGTAGTCATAGTAGTGTCGACGAGATACGCTCCTGTACTTGGTATCATTACAGTGGATGTCAGGTGTAGATCCACCAATGGCGTTTGTTTATATTTTGACGCCGGTGAGCTATGGTGTGTAGTGAAGCATGTTTAGCTATTCCTCGTCCTGCAGGGATGATACTTGTAAGATACTTACTTTATTTGTTGCCATGGAGATGAGGATTAGTGATTTAGAAGTAGATACAACACTGCAGACTTCACCTTTATCGTCAGTTTTTAAGCCAAAATGTGTCCGTCTACACACTGTGTCTGCTTGTAAGTACTCTGTGATTGTGCGCTGCCGAACATGCTCGTCTGCTCGTAAACACGACGTGACGACGACGGGGGGCCAGAGGTGTGGTGGACCAGTACTTTTCAGAGGAGGTATAGTACCGAATGATTCATTAGTATCGCGGTACTATACTGATACCGGTATACCGTACAACCCTAGTAGAGAGACATTTATACATTTCTGTGTCGAGACCCCAAAAATATAACGTAACGTTTTCTTTGACAAAAAGGGCATAAAACAAAGTTTGAGTGTATAGTAATGAATAAATGAAGGAGTGAGTGAGTGAGTGTATAGTAATGAGGGAGTGAGAGCACGTAAATAAATAAATGAAGGAGTGAGGGAGTGTATAGTAATGAGGGAGTGAGTGAGCCTTTGTAAATGAATAAATAAAGGTGTGAGTGAGTGAGTGAGTGAGAGTTTGAGTGTATAGAAATGAGAGAGTGAGAGAGCCTGTGTAAATGAATAAATGAAGGAGTGAGTGAGTAGTAATAAGGGAGTGAGAGAGCCTGTGTAAATTATTAAATGAAGGAGTGAGTAGGTGGGTGAGTAGGTGAGTTTGAGTATATAGAAATGAGGGAGTGAGAGAGGCTATGGGTAAATGAAGGAGTGAGTGAGTGAGTGAGTGAGTGAGTGAGTGAGTGAGTGTATAGTAATAAGGGAGTGAGAGACCCTGTGTAAATTATTAAATGAAAGAGTGAGTGAGTTCCAGTACATCAAAATGAGGGAGTGAGAGAGCCTGTGTGTAAATGAATAAATGAAGGAGTGAGTGAGTGTATAGTAATAAGGGGGTGAGAGCGCCTGTGTAAATGAATAAATGAAGGAGTGAGTAAGTGGGTGAGTAAGTGAATTCGAGTATATAGAAATGAGGGAGTGAGAGAACCTATGGGTAAATGAATAAATGAAGGAGTGAGTGAGTGAGTGTATAGTAATAAGGGGGTGGGAGCACCTGTGTAAATGAATAAATGAAGGGGTGAGTGAGTGTATAGTAATAAGGGAGTGAGAGAGCCTGTGTAAATTATTAAATGAAGGAGTGAGTAAGTGGGTGAGTAAGTGAGTTTGAGTAGAAATGAGGGAATAAGAGAGCCTATGTGTAAATGAATAAATGAAGGAGTGAGTGAGTGTATAGTAATAAGGGAGTGAGAGAGCTTGTGTCAATTATTAAATGAAGGAGTGAGTAAGTGAGTGAGTAAGTGAGTGACTTCGAGTATATAGAAATGAGGGAGTGAGAGAGCCCGTGTGTAAATGAATAAATGAAGGTGTGAGTGAGTGGGTGAGAGTGACTTCGAGTATATAGAAATGAGGGAGTGAAAGAGCCCGTGTGTAAATGAATAAATGAAGGTGTGAGTGAGTGGGTGAGAGTGACTTCGAGTGTATAGAAATGAGGGAGTGAAAGAGCCCGTGTGTAAATGAATAAATGAAGGTGTGAGTGAGTGGGTGAGAGTGACTTCGAGTATATAGAAATGAGGGAGTGAGAAAGCCTGTGTAAATTATTACATTAAGTGGGTGAGTGAGTGAGTTTTAGTGTATGGCAGCGTTTCTCAAAGTGTGGGGCGCGCCCCACTGGTGGGGAATAGAGACATGACAGGTGGGGCGCGAGGAACGGGAGGAAATTTCACTTTAATTTTTTTTTTTTAATTATATTCTTAGATTTTTTTTTTTACTATGCTTTCATTTTCTATACACACTGTAAATCACTTTGTGATTCTGTCTGTGAAATCTGCTATATAAATACATGTAAATTACTTATTTTTCCTGTAGGCTTTAAATTTCTGGAGGAGCGAAAGTTTGACAGACATAGCAACAGTAACTAATGGGGGCGGGGCTAAGCGGAACAAACTTGACGAGACAAGCGCAGCAAAATTAAAAGCTGTCCCACTGTCAAACGACGCAGTGGCGAGACGTATATGCGACATTGCAAGTGATCTTGAGGAACAACTCGTAGACAAATTAAAAGAAAGTCGTTTTGCTTTACAAGTGGACGAAGCTACTGACAGCAATAAAGACTGCCTGTTCATCGCATATGTACGCTTTGTGAATGGCGAGTCACTGTGCGAGGATTTGCTGTTTTGCAAATACATAAAAAATAGAGCCACTGCTGATGAGCTGTTCAAGATAATGGACAGTTTCCTCAAAGAACACGACCTAAATGGGAAAACTGTGTGGGCTTTTGCTCTGATGGCGCACAGACCATGGCAGGGTCAAGAAACAGGCTGCAGGCTTTAATAAAGAGGGTTGAGCCAAATGCGCATTGGACACACTGTGTCATTCACTGGGAAGCACTCGCGTCAAGGCAGCTCAGCCCCGAACTCAATGAGGTTTTAACATGTTGTGAGCGCGGTACATTTGATCAAAACACGACCACTGAAAGCGTGACTGTTCTCTGCACTGTGTGAGGAAATGGGAGCTGATCATACGGCCGTGCTGTTTCACAGTGAATCAAAGTGGCTCTCCCGTGGCAAAGTGCTGTCACTTGCCCTGTCTTGCCAAATGCATAGCTCCTCTTTTTTTTGCAAAGATTGCAAAGTGGCACTTTTATTTTATTTATTATTGAACTTGATGGAAGTTATTTGATTTATTATTGAACTTGATGCAAGTTATAACACTTTTATTTGATTTATTATTGAACTTGATGCAAGTTATAACACTTTTATTTGATTTATTATTGAACTTGATGCAAGTTATAACACTTGTATTTGATTTATTATTGAACTTGATGCAAGTTATAACACTTTTGTTTTATTTATTATTGAACTTTATGCAAGCTATTTTATTTCTTATTGAACTTGATGCAAGTTATACCACAGCTGCACAGTTATTTTATTCATTATTGAACTTGATGTTATTTTATGTTATTGAGTTTGAATGTATACAACTTGATGTTACTTGATGTTCAATAAATTTGAAAATGTTAAGCTTGGCATTAGCGTTCTGTTGTGGCGATGGGGGCAGGTGGGGCTTGAAAACTCCCCCTTGTCCAAAGTGGGGGATGACAAAAAAAGTTTGAGAACCACTGGTGTATGGAAATGAGGGAGTGAAAGAGCTTATGTGTAAATGAATAAATGAAGGAGTGAGTGAGTGAGTTTTAGTGTATAGAAATGAGGGAGTGAAAGAGCCCGTGTGTAAATGAATAAATGAAGGTGTGAGTGAGTGGGTGAGAGTGACTTCGAGTATATAGAAATGAGGGAGTGAGAAAGCCTGTTTAAATTATTAAATTAAGTGGGTGAGTGAGTGAGTTTTAGTGTATAGAAATGAGGGAGTGAAAGAGCCTATGTGTAAATGAATAAATGAAGGAGTGAGTGAGTTTTAGTGTAAAGAAAGGAGGGAGTGAGTGAGGCTGTGTAAATAAATGACGTGAGTGAGTGAATAGATGAGGTAGTGAAAAAAATCAATTGTGTGTGTGTGTGTCACATGGTGATGTTAAACATGTCATATGTTGTTAATCCAGGTTTGAAGGTTGTGACATTTTGACCTTGGAACAGACTATTGGACATTCTTTCTTGCAAAAAAAGAGTGAGTGTTGTGTCGCTGCTTGGGACATTCATGTGGAGGTGCACTTTGACTGACACCTGCAAAATGTCTCCATCTCCACCCACTAATAGGAGGGGACGTCTCCAGCTGAGAAGCCATCAGCATGACCCGTGGGACAGATAATAGGATGCTGCGTGTTTGTCTTCCTTTCCCCATTGGTGTATGTGTGTGTGCGTGTTTGCATGGACCACTTCACCTGTCTATTAGTGTATGTGTGTGTGTTTGCATGGACCACCCCACCTGTCTATTAGTGTACGTGTGTGTGTTTGCATGGACCACCCCACCTGTCTATTAGTGTATGTGTGTGTGTTTGCATGGACCACCCCACCTGTCTATTAGTGTATGTGTGTGTGTGTTTGCATGGACCACCCCACCTGTCTATTAGTGTACGTGTGTGTTTGCATGGACCACCCCACCTGTCTATTAGTGTATGTGTGTGTGTTTGCATGGACCACCCCACCTGTCTATTGGTGTATGTGTGTGTGTGTTTGCATGGACCACCCCACCTGTCTATTGGTGTATGTGTGTGTGTGTTTGCATGGACCACCCCACCTGTCTATTAGTGTATGTGTGTGTGTTTGCATGGACCACCCCACCTGTCTATTAGTGTATGTGTGTGTGTTTGCATGGACCACCCCACCTGTCTATTAGTGTATGTGTGTGTGTTTGCATGGACCACCCCACCTGTCTATTAGTGTATGTGTGTGTGTTTGCATGGACCACCCCACCTGTCTATTAGTGTATGTGTGTGTGTTTGCATGGACCACCCCACCTGTCTATTAGTGTATGTGTGTGTGTTTGCATGGACCACCCCACCTGTCTATGAGTGTATGTGTGTGTGTTTGCATGGACCACCCCACCTGTCTATTAGTGTATGTGTGTGTGTTTGCATGGACCACCCCACCTGTCTATTAGTGTATGTGTGTGTGTGTTTGCATGGACCACCCCACCTGTCGATTAGTGTATGTGTGTGTGTTTGCATGGACCACCCCACCAGTCTATTAGTGTATGTGTGTGTGTTTGCATGGACCACCCCACCTGTCTATTAGTGTATGTGTGTGTGTTTGCATGGACCACCCCACCTGTCTATTAGTGTATGTGTGTGTGTTTGCATGGACCACCCCACCTGTCTATTGGTGTATGTGTGTGTGTTTGCAAGGACCACCCCACCTGTCTATTAGTGTATGTGTGTGTGTTTGCAAGGACCACCCACCTGTCTATTGGTGTATGTGTGTGTGTTTGCATGGACCACCCCACCTGTCTATTAGTGTATGTGTGTGTGTTTGCAAGGACCACCCACCTGTCTATTAGTGTATGTGTGTGTGTTTGCATGGACCACCCCATCTGTCCATTAGTGTATGTGTGTGTGTTTGCATGGACCACCCCACCTGTCTATTGGTGTATGTGTGTGTGTTTGCATGGACCACCCCACCTGTCTATTAGTGTGTGTGTGTTTGCATGGACCACCCCACCTGTCTATTGGTGTATGTGTGTGTGTTTGCAAGGACCACCCCACCTGTCTATTAGTGTATGTGTATGTGTTTGCATGGACCACCCCACCTGTCTATTAGTGTATGTGTGTGTTTGCATGGACCACCCCACCTGTCTATTGGTGTATGTGTGTGTGTTTGCAAGGACCACCCCACCTGTCTATTAGTGTATGTGTGTGTGTTTGCATGGACCACCCCACCTGTCTATTAGTGTATGTGTGTGTGTTTGCATGGACCACCCCACCTGTCTATTGGTGTATGTGTGTGTGTTTGCAAGGACCACCCCACCTGTCTATTGGTGTATGTGTGTGTGTTTGCATGGACCACCCCACCTGTCTATTAGTGTATGTCTGTGTGTTTGCATGGACCACCCCACCTGTCTATTAGTGTATGTGTGTGTATTTGCAAGGACCACCCCACCTGTCTATTAGTGTATGTGTGTGTTTGCATGGACCACCCCACCTGTCTATTAGTGTATGTGTGTGTTTGCATGGACCACCCCACCTGTCTATTAGTGTATGTGTGTGTATTTGCAAGGACCACCCCACCTGTCTATTGGTGTATGTGTGTGTGTTTGCAAGGACCACCCCACCTGTCTATTAGTGTATGTCTGTGTGTTTGCATGGACCACCCCACCTGTCTATTAGTGTATGTGTGTGTGTTTGCAAGGACCACCCCACCTGTCTATTGGTGTATGTGTGTGTGTTTGCATGGACCACCCCACCTGTCTATTAGTGTATGTGTGTGTGTTTGCATGGACCACCTTACCTGTCTATTAGTGTATGTGTGTGTGTTTGCATGGACCACCCCACCTGTCTATTAGTATATGTGTGTGTGTGTTTGCATGGACCACCCCACCTGTCTACTAGTGTATGTGTGTGTGTTTGCATGGACCACCTTACCTGTCTATTAGTGTATGTGTGTGTGTTTGCATGGACCACCCCACCTGTCTATTAGTGTATGTGTGTGTTTGCAAGGACCACCCCACCTGTCTATTAGTGTATGTGTGTGTGTTTGCATGGACCACCCCACCTGTCTATTAGTGTATGTGTGTGTTTGCATGGACCACCTTACCTGTCTATTAGTGTATGTGTGTGTGTTTGCATGGACCACCCCACCTGTCTATTAGTATATGTGTGTGTGTGTTTGCATGGACCACCCCACCTGTCTATTAGTGTATGTGTGTGTGTTTGCATGGACCACCTTACCTGTCTATTAGTGTATGTGTGTGTGTTTGCATGGACCACCCCACCTGTCTATTAGTGTATGTGTGTGTTTGCAAGGACCACCCCACCTGTCTATTAGTGTATGTGTGTGTGTTTGCATGGACCACCCCACCTGTCTATTAGTGTATGTGTGTGTGTTTGCATGGACCACCCCACCTGCCTATTGGTGTATGTGTGTGTGTTTGCATGGACCACCCCACCTGTCTATTAGTGTATGTGTGTGTTTGCAAGGACCACCCCACCTGTCTATTGGTGTATGTGTGTGTGTTTGCATGGACCACCCCACCTGTCTATTAGTGTATGTGTGTGTGTTTGCATGGACCACCCCACCTGTCTATTAGTGTATGTGTGTGTGTTTGCAAGGACCACCCCACCTGTCTATTAGTGTATGTGTGTGTGTTTGCATGGACCACCCCACCTGTCTATTAGTGTATGTGTGTGTGTTTGCATGGACCACCCCACCTGTCTATTAGTGTATGTGTGTGTGTTTGCATGGACCACCCCACCTGTCTATTAGTGTATGTGTGTGTGTTTGCATGGACCACCCCACCTGTCTATTAGTGTATGTGTGTGTGTTTGCATGGACCACCCCACCTGTCTATTAGTGTATGTGTGTGTGTTTGCATGGACCACCCCACCTGTCTATTGGTGTATGTGTGTGTGTTTGCATGGACCACCCCACCTGTCTATTAGTGTATGTGTGTGTGTTTGCATGGACCACCCCACCTGCCTATTGGTGTATGTGTGTGTGTTTGCATGGACCACCCCACCTGTCTATTAGTGTATGTGTGTGTTTGCAAGGACCACCCCACCTGTCTATTGGTGTATGTGTGTGTGTTTGCATGGACCACCCCACCTGTCTATTAGTGTATGTGTGTGTGTTTGCATGGACCACCCCACCTGTCTATTAGTGTATGTGTGTGTGTTTGCATGGACCACCCCACCTGTCTATTAGTGTATGTGTGTGTGTTTGCATGGACCACCCCACCTGTCTATTGGTGTATGTGTGTGTGTTTGCATGGACCACCCCACCTGTCTATTGGTGTATGTGTGTGTGTTTGCATGGACCACCCCACCTGTCTATTAGTGTATGTGTGTGTGTTTGCATGAACCACCCCACCTGTCTATTAGTGTATGTGTGTGTTTGCATGGACCACCCCACCTGTCTATTGGTGTATGTGTGTGTGTTTGCAAGGACCACCCCACCTGTCTATTAGTGTATGTGTGTGTGTTTGCATGGACCACCCCACCTGTCTATTAGTGTATGTGTGTGTTTGCATGGACCACCCCACCTGTCTATTGGTGTATGTGTGTGTGTTTGCAAGGTCCACCCCACCTGTCTATTAGTGTATGTGTGTGTGTTTGCATGGACCACCCCACCTGTCTATTAGTGTATGTGTGTGTGTTTGCATGGACCACCCCACCTGTCTATTAGTGTATGTGTGTGTGTTTGCATGGACCACCCCACCTGTCTATTAGTGTATGTGTGTGTGTTTGCATGGACCACCCCACCTGTCTATTAGTGTATGTGTGTGTGTTTGCATGGACCACCCCACCTGTCTATTAGTGTATGTGTGTGTGTTTGCATGGACCACCCCACCTGTCTATTAGTGTATGTGTGTGTTTGCAAGGACCACCCCACCTGTCTATTGGTGCGAGAGAGCTTTGTGTGCCCCCGCTGCTCTCCTGATGTAACGAGGCACACAGGACCATTGACGTGGTTTTTTAGCAAGAAAGGAGACGACACAGCATGTGTCCCCGGGCCCTGTAGCCCGGGTGACTCATCGCCTCCCCCTCCCACACCTAAAGAGACACGTTCCGACGCCGAGTGTCGACAAACACCATCTTGCAGATTAACCCCTCCAAACCTGTTGGCAAAACACACGCACAAAGCCGTCATCCAGCTTTCTCGAGGGCCTAATACGATAAAGGCGGGACATCAATGATGCTACCCAGGAGAGAGACGCCCCCGACCCCTCGGAGAAAGAACCAATTAAGGCTTTTTTTCCCCATGTCACATGGTGAAAATTGAAGATGAGCGTTGATGGGTTACCCAGAGGCTAATAAGACTGCAGAAGAAAAAAAATGACTGAGGATGAGGAGTGTGATGAAGGTTATGGGGTGTTAAAAAAGGAGAGCGTTTACAGATGAGAATGACAAAGCGGACACACACACACACACACACACACATACATACACACAACCATTCTTGTATTTGTCACCTTCTTGAGACCTCCGAAAAATGCCTACCTCATTAGGACCACCCTTTCTAGATACATAAAGATTTGTATTTACAACATTAATAATATATACATACTATGCAATTATATAAAAGGAAAGCTGTTAGTTATTTTTTTATTATATTTAATTTTTTAGTTTGTAATTGGTTTTTAATCTTCATTATTTACTTCGTTATTGCAGTATGTCTAAAAAATATACATATTTATTTAATTTTGTATTATTATTGTTTTTATTTATTTATTTCAATTTCTTACACACACTTGTTATTTCATATGTTGGCCAGAGGGGGAGCACATAAAAATTTTACACACACTTGTTATTTCATATGTTGATCAGAGGGGGATCACTTTTAAAACATTACAGGGAGACAGCACAGGAAGGCTGTTAAGGGGCGCCAACTTCCGGCGCCCCTTAAAAATGTGGAAAACCGGTAAATATTGGTCGGGGGTGGGGGGGTAAAAAAAATATTCAGTCTAAGGCTGGACTCCCGGGGAGGGGGTCCAGACTGAGACCAGAGGGAAAAAACTTCCATAGCCATAGCACACACAAACAAGTTACAAAGAACACACAAGACTTGCAACACAGTCAATTTGAAAAGTCCCTCCTTTTTGGGACCACCGTAATGTTGATAGGTTTCACCACCAGGGGTGCAAATGAGACATTCTATATCAGATGCAAGGGTTTTCCGTATTGGAACCATGATTTCGGTCCTAACTTGTTCACCAATCCTCA
>NC_084569.2:13534958-13629958 GCF_033978685.3 Nerophis lumbriciformis
TAAAATGTGGCATAGGTTATGTTTTATGGACCGTCTTTAAGCCGCTTTCTGACAGTCTATTCAGGATGTTTTGTTTACATGCCAAAGCCCTCCAAGCCAAGCCCCCTTCAACTGCGTCTCCACCTTCATTTGAATCATTTGATAGTGGAAAAACAATTAAAGTAAAAAATAATAATACATTCAAATTGATCTGCAACATTAACTCCGGGGCGCAATATATAAAACATTTTTACTTACAAAACAAAAATGTATAAAATAACGGATTTTTTAAAATAAAAATGAGGGAGTCAAGTTAACTTAATCATGATTAATCAAGTCCTAATTAATATCTACAATGAGAATGTTTTGTAGTGCACAGCTTTTCGAAGCTTGAAACTGCATGATACTGATAAAGCATGTTCCCCCGGGGTCACACCCTGGCATCGTACCGCAACCCCCCAGGGGGGCCCGCCTCACTATTTGAGGAGAACCGGATTAAGGTGACCTACAACACCTCATGTCAGTTACACTGCGGACATGATTACTCAATGTGCGATCTGCGTTGTTGTTAATTACCACGGCAACAGCCAGACAAAGGCAGAAGGAATCCACGTCTCAGAGGCATTCAACAGGATGCACTCATTATTTCTGCATATTTTACCCTCCTACTTAAACCTGACGGACGAAGAAGCAGAGTGCGTGCTTCATTGTAGTATATTTGCTCATCCAACATTTCAGATGACTTCATCTTAATTAGCCAGGACTGACGCTTGTGCGTCTTTAATGGCATTAGAAGGATGCCCGGAAGAAAAGACGGTGGAATTAAAAGGTGCTCTTTCCTTAGTGTCTTATTACTTTTAGCTGTCAAAACTGTGAAATACTACGTGCTAGGTCTTGGTAGAGTGATATTGCCAAAAGTATTTGGCCACCTGCCTTGACTCACATATGAACATGAAGTGCCATCCCATTCCGAACCCATAGGGTTCAATATGATGTCGGTCCACCTTTTGCAGCTATAACAGCTTCAACTATTCTGGGAAGGCTGTCCACAAGGTTGCGGAGTGTGTTTGTAGGAATTTTCTACCATTCTTCCAAAAGCGCATTGTGGTGATGTTGGTCGAGAAGGCCTGGCTCTCAGTCTACGTTCTAATTCATCCCAAAGGTGTTCTATCGGGTTCAGGTTAGGACTCTGTGCAGGCCAGTCAAGTTCACCCACACCAGACTCTGTCATCCATGTCTTTATGGACCTTGCTTTGTGCACTGGTGCACAGTCATGTTGGAAGAGGAAGGGGGCCCGCTCCAAACTGCTCCCACAAGGTTGGGAGCATGGAATTGTCCAAAATGTTTTTGGTATCCTGGAGCATTCAAAGTTCCTTTCACAGGAACTAAGAGGCCAAGCCCAACGTCTGAAAAACAACCCCACACCATAATTCCTCCTCCACCAAATTTCACACTCGGCACAATGCAGTCCGAAATGTACCGTTCTCCTGGCAACCTCCAAACCCAGACTCGTCCATCAGATTTCCAGATGGAAAAGCGCGATTCATCACTCCAGAGAACATGTCTCCACTGCTCTAGAGTCCAGTGGCGACGTGCTTTACACCACTGCATCCCATGCTTTGCATTGGACTTGGTGATGTATGGCTTAGACACAGCTGCTCGGCCATGGAAACCCATTCCAAGAAGCTCTCTGCGTACTGTACGTGGGATAATTGGGAGGTCACATGACGTTTGGAGCTCTGTAGCAACTGACTGTGCAGAAAATCTTTGCACTATGCGCTTCAGCATCCGCTGACCCCTCTCTGTCAGTTTACGTGGCCTACCACTTGGTGGCTGAGTTGCTGTTGTTCCCAAACTCTTCCATTTTCTTATAATAAAGCCGACAGTTGGCTTTGGAATATTTAGGAGCGAGGACATTTCCCGACTGGATTTGTTGCACAGGTGGCATCTTATGACAGTTCCACGCTGGAAATCACTGAGCTCCTGAGAGCCTGTGGCTGGGCCAAGTGATTAGGACGCCTGATTCTGATTATTTGGATGGGTGGCCAAATACTTTTGGCAATATAGTTTGTCTGGCGCCCTTGTAGCCTCGCTAACTTCCGTTTTGTTCTGTAAACTTGCAGAGTATGTGTCACTCTTGTGTTTTTGGGGAATCGCGTGTGTTACAACAGCGACTCTGCAGCTAATAACACACCACAGTTGATCTAACATAAGTGCGCAGTGTAAATAGTACACATGCAGAAGTGCACTGACGGAAGTACAGTACTCTATTCGTAGCACAGCCATAGCGAGTCGCCGAGCCAACTGGGTTTTGCGGCTGTCATCGCAGCCTTTTGTTGTCAGCTGTTCAAACACGGTCTGCATCAGCAGCATCGCAGATTTATTGCTTCAAAGCCCGTCCTCCTACTTCCTTGGCCCTGCTGAGGCTTATCTGGCGCCTGACGAGCTGTCACACTCTCACATCTCCTCGTCCGCACACCGCACGGACACAGCCTCGACTCTTATTTGATTTCTGGGAATATTCATTTTGCCTCTCCCTTGAACATCAACAACACCCGCCGGTTATTTTGACATTTTCCTTCCTCTCCCTGATCATCACACCCAGAGATGCGTCAACAGTGGTAAAGGAATGGCTAAATCAGGCTAGAATTAAGGTTTTAGAATGGCCTATTTCTGGGAATATTAATTTTGCCTCTCCCTTGAACATCAACAACACCCGCCGGTTATTTTGACATTTTCCTTCCTCTCCCTGATCATCACACCCAGAGATGCGTCAACAGTGGTAAAAGAATGGCTAAATCAGGCAAGAATTAAGGTTTTAGAATGGCCTATTTCTGGGAATATTCATTTTGCCTCTCCCTTGAACATCAACAACACCCGCCAGTTATTTTGACATTTTCCTTCCTCTCCCTGATCATCACACCCAGTGATGCGTAAACAGTGGTAAAGAAATGGCTAAATCAGGCTAGAATTAAGGTTTTAGAATGGCCTATTTCTGGGAATATTCATTTTGTGTCTCCCTTGAACATCAACAACACCCGCCGGTTATTTTGACATTTTCCTTCCTCTCCCTAATCATCACACCCAGAGATGCGTCAACAGTGGTAAAGGAATGGCTAAATCAGGCTAGAATTAAGGTTTTAGAATGGCCTATTTCTGGGAATATTCATTTTGCCTCTCCCTTGAACATCAACAACACCCGCCGGTTATTTTGACATTTTCCTTCCTCTCCCTGATCATCACACCCAGAGATGCGTCAACAGTGGTAAAGTAATGGCTAAATCAGGCTAGAATTAAGGTTTTATAATGGCCTATTTCTGTGAATATTCATTTTGCCTCTCCCTTGAACATCAACAACACCCGCCGGTTATTTCGACATTTTCCTTCCTCTCCCTGATCATCACACCCAGAGATGTGTCAACAGTGGCAACAGAATGGCTAAATCAGGCTAGAATTAAGGTTTTATAATGGCCTATTTCTGGGAATATTAATTTTGCCTCTCCCTTGAACATCAACAACACCCGCCGGTTATTTTGACATTTTCCTTCCTCTCCCTGATCATCACACCCAGAGATGCGTCAACAGTGGTAAAAGAATGGCTAAATCAGGCAAGAATTAAGGTTTTAGAATGGCCTATTTCTGGGAATATTAATTTTGCCTCTCCCTTTAACATCAACAACACCCGCCGGTTATTTTGACATTTTCCTTCCTCTCCCTAATCATCACACCCAGAGATGCGTAAACAGTGGTAAAGGAATGGCTAAATCAGGCTAGAATTAAGGTTTTAGAATGGCCTATTTCTGTGAATATTCATTTTGCCTCTCCCTTGAACATCAACAACACCCGCCGGTTATTTTGACATTTTCCTTCCTCTCCCTAATCATCACAGCCAGAGATGCACCACTGCCGAAGATCAGCGGATCAAACTGTAAATCGATGAGGGGCGATCAGGTCATTAAGTGGCTTAGCGCCCTCACACGACTGCTGCGTGGCGAGGTTCAAAGGGGATTGTTAGCGCTCAACATGGCCGACCTTTTTCACCTGACAGTGGTGGACAAGTCGGCGTGGGAGGGTTTTTCACATGCACTAATGAGCAGACACAAACCAATGCTTCAAAGAGGACTGGAGGAGTCCAGGGGACCAGGGTCACTTGCTTGTCATATTGACTGGCAGACAACACAAGCTGGCCATTTTTACAACTCCTACACTTGGGTTTTGCACAAAATATTTGGGACTAAGAGTCTTATGGGCTCGTTTTTTAGCCATAGACAGGGTTGTTTATGACGACCGGTCACTTTAGTAGCTGATCATCAACGTGGTCGTCGTGCTCTGCTTGTTGGACTGAAAGACCTCGTGATTACAATTATACTTTGTCTCTGCTAAACTTTTATTCAGAGGTGATGAGTTGGGATGTGCGATGATCGATGCTGAAATGCCGATACCAAAATCTTTATGCTCTAATATCATACTTGCCAACCTTGAGACCTCCGATTTCGGAAGGTGGGGGGAGGGGGTGGGGTGGGCGTGGTCGGGGGTGGGGCGTGGTTGGGGCGGGGGCGTGGTTAAGAGGGGAGGAGTATTAAAAATGTAATTTGATTGAATTAATTTTTCTTAAATTTAATTTAATTTAAGTTAAAAGGCAAAATTGTGGTGTTATTTAAAATAGATTTTTTTTTAGCAAATGTAGGCTAGCTGCCCTGATCACGTTAAAATTGTGGCTTTTCTGTAACTTGAAGGTCTAGATTGCCAGTATGTACAGTCGAGCTCAAAAGTTTACATACACTTGTAAAGAACATAATGTCATGGCTGTCTTGAGTTTCCAATCATTTCTACAACTCTTATTTTTTTGTGAGAGTGATTGGAGCACATACTTGTTGGTCACAAAAAACATTCATGAAGTTTGGTTCTTTTATGACCTTTCCTCCAGAAGGTTTTATCTTTGTCCATGTGATGTCAGATGAAACAGAAATTGAGCTGTTTGGTCACAATACCCAGCAATATGTTTAGAGGAGAAAAGGTGAGGTCTTCAATCCCAGGAACACCATTCCTACCGTCAAGCATGGTGGTGGTAGTATTATGCTCTGGACCTGTTTTGCTGCCAATTAAACTAGTGCTTTACTGAGAGTAAATGGTAATATCACAAAGGAGGATTACCTCCAAATTCTTCAGGACAACCTAAAATCATCAGTTTGGGTCTTGGGCGCAGTTGGGTGTTCCAACAGGACAATGACCCCAAACATGTCAAAAGTGGTAAAGGAATGGCTAAATCAGGCTAAAATTAAGATTTTAGAATGGCCTTCCCAAAGTGGACAATGCTGAAGAAACAAGTCCATGTCAGAAAACCAACTGCACCAATTTTGTCAAGAGGAGTGGTCAAAAATTCAACCAGGAGCTTGTGGATGGCTACCAAAAGCGCCTTATTGCAGTGAAACTTGCCAAGGGACATGAAACCAAATATTAACATTGCTGTATGTATACTTTTGACCCAGCAGATTTGCTCACATTTTCAGTAGACCCATAATGAATTCATAAAAGAACCAAACTTCATGAATGTTTTTTTTGTGACCAACAAGTATGTGCTCCAATCACTCTATCACAAAAAAATAAGAGTTGTATTGGAAACTCAAGACAGCCATGACATTATGTTCTTTACAAGTGTATGTAAACTTTTGACCATGACTGTATATGTTCCTGTTCAATAAATCATCTGCTTCACACAGTATAAGAATACACCCAACACATAATGAAGCATGCATTTGATGTTATTTGCATGTTTCTACAAACATTTGACTGGCCTGCACAGAGTCCTGACCTGAACTTGATAGAACACCTTTGGGATGAATTAGAACGGAGACTGAGAGCCAGGCCTTCATCAGTGTGTGACCTCACCAATGCGCTTTTGGAAGAATGGTCCAAAAATTCCTATAAACACACTCCGCAACCTTGTGGACAGCCTGCCCAGAAAAGTTGAAGCTGTAATAGCTGCACTGGTCTAGACCAGGGGTCGGCAACCCAAAATGTTGAAAGAGCCATATTGGACCAAAAATACCAAAAAAAAATCTGTCTGGAGCCGCAAAAAATTAAAAGCCATATTACATACAGATAGTGTGTCATGAGATATAAATTGAATTAAGAGGACTTAAAGGAAACTAAATGACCTCAAATATACCTACAAATGAGGCATTATGATGCAATATGTAAATAGCATGTTAGCATCGATTAGCTTGCAGTCATGCAGTGACCAAATATGTCTGATTAGCACTCTAACAAGTCAATAACGTCAACAAAACTCACCTTTCATGCACAACCTTAAAAGTTTGGTGGACAAAATGAGACAGAAAAAGAAGTGGCATAAAACACGTCCTAGAAAGTCGGAGAAAGTTATACATGTAAACAAACTACGGTGAGTTCAAGGACCGCCAAAATTAGTAGGACAAAACGGCGCTCGCCAAATACCCGAATCAGTGAAGCATGTTTAATATAAACAGTGTGCTTTATAACAATTAGGGAGGTTTGTGTCATGTTTGTCCTCCTACAGAAACCATATTAAAACAAAAAATAGATTTTTTTCCCCCCATCTTTTTCCATTTTTCATACATTTCTGAAAAAGCTCCAGAGAGCCACTAGGGCGGCGCTAAAGAGCCGCATGCGGCTCTAGAGCCGCGGGTTGCCGACCCCTGGTCTAGACTAATTAAAACATTATTTGCATGTTTAAAATGCTCAACTACTAATCATTACAGAGCCACACTAAACAGGCTGACATTCATATTTACATCGTGATGCTGATATACTTTCAACTGACAATTAATTAGGTTTGCCTGCACAATATGATGAGATCCAGTACAATAACATGCCATTTGCACTCATTGCGATGATACAATTGGCATTATTGTTAAATTATTTCTTTTCTGACAGTGTCAATTGGAAATAAGCACTGATATCTTTGCAAAGGCATGAGACTGTGCCGTTTCTGCATAAACTGGGATTTAACAATTAGAATAGAGCAGAGATCAGGAATGATTTCACATGACTCATCCTCATTCGGTGATGTTTTAATTTGTTGTAATGAATTCCATCTTGCACGGCTAGAAGCACACGTGTCGTGTGAACGCATCAGATGTTTTTTTGTTTTTTTTTAAGCATCAGAGTGACTCCTTAAGACGTGAATCTACGACTGCTGCTGCTTTGAGGCTAAACAATACTGTACAAAGACCGTAATCGAATAAAGCTTTCATGGCCGCCGCGCTGCTGCTTGCCAGGTTGGTGGTGCTCGGTATGTTGTGGCAAGCATAAGGGAAAAGGAGTGAAAGAGAGAGAGCGGCATTAATTAAAAGGTGACAATTCGTCTCAGCTCAGCTGTTGTCTGCAGCCCCTTCCCCACCTCCTCTAGAGCAGGGTTGTCGAACTCCTTTTCATTGAGGGCCACATCGTAGTTATGGCTGCCATCAGAGGGCCACTTTTAACAGTGAAGAATTTATGAATTTGCCTATGCATTTTATTATTAAATAAAAACATTTCACGTACACTATAAAATAAATAAAAGAAATCTGTATATTTGACAGTAAAATTCTGGTCACCATTTTTTTAATGTAAAATCTACAAACACATATTAAAGTAGATGGAAAACAGTACCCACTGTTTATTTACCATTTTAAAATGGTACCACAGTTTTGTTTTTTTACGGTAAAATACTGGCAGCTTAGTTGCCAGAATCTTACTGTAAAATTTTAGGTAGTTTTTTCAATATATTACTGTAAATATACAAAAACAGTACCACTGGATTATTTTTTTTTAATTCGGGCAACTGAGCTACATTTTATAGTAAAAACAGTAGTATAGTTTTTTTCATTTTACAGTTTTCAATTGAATAGGCTGTAAAAAAAAAAAAAAACATAAATCACGCAGATATGGAAGTATTTATTTTTATTTTAACAAATAAAAAAATGGTACCACAGTTATTTTACGGTAACATACTGGCAGCTTAGTTGCCAGAATCTTACTTTAAAATTTTAGGTAGTTTTTTCAACATTTTACTGTAAATAGAAAAACAGTACCAGTGGATTATTTTTTTTGATTCGGGCAATTAAGCTACATTTTATAGTAAAAACAGTGGTATAGTTTTTTTAATTTTACAGTTTTCAATTGAATATGCTGTAAAAAAAAACATTGTAATTTTAAGGTAATATCTATTGTCATTTTTACAGTGTACAATTTGATGGATAACTTGCTTTGAAACCAGAAATCACGCAGATATGGAAGTATTTATTTATATTTTAACAAATAAAAAAATGGTACCACAGTTATTTTACGTTAAAATACTGGCAGTTTAGTTGCCAGAATCTTACTGTACAATTTTAGGTAGTTTTTTCAACAAATTACTGTAAATAGAAAAACAGTACCACTGGATTATTTTTTTAATTCGAGCAACTGAGCTACATTGTATAGTAAAAACAGTAGTATAGTTTTTTTTTATTTTACAGTTTTCAATTGAATATGCCGTAAAAAAAAAAAAATCTATTGTCTTTTTTACAGTGTACAATTTGATGGATAACTTGCTTTGAAACCATAAATCAAGCAGATATGGAAGTATTTATTTTTATTTTAACAAATAAAAAAAATGGTACCACAGTTATTTTACGTTAAAATACTGGCAGCTTAGTTGCCAGAATCTTACTGTACAATTTTAGGTAGTTTTTTCAACATATTACTGTAAATAGAAAAACAGTACCACTGGATTATTTTTTTTAATTCGGGCAATTGAGCTACATTTTATAGTAAAAACAGTAGTATAGTTTTTTTCATTTTACAGTTTTCAATTGAATATGCTGTAAAAAAATATCCATTGTCCTTTTTACAGTGTACAATTTGATGGATAACTTGCTTAGAAACCATAAATCAAGCAGATATGGAAGTATTTATTTTTATTTTAACAAATAAAAAAATGGTACCACAGTTATTTTACGGCAAAATACTGGCAGCTTTAGTTGCCAAAATCTTACTGTAAAATTTTAGGTAGTTTTTTCAACATATTACTGTAAATATTCAAAAACAGTACCACTGGATTCTTTTTTTTTAATTCGGGCAACTGAGCTACATTTTATAGTAAAAACAGTGGTGTACTTTTTTTCATTTTACAGTTTTCAATTGAACATGCTGTAAAAAAACCATTGTAATTTTAACGTAATATCTATTGTCCTTTTTACAGTGTACAATTTGATGGATAACTTGCTTTGAAACCATAAATCACGCAGATATGGAAGTATTTATTTTTATTTTAACAAATAAAAAAATGGTACCACAGTTATTTTACGGTAAAATACTGGCAGCTTAGTTGCCAGAATCTTACTGTATAATTTTAGGTAGTTTTTTCAACAATACTGTAAATAGAAAAACAATACCACTGCATTTTTTTTTTTTTTTTTAATCCGGGCAACTGAGCTGCGAGTTTGTTACCGTAAAATAACTGTGGTACCATTTTTTCCATTTACAGTATCAACCGTACATTTTACAGTAAAAGAAAAAGGCGTTTTATAGCAAAAACAGTGGTATAGTTTTTTTCAATTTACAGTATTTATTTTTATTTTAACAAATGAAAATGTGTGGAAACTATGGTAATAAACACTATCCAAATGATCAGAATCAGTTGTCCTAATCACTTGGCCCGGTCACAGGTGTATAAAATCAAGCACTTAGGCCTGGAGACTGTTTCTACAAACATTTGACTGGCCTGCACAGAGTCCTGACCTGAACCCGATAGAACACCTTTGGGACGAATTAGAACGGAGACTGAGAGCCAGACATTCTCGACCAACATCAAGCAAGTCCAATGCAAAGCAAGACAAGAACTAAAACACTATGCACAGGAAAACACCAAAAAACCTCCAAATACACTATGTTGCCAAAAGTATTTGGCCACCTGCCTTGACTCGGTCAAGTAGGCCTGGCTCTCAGTCTCCGTTCTAATTCATCCCAAAGGTGTTCTATCGGGTTCAGGTCAGGACTCTGTGCAGGCCAGTCAAGTTCATCCACACCAGACCCTGTCATCCATGTCTTTATGGACCTTGCTTTGTGCACTGTTGCACAGTCATGTTGGAAGAGGAAGGGGCCCGCTCCAAACTGTTCCCACAAGGTTGGGAGCATGGAATTGTCCAAAATGTTTTGGTATCCTGGAGCATTCAAAGTTCCTTTCACTGGAACTAAGGGGCCAAGCCCAACTCCTGAAAAACAACCCAACACCATTGTCAGGGGGAAAGCAACATGAAGGGTTTTCTCTTGTCTTTCATGTATGGTAATCAACAGAAATATATTGTTTTAACCCAAGGACTACAAAGCGGAGAGAAGGCAGGATCTGCCCAATTTCCAGACGACCTCTTTTTGAACTGTTTACGACCTTTTCTTTTGAACTGTTGTAATCAAAGCGATGGCTGTTTACGACCTCGTCCCTTAGAAGCAGCTGTTGTCATGTGGTCAGAGAAAGTCTAAATAAAGGGGGAGGCGTACAATCTTTTGGCAGAGCATGCTGAGACACTGTACAAGGGTACAGTGTCCGTGCGTATCTCCTCAAATTGAGTCAAATTTAATTCTGTCTGTTTAATTATTTGCTCAATGTCTTGTTTAATAGATGTCATCAGTGTTTGAACCTCCATCCATCCATCCATCCATCTTCTTCCGCTTATCCGAGGTCGGGTCGAGGGGACAGCAGCCTAAGCAGGGAAGCCCAGACTTCCCTCTCCCAAGCCACTTCGTCCAGCTCCTCCCGGGGGATCCCGAGGCGTTCCCAGGCCAGCTGGGAGACATAGTC
Organism: Nerophis lumbriciformis; assembly: GCF_033978685.3. NCBI lineage: Eukaryota > Metazoa > Chordata > Actinopteri > Syngnathiformes > Syngnathidae > Nerophis > Nerophis lumbriciformis. The sequence goes on from NC_084569.2 coordinate 13,545,739, forward strand.
TTCCCAACGTGTCCTGGGTCTTCCCCGTGGCCTCCTACCGGTCGGACGTGCCCTAAACACCTCCCTAGGGAGGCGCTCGGGTGGCATCCTGACCAGATGCCCGAACCACCTCATCTGGCTCCTCTCGATGTGGAGGAGCAGCGGCTTTACTTTGAGCTCCCCCCGGATGACAGAGCTTCTCACCCTATCTCTAAGGGAGAGCCCCGCCACCCGGCGGAGGAAACTCATTTCGGCCGCTTGTACCCGTGATCTTGTCCTTTCGGTCATAACCCAAAGCTCATGACCATAGGTGAGGATGGGAACGGAGATCGACCGGTAAATTGAGAGCTTTGCCTTCCAGCTCAGCTCAGTTCAGTGTTTGAACCTCACAACCATAATTCCTCCTCTACCAAATTTCACACTCGACACAACGCAGTCCGAAATGTACCGTTCTCCTGGCAACCTCCAAACCCAGACTCGTCCGTCAGATTGCCTGAAGGAAAAGCGTGATTCATCACTCCAGAGAAGGAGTCTCCACTGCTCTAGAGTCCAGTGACAAAGTGCTTTACACCACTGCATCCCATGCTTTGCATTGGACTTGGTGATGTATGGCTTAAACATAGCTGCTCGGCCATGGAAACCCATTCCAGGAAGCTCTCTGCGTACTGTACGTGGGCTAATTGGAAGGTCACATGAAGTTTGGAGCTCTGTAGCAACTGACTGTGCAGAAAATCTTTGCACTATGCGCTTCAGCATCCGCTGACCCCTCTCTGTCAGTTTACGTGGCTGAGTTGCTGTTGTTCCCAAATTCTTCCATTTTCTTATAATAAAGCCGACAGTTGACTTTGGAATATTTAGGAGCGAGGACATTTCGGGACTGGATTTGTCACACAGGTGGCATCCTATGACAGTTCCACGCTGGAAATCACTGAAAGCGGCCCATTCTTTCTACAATTGTTTGTAGAAACAGTCTCCATGCCTATAAATGCTTGATTTTATACACCTGTGGCCGGGCCAAGGGATTAGGACACCTGATTCTCATCATTTGGATGGGTGGCCAAATACCTTTGGCAATATAGTGTAAGGTGGTGACAGTACACCATACTTGCCAACCCTCCCGAATTTTCCGGGAGACTCCCGAAATTCAGCGCCTCTCCCGAAAACCTCCCGGGACAAATATTCTCCCGAAAATCTCCCGATTTTCAGCCGGAGCTGGAGGCCACGCCCCCTCCAGCTCCATGCGCACCTGAGTGAGGACAGCCTTTTTTCATGACGGGGGGACAACAGGGTGACAAGAACTAAATCATCCAGACTAGAGATACATTGTATTATTATGTTTATCTTACCTAAAAATAAATATATTTATTATTTTAAAAAAACAAAACTAAATACATTTTTACTATATTTTGCTAAAAACATCAAAAGTAATTGTATTTTTATTTTTTCTGACTCCTTATTACATCCAGCCATAGAATTATACATTAAAATAAACATATTTGAAATAATTAATTTTAAATGATCATAATAATTCATTTAAAATGACCATATTTAATTATTAAAGTAATTGCTTGTTTATCAACAACTTTAGCATTTTATTCAGTACATTTTGAAGCTCTCAGAAGCCAAGTTATGTTATATCCCTTAATATTTATTTATGCAAGTTTGAAGTATCAATTATCCAAACACAGTTTTGTTTGCATATTTTCAGGATGTATATATATATATATATATATATATATATATATATATATATATATATATATATATATATATATATATATACATATATATATACATATATATATATATATATATATATATGAAATACTTGACTTGGTGAATTCTAGCTGTCAATATACTCCTCCCCTCTTAACCACGCCCCCAACCACGCCCCGCCCCACCCCCAACCACGCCCCCCACCCCCACCTCCCGAAATCGGAGGTCTCAAGGTTGGCAAGTATGCAGTACACCTACTTTGAGACAAGGGCTATAGTGATGCATGGTTGCTTATGGTTTAAAGTCATATCCAACAATTGCGAGAAGGACTTTTTATTGTCAATATCGACTACTGAATTTCATTTTTTAATGATTTCTGCTGGTGGTGTGCCTCCGCCTCTTTTTCAATGAAACAAAATGTGCCTTGGCTCAAAAAAGGTACAACTTGACTGCCTCTGCGCTTGTTATACCCTCTTCTCCGATCTGATTCTAAACTCCAGTTTGGCTGTCCTTGATCCTCTTTTTGTCGCACAGTTATTATTTTACCGCTACTTGACTGACCCGGACAGCCTCGTCCTGAGTAGGAGTTTTTAACCAGGCCTCGCCCTAAAGGTCGTGACTAGGGATGTCCGATAAATGCGTTAAAATGTAATATCGGAAATTATCGGTATCGGTTTTTTTTTTATTATCGGTATCGGTTTTTTTTTTGGTTTTTTTTATTAAATCAAAATAAAAAACACAAGATACAATTAGTGCACCAACCCAAAAAACCTCCCTACCTCATTCACACTCATTCACACAAAAGGGTTGTTTCTTTCTGTTATTAATATTCTGGTTCCTACATTATATATCAATATATATCGATACAGCCTGCAAGGGATACAGTCCGTAAGCACACATGATTGTGCGTGCTGCTGGGCCACTAATAGTACTAACCTTTAACAGTTAATTTGACTCATTTTCATTAATTACTAGTTTCTATGTAACTGTTTTTATATTGTTTTACTTTCTTTTTTAATCAAGAAAATGTTTTTAATTTATTTATCTTATTATTTTTTTTTTTTAAGTACTTATCTTCACCATACCTGGTTGTCCAAATTAGGCATAATAATGAGTTAATTCCACAACTGCATATATCTGTTGATATCGGTAATTAAAGAGTTGGACAATATCGGAATATCGGATATCGGCAAAAAGCCATTATCGGACATCCCTAGTCGTGACTCATGACAACACGGGGTTCGCACGCCACCTGACACACATAGGTGGGTAATTAAAGCGACGGGCCCCTCCCGATCAATCGTCAGCGTTAAATACACGTGTGTCCGCAGGTCACGCCGCCATGGCTCCCACATAGCCAAGCTCATGAAACATTCATGGCCTGGCTCGAGTGCAACGAGCGGTGTCATAATGATTGAATAAGTTGAACTCGCTGCCGCAAAGTATCAGCCCACCGCACTCAACTCCGCCATTAATTCAGACAACTGTTGTAAGATTCCATTACGCGCTCACGTTACAGTGATTAAACAAACAGCCCGCCGCCGGCGCTCGTCGGCGAGGAGGACACACCGCAGGATCTAATAAAACGGTGGCAGCCGAGGCGACGGTTCCTGCGGCACTCGCCCCGGCCTCTCAGGAGGAATAATTACGAGAAATGTGGCTGCAGGGACATTGCTTTTACTGGGGCGGAATCAAATCCTGTACATCGACTTAGTCTTGAGAAAGAAAATGTATTTTTTACCACAGGAACTTAGCCCCAAACAGTTCTCATGAAAGAAATTGAATATATACTGTATGTGATGGACTGCACTGCAAAAAGTCAGTGTTCAAAAACAAACAAACAAAAATACAAAAATGAAGGGTATTTTACTTGAACTAAGCAAAATGATCTGCCAATAGAACAAGAAAATTTGGCTTGTCAAGACTTTCCAAAACAAGTAAAATGAGCTAACCTCAAATGAACCGAAAAATACCTTAAAATAAGTGTATTCTCACTAATAACAAGTGCACTTTTCTTGGTAGAAATGTGCGACCTTTTTGCTCAATATGTTAAATGAAGTAAATGCTAGTGCCATTATCTTGACATAATGATATGCGCTCGGCATTACATGTCTTGAAACGAGCAAACTTATACGAAAAACTAATTTATTGTTCTTAATGGAAAGGCAACAAGGCAACTGCTTGTTACTCTCGGGGTCTCCTAGCCGCTCAGGCAAATCATATTGTCTAAAAATGCATTTTTCCATGGATAACATGACATCATCGCGCCAAGTGCGTGCTCTTTCAGTCAATTAGTGCGCACATATACAGCCCAGCCCCCGGTCAAAACATTTTTTATAGTAATTTTGAAGAATTTATCTGAATGTGCATGAACTATTTCTGTTCAAAATTGTTAGAAATGTTAAATGTTTAAATATTATCTGTCAGTTTACTGTACTACTATATGAGTACGTGTTTTCTATTGTTTCATTGAAAATAAAACAGCATTTGGCTGTCATCTGTTTTAATTATGAGACACAATTGTGTCAAAGTCATGCTTCTTTTTTTTTTCATGCTTGAAATAAGAAATTATTACTTTAAAAAAAACAGTTTTATACTTGTGAGTGTTGATGACACAGCTTTGCAACAGTTGATATTCTAGTTTCAAGCATGTTTTTACTCAATATAGGTCATCAAATCTCAGCAACAAGCTGTAATATCTTAGGACCAAAACACTTAAAACAAGTAAAACACTCAACATAAAATCTGCTTAATGAGAATAATTATCTTATCAGACAGAAAATAAGCAAATATCACCCTTATTTGAGATATTTCATCTTACTTAGATTTCAGTTTTTGCAGTGTGGTGACCAATCTGGGGTAGTGTTGTCCTGATACCAATCTTTTGGTACCGGTACCAAGATACTTTTCAAAGTAAAGGGGACCATAAAAGACTGCATTATTTTAACAAAAAACCTTAGGGTACATTAAACATATGTTTCTTATTGCAAGTTTGTCCTTAAATACAATAGTGAAAATACAAGGCAAGTTGTCCTTCAGTAGTAAGTAAATGGTTAAATTAGTTATACTTGTTTAGCGCTTTTTTACCTTCAAAGGTACTCAAAGCGCTTTGACACTATTTCCACATTCACCCATTCACACACACATTCACACACAGATGGCAGGAGCTGCCGTGCAAGGCGCTGAACACACCCCATCAGGAGCAAGGGTGAAGTGTCTTGCTCAAGGACACAACGGACGTGACTAGGTTGGTAGAAGCTGGGGATCGCACCAGGGACACACACGCCACGCCGTCCCCGTAAACAAACAAAGGCTCCTAATTTAGTCTGCTGACATATGCAGTAACATATTGTGTCATTTATCATTCTATTATTTTGTCAAAATTATTAAGGACAAACTGTAAAAAAATAATTATTAATCTACTTGTTCATTTACTGTTACTTTCTGTTTTAACATGTTCTATCTACACTTCTGTTAAAATGTAATAATCACTTATTCTTCTGTTTGGATACTTTACATTAGTTCTGGATGATACCACAAATTTGGGTATGAATCCGATACCAAGTAGTTACAGGATCATACATCATACCATATTTATTATTGAAGTCACAAAGTGCGTTATTTTTTTTTTTTAACATGCCTCAAAACAGCAGCTTGGAATTTGGGACATGCTCTCCCTGAGAGAGCATGAGGAGGTTGAAGTGGGCGGGGTTGGGGGGTGGGGGACCGGGGGGTGTATATTGTAGCGTCCCGGAAGAGTTAGTGCTGCAAGGGGTTCTGGGTATTTGTTCTGTTGTGTTTATGTTGTGTTACGGTGCGGATGTTCTCCCGAAATGTGTTTGTCATTCTTGTTTGGTGTGGGTTCACATATTTGTAACAGTGTTAAAGTTGTTTATACGGCCACCCTCAGTGTGACCTGTATGGCTGTTGACCAAGTATGGATGGCATTCACTTGCGTGTGTGAAAAGCCGTAGATATTACGTGACTGGGCCAGCACGCAAAGGAAGAGCCTTTCAGGTTTATTGGCGTTCTGTACTTCTCCCTACGTCCGTGTACACAGCGGCGTTTTAAAATGTCATAAATGTTACTTTTTGAAACCGATACCGATAATCTTGAAACCGATACCGATTATTTCCGATATTACATTTTAAAGCATTTATCGGCCGATAATATCGGCAGTCCGATATTATCGGCCATCCCTAATCACGATTACATTTTTCATATCATCCGATCTCGATAAATATCACAACTTTTTTCTTCTAATTAAATCGGATTGTCCCGTGCAGGATTATACCGAGCACCGCATCCTTACTGTTTACTACTGCAGTATCTTGTAACAGACATTCCCACCATGTTTGATCGAGGTAATACATGCTAACAACTAACAACTTTCATTTTGTTCATATCTATATTCGTGTTGACTCGAGGTGCAACAGTACAGGTAACCCACGCTACGGTCCGTACCTGGTTTTAGGGCCACGGTTTTGTTTATTTTTGGTACATTTTGTAAGGGTAAAGAGAACAACTTTTTTTCCTCTCAAAGTTCTTTGTTTTTTTTTTACTAATCAACACTTTTAAAAGGGCAAATTAATATCTGTATTCTTAAACTACTTGTATACAGACTGTTTCCCTGCCGATGTTGACCCTCATACTATGGCTTGAAATGCAATTATTAGGGCTGCAACGATTCATCGATTAATTGGCTTAGAAAAACGCTTTAAAATTTGTTGCTTAATTTGTTGAGGTAGTATTACAAAATAATAAGGGTGTAACGGTTTTGTAGATAACGCAGTATTTTGGTTGACTAACTTGGTTAATAAAAGTGCCACTGACAGCTGTTTACAGGACAGTTATCATTCACTTCAATTGCAGTGAATATCGCTCAAAAATGAATATCTTTTTATGTATACTTTCACCAAAAAATGGATCGAGATATATATCGAGTTTAAGTAAAAATATACCAAGATATACGTTTTCGTCCATATTGCCCCACCCTAGTATCAACTGTAAATTAAAGAGTACGGCACAGACATCCACCAAGGATCAATCATAGCATAAGAAAAGTAACATAAGCTCTTTGACATAGAAAATAATCAAACCTTTTTTTATGATACTACTGTGACGCTGCAGGGGCTGATAAGGGTCTCAGATTCAGACTCAGAATCTTCCTTTTTCATCTGACCTCCACACTTATGTCTGTGTCACTCACATGCACACACACACACATTCTTGTTTTTGTTAACTTCTTGAGACCTCCGAAAAATGCCTACCTCTTAAGGACCACCCTTTCTAGAAATAAATATTTGTATTTACAACATTAATAATACATACATACTATGCAAATAAATAAAAAAGCTTGTTGTGAAAAAAGTCACAATTTCACAAGAAAAACGTATTATAATAAAAGTCGTAATTTTACTCAACGCACGTCCAAATTTTACAAGAAAAACTGAACATTTGTGCAATATTATGATAAAAGTTTAAATTTAACTCAATAACAGTCGCAATTTTACAAGGAAAGCTTAAAATGTTGGCAATTTTATGAAAAGAGTCGTAATTTTACTTGACAAAAGTCACAATTTTATAAGAAAGCTTTAAAATTTTGGCAATATTATAATAATAATCGAATTTTTACTTGGCAAAATTATGACATAAGTCAGATGTTCACCTGGCCGGGTTTTTTCGGGGATGAATAGCAAAGTCCTTTAGCTGCCGTCTTGTTTTATCATATATTGCTGCCTTTGTCAGTGTTTACTTTTTTAAATCAACAAAAAAATCCTGACTTTGGAGCAATGTTCACAGACTCTAGTATTTGGCTCTCTATTAGATGCAATGGTTTTCCGTATTGGGACCATGATTTGTGTCCTCATTTGGAAGGTACCTTTCCTTGTTGATGTCTCAAGAAGGGTGGAAATACAACACACACACACACACACACACACACACACACACACACACACACACACACACACACACACACACACACACACACACACACACACACACACACACACACACACACACACACACACACTCTTGTATTTGTTACCTTCTTGAGACCTCTGAAAAAAAATGCCTACCTCTTAAGGACCACCCTTTCTAGAAATAAATATTTGTATTTACAACATTAATAATACATACATACTATGCAAATAAATAAAAAAGCTTGTTGTGAAAAAAGTCATAATTTCACAAGAAAAACTTATTATAATAAAAGTCGTAATTTTACTCAACGCACGTCAATATTTTACAAGAAAAACTGAACATTTGTGCAATATTATGATAAAAGTTGAAATTTAACTCAATAACAGTCGCAATTTTACAAGGAAAGCTTAAAATGTTGGCAATTTTATGAAAAGAGTCGTAATTTTACTCGACAAAAGTCAATTTTATAAGAAAGCTTTAAAATGTTGGCAATATTATAATAATCAGATTTTTACTTGGCAACATTATGACATAAGTCAGCTGTTCACCTGGCCGGGTTTTTTCGGGGATGAATAGGAAAGTCCTTTAGCTGCCGTCTTGTTTGATCATATATTGCTGCCTTTGTCAGTGTTTACTTTTTTAAATCAACAAAAAACTCCTGACTTTGGAGCAATGTTCACGGACGCTAGTATTTGGCTCTCTATTAGATGCAATGGTTTTCCGTATTGGGACCATGATTTGTGTCCTAACTTGTTAACCGGTCCTCATATGGAAGGTACTTTTCCTTGTTGATGTCTCAAGAAGGATGGAAATACAAGAACACACACACGCACACCCATTCTTGTATTTGTTACCTTCTTGAGACCTCCGAACAATGCCTACCTCTTTAGGACCACCCTTTCTAGATATATAAAGATTTGTATTTACAACATTAATAATATATACATACTATGCAAATATAAAAAAGCTTGTTGTGAAAAATGAGTTGGAATTTCACAAGAAAAAGGTCACAATTTCACAAGAAAAACTTGGAATTTTGGCAGTATTATAATAAGTCGTAATTTTACTCAACGCAAGTCAATATTTTACAAGAAAAACTGAACATTTGTGCAATATTATGATAAAAGTTGAAATTTAACTCAATACTAGTCGCAATTTCCCAAGAAACGCTTATGAGGTCCTGGGTTCGATCCTGCGCTCAGGATCTTTCTGTGTGGAGTTTGCATGTTCTCCCCGTGACTGCGTGGGTTCCCTCCGGGTACTCTGGCTTCCTCCCACCTCCAAAGACATGCACCTGGGGATAGGTAGATTGGCAAAACTAAAATTGGCCCTAGTGTGTGAATGTGAGTGTGAATGTTGTCTGTCTATCTGTGTTGGCCCTGTGATGAGGTGGCGACTTGTCTAGGGTGCGCCTTCTGCCCGATTCTGGAGAAATCACTCCACGTAAGTGGCATGGCCGGAAACCAACATTGAATGGCCATGACCTTCGATCCCTCAGACGGCACTGTATCAAAAACTGACATCAATCTCTAAAGGATATCACCACATGGGCTCAGGGACACTTCAGAAAACCACTGTCACTCAATACAGTTGGTCGCTACATCTGTAAGTGCAAGTTAAAGCTCTACTATGCAAAGTGAAAGCCATTTATCAACAACATCCAGAAACGCCGCCGGCTTCTCTGGGCCTGAGATCATCGAAGATGGATTGATACAAAGTGGAAAAGTGTTCTGTGGTTTGACGAGTACACATTTCAAATAGTTTTTGGAAATATTCGACATCGTGTCATCAAGACAAAGGGGAAACGAACCATCCAGACTGTTATCGACGCAAAGTTCAAAAGCCAACATCAGTTATGGTATGGGGGTGCATTAGTGCCCAAGGCATGGGTAACTTACACATCTGTGAAGGCACCATTAATGCTGAAAGGTACATACAGGTTTTGGAACAACATATGCTGCCATCTAAGCGCCGTCTTTTTCATGGACGCCCCTGCTTATTTCAGCAAGACAATGCCAAGCCACATTCAGCACGTGTTACAACAGCGTGGCTTCATAAAAAAAGAGTGCGGGTACTTTCCTGGCCCCGCCTGCAGTCCAGACCTGTCCCCCATCGAAAATGTGTGGTGCATTATGAAGCGTAAAACACGACAGCGGAGACCCCGGACTGTTGAACGACTGAAGCTCTACATAAAACAAGAATGGGAAAGAATTCCACTTTCAAAGCTTCAACAATTAGTTTCCTCAGTTCCCAATCGTTTATTGAGTGTTGTTAAATGAAAAGGTGATGTAACACAGTGGTGAACATGCCCTTTCCCAACTACTTTGGCACGTGTTGCAGCCATGAAATTCTAAGTTAATTATTATTTGCAAAAAAAACCAACAAAGATTATGAGTTTGAACCTAAAATATCTTGTCTTTGTAGTGCATTCAATTGAATATGGGTTGAAAAGGATTTGCAAATCATTGTATTCCGTTTATATTTACATTTAACACAATTTCCCAACTCATATGGAAACGGGGTTTGTACTTTTCCTTGTTGATGTCTCAAGAAGGGTTGAAACACACACACACACACACACACACACACACACACACACACACACACACACACACACACACACACACACACACACACACACACACACACACACACACACACACACACACACACACACACACACACACACACACACACACACACACACACACACACACACACACAAGTTTGCCTGATGTGAGGTAGGGTCACCTCTAATAGATCACGCAGCGTGACGGCGACAGTAAACGGGTCTGACAATAACCGGGAACAGACTAATCGCTCACCGGTGAAGACACAACCAGGAAGTGTCGTTAATCCATCAGGTGGCGGCGACGTACAGTGCGCACTTGTCGCAGAGGTCAAAGCACGGTGTGCCGTGCAAACGTCGCACGTGGAACTGGAGAATACATTTTAAAACTGATAGGGCAGCACACAGTTTGCTGTTTGTCTAAATACTTGCAGTCAAAGCATTTGTGCACACAACGACACAAACACAAAGTGCACGTACGCATGCGCGGGGGATCGCCACAAGGTCAGCCTGACAAGCCAACAGTGCAAAGCCACAGTACAACATCCACACGGCACAATAAATCACAGATGTGCTGACAACTTTGAGAAACATTCAGCGCACTCCTAAATCCAGGACTGTCTTACCAGGCAAGCCTAGACACAGCAGGACACTGTAGTAGATGACGGGCAGAGGTCCGAGGGGGCACCCCGGGGCCACCTCTGAGGGATTCTGCCCGGTGCTCCAGCTGCTCTCATTTGGAGGGAACACGGGGAAGATGTGGCTGTGCTCCATGGCTGCGTCCTCTTCCTCAGCTGCGCTCGGTGTCAAGAAGCCGGACCACCGGCACCACCACCACGCCAGTAAACTGTCTGGGCGACCGCCGGTCTTTTCTCCGTCCTTGTCTGCCAATCAGCATGTGAAGAAGGGGGTGGGGGGGGGGCGGTGGGGGTAGGTGGGAAGGAATGGAAGAGAGTGTGAGGCGAGACGTGGGAGGAGGAAGAGGGTGGGCGACGGGATAGGTGAGATGTGTCGGCGGATGAGGGAAAGAGGAAGGAGGCGAGCGGAGGAGAGATGAGTGAGAAGGGGAGGATGCTGCGGGAGTGTGTGAGCGAGAGAGAGAGAGCGAGGGAGAGCGGCGGGAGCGGGAGAGCGAGGGCGAGCGAGGGAGGTACGAAAGTAGGTGTGAGAATTGAAATAAGAGTTGAAGTGATTGTTGGGTATTATTTCACAAAAGTGAGTAAATGGGTTGTACTTGTATAGCGCTTTTCTACCTTCAAGGTACTCAAAGCGCTTTGACACTATTTCCACGTTCATCCATTCACACACACGTTCACACGCTGATGGCGGGAGCTGCCATGCAAGGTGCTGAACACGACCCATCAGGAGCAAAGGTGAAGCGTCTTGCTCAAGGACACAACGGACGTGACGAGATTGGTACACTGCAAAAACTGAAGTCTAAGTAAGATGAAATATCTCAAATAAGGGTGATATTTGCTTATTTTCTGTCTGATAAGATCATTCTTCTCACTAAGCAGATGTTATGTTAGAGTCAGTGGCGTGCGGTCACTGGATGGCAGGTGAGGCAGGGCCTCACCTGCCATCATGGAAAGAAAAAAAATGTAAAAAGAAAAACAATTATTAAATTGTTATATGTATTCAGTGATTATACTATAAAGTTATTTTCCATTTAACTTCACCAGTTTTAGATTATTTTTATTCAAAATCGCTGAATTTTCACATTTGCCGTTCAAATACTGAGAAGAGACGGTGCGGTGAACAGCAGCCAGTTGAGGCACGTCACTCAGTTGTGCCTCAACATGGATTGCGGACTCGGCTAACTGCTGGCCTGCTGTGCATTGAGACCGTATTGCTATATGAATTATATTATACATTTCCATAGTTTAGTTAGCTGAGGTGTATAATGTACAGTGTATTTTGTCAACAACTGAATGTGTGTAACGTATTTCTTGTGCTGAGCAATCATAAAACTGCTGCGAAGACGCACTGTGTGAGGCTGGCTGTAATCCCGCCTCCTGGTGCCGGTTAATGCACCCTCGCCGCAGAATGCACCCCCCGACGGGAGCGCCACACCAACCAAAGCCCACACCCAAACCCTAGACGTGCAAGACCGAATCCACCCAAAAAAAGTCACTTAACAAGAAGCCAAAAAGTACAAAAACAACAATGCTCGCGCCGGAGGAGCCGTGAACGACTGCAGGGACACAACATTAGGTACACCAGCAGACTGCAGCACGGATTTCATATTTCATTCATTCACAACTCCTCCAACACCAACACCATTGTTCCCACACTTATAAGTAAAGGTAAGATCATCCATCCATCCATCCATTTTCTACCGCTTATTCCCTTTTTGGGGTCACGGGGGGCGCTGGAGCCTATCTCAGCTACAATCGGGCGGAAGGTGGCGTACACCCTGGACAAGTCGCCACCTCATCACAGGGCCAACACAGATAGACAGACAACATTCACACTCACATTCTCACACTAGGGCCAATTTAGTGTTGCTAATCAACTAATCCCCAGGTGCATGTCTTTGGAGGTGGGAGGAAGCCGTAGTACCCGGAGGGAACCCACGCAGTCACGGGGAGAACATGCAAACTCCACACAGAAAGATCCCGAGCCCGAGATTGAACCCAAGACTACTCAGGACCTTCGTATTGTGAGGCAGATGCACTAACCCATCTGCCACCGTGCTGCCAGGTAAGATCATAATAACGTTTTTTTAATTAAATGTGCTTTTTTTGTGTGCTACAGTTTGTATGTGTAAAGTTAAAGTTAAGTTAAAGTACCAATGATTGTCACACAAACACTAGGTGTGGTGAAATTTGTCCTCTGCATTTGACCCATCCCCTTGATCACCCCCTGGGAGGTGAGGGGAGCAGTGGGCAGCAGCGGCGCCGCGCCCGGGAATAATTTTTGGTGATTTAACCCCCAATTCCAACCGTTGATGCTGAGTGCCAAGCAGGGAAGAATGCTGGTATGAGCTTTTAAACATAACCCGTTAACTGCTGCCAATCAAATGGTGAATAAGATACTCTTTAGGGTTCATATGTTTGTAAATCTGACTGTGATGAAGTCAGTGCCTCACCAGCCATCAACCTCACCGCACATCACTGGTTAGAGTGTTTTACTTGTTTTAAGTGTTTGGTCCTAAATGATCTCAGTAAGATATTACAGCTTGTAGCTGAGATTTTATGACCTATATTGAGTAAAACATGCTTGAAACTAGAATATCAGCTGTTGCAAAGTTGTGTCATCAACACTCACAAGTATAAAACTACTTTTTTAAAGTAACAATTTCTTATTTCAAGCATGTAAAAAAAAGAAATCATGACTTTGACACAATTGTGTCTCATAATTAAAACAGATGACAGCCAAATGGACTTTTCGGTTTTATTTTCAATGAAACAATAGAACATACGTACTCATATAGTAGTACAGTTGTTATTAGTGAAAATACACTTATTTTAAGGTATTTTTGGGTTCATTGAAGTTAGCTAATTTTACTTGGAAATTTTCTTGTTCTATTGGCAGATAATTTTGCTTAATTCAAATAAAATACCCCTAATTTTTGTAAAAAATGTTTCTTGTTTTTGAACGCTGACTTTTTGCAGTGTAGAAGGTGGGCATTTTCAATATGTATTTTACCTCTGTTATAAATGCTATTTTTTGCCTTTGACTGTATTTCTTTGTGGTGTACAGCCCTTTGTTCTTCAACTGTGGTTGTTTTTAAAGGGCTTTATAAATAAAGTTGGTATGGTATGATATGGTATTGAACCAGGAACCCTCAGGTTGCTGGCACGGCCACTCTCCCAACTGCGCCACGCCGTCCCCCTAAAAAGTCAGCAACAATTTTATCATACACTATATTGCCAAAAGTATTTGACCACCCATCCAAATGATGAGAATTAGGTGTCCTAATCACTTGACCCGGCCACAGGTGTATAAAATCAAGCACTTAGGCATGGAGACTGTTTCTACAAACATTTGTGAAAGAATGGGCCGCTTTCAGTGATTTCCAGCGTGGAACTGTCATAGGATGCCACCTGTGCAACAAATCCAGTCGTGAAATTTCCTCGCTCCTAAATATTCCAAAGTCAACTGTTGGCTTTATTATAAGAGAATGGAAGAGTTTGGGAACAACAGCAACTCAGCCACCAAGTGGTAGGCCACGTAAACTGACAGAGAGGGGTCAGCGGATGCTGAAGCGCATAGTGCAACGACTTTCAGCACAGTCAGTTGCTACAGAGCTCCAAACTTCATTTGCCCTTCCAATTAGCCCACGTACAGTATGCAGAGAGCGTCATGGAATGAGTTTCCACGGCCGAGCAGCTGGGTTTGGAGGTTCCCAGGAGAACGGTACATTTCGGACTGCATTGTGCCGAGTGTGGGTGGAGGAGGAATTATGGTGTGGGGTTGTTTTTCAGGAGTTGGGCTTGGCCCCTTAGTTCCAGTGAAAGGAACTTTGAATGCTCCAGGATACCAAAACATTTTGGACAATTCCATGCTCCCAACCTTGTGGGAACAGTTTGGAGCGGGCCCCTTCCTCTTCCAACATGACTGTGCACCAGTGCACAAAGTAAGGTCCATAAAGACATGGACGACAGAGTCTAGTGTGGATGAACTTGACTGGCCTGCACAGAGTCCTGACCTGAACCCGATAGAACATATTTGGGAAGAATTAAAATGGAGAGTGAGAACCAGGCCTTCTTGACCAACATCAATGTGTGACCTCACCAAAGCGCTTTTGGAAGAATGGTCGAAAATTCCTATAAACACACTCCGCAACCTTGTGGACAGCCTTCCCAGAAGAGTTGAAGCTGTAATAGCTGCAAAAGGTGGACCGACATCATATTGAACCCTATGGGTTGGGAATGGGATGGCACTTCAAGTTCATATGTGAGTCAAGGCAGTGTACATTAAATTATCAATGCCACAGTATGTTGAATTAATGTTCCCCCTCGGTGAACCACAGCTCCTCAGTGCTGACAGCACTCGTGCAGCCCCAGACCATGACACCATACCACTGCCATGCTTGACTGTAAACAAGACAATTTCCGTGGATAGTGACTCTATTTTCTTACACAAGCTGTCCACTGACTACTTTAAATGATATACAAATTCATTTATTTAGCATTGTCCATGGGAGATCTGCCATGTGGATAAACAAACCACTACTTTTTGAGTCAGAACAAGAAAACCACACACAAGGGTAACACGAACAATAGTGGACAAGAGGGATGTTTGTTTTGCTGTTTTGTGATCTAATGTGTCTTGCGGAAGTAGTTCTACTTTGTTGTCAGTCCAAACAATAGAATCAGATTTCTGGTGTGCGTTTGCCATCATCCTCTTCTTGTGTTTAGTTGGTGCGTTAACATTAAGTTTGAGTTGCTCAATGTCAGGACCAAATTCAACAAGTTCTCAAAGTTGCTTCAATGCCTTGTCCCTGCTGGGATAGTTTTGCATTGTTGCTGTTCTGTTGAGTAGAATTATTGTTTTTTTCCAGACTGTTTTCAGTGCAGGGGGTGGGGGGTGGTGGTGTTAGTGTTTTTGGGGCAGAACCCCCTCAGCCCTGCCGATGTTGACCTTAATACTATGGCTTGGAATTCTGTTATTAGGGTAAAACAACTTGCACTGAGCCTAGTCTATAAAATCCGCTACACCTCCCTGATACCGAAGTACATGTCAAACTACTTTCAAAGTAGGCTGGCTCAGGGTGGAGGACAGAGTAAAACAACTTGCACTGAGCCTGGTCTATAAAATCCGCTACACCTCCCTGATACCGAAGTACATGTCAAACCCCGGATTGTAAATAATGTAAATAATTCAATGTATACACCCTGATGATTATCTTGTGTGATGACTGTATTATGATGATAGTATATATGATAGTATATATCTGTATCATGAATCAATTTAAGTGGACCCCGACTTAAACAAGTTGAAAAACTTATTCGGGTGTTACCATTTAGTGGTCAATTGTACGGAATATGTACTTCACTGTGCAATCTACTAATAAAAGTCTCAATCAATCAATCAATGCAACAATTCATCAATTAATTGGATTAGAAAAACGCTTTATAATTTGTTGCTTAATTTGTTGAGGAAAAAGTTAGTATTACAAAATAATAGGGGTGTAGCAGTTTTGTAGATAACGCAGTATTTTGGTTTCAAAGTCTTTATAACAATGCCGTGAAGTGTGACGGTATCATCTCAGGGCGTTCAATCGTTCGCAACTGGGCTGCTTGGTTTGTCTTGGAAGACGTTTTGTTTCTCATCCGAGTAGGCTTCATCAGAAACCCAAATACTTATACTCCAAAAACCAGGAGGGTATACCTGGGCAAAGATGGTTTAGCCCTATCGTAGTGAGAAAAAAACGTTTTAATGCAAACAAGCAATCCTAACTGTCAAAGGCAACGACAGTCGTTGAAGTGTAAAATCCCCTTGTTAGCATTGAGGTATTGTGTGGCGGAACGATCGCGGTGGATGACTACTTCCAGTACATGATAGTCGGAATCCCTCGCGTAATCGAATCTCTCGCGTATTCATTCCATTCAGTGGTAAACAAATGGCACAAATGGCATTCTGGTCATCTCCTGGTCACCTTCTGTGACCAGAATGTTTCTAACTCCTGTTAATTGTTGGAGGGTAAAATGCAGAGTCTTTTAGGAATGGTTGAAAGGACGTTGTTTTATGTGGAAAACACCTCTTCTGTTCAGGGATGGTTTTTCAACCTTGACATAGATGGCTTTCCTTACTCTTTCGTACCATCTGTCCTCCCTGTCCAGAATCTGTACATTTTTGTTCTCAAAGAAGTGCTGTTTCTCCCCGAGGTGCAAGTAGACAGCTGAGTCTTGGCCTGAAGAGTTTGCTGTACCATGCGCTGGCTTAGTGGTTGTTTTGCTTCCCCAATATATGAATCAGTGCATTCATCATTACACTGGATAGCACACACCAGGTTGTTTTTGTGGATGTGGGGTGTCCGGTCTTTTGGATGCACCAGTCTTTATCTGAGGGTGTTTACCATGAATTGATTAACGTGGACCCCGACTTAAAGGGGAACATTATCACCAGACCTATGTAAGCGTCAATATATACCTTGATGTTGCAGAAAAAAGACCATATATTTTTTTAACCGATTTCATAACTCTAAATGGGTGAATTTTGGCGAATTAAACGCCTTTCTATTATTCGCTCTCGGAGCGATGACGTCACAACGTGACGTCACATCGGGAAGCAATCCGCCATTTTCTCACTTTCGTCGGTGTGTTGTCGGAGGGTGTAACAACACGAACAGGGACGGATTCAAGTTGCACCAGTGGCCCAAAGATGCGAAAGTGACAAGAAATTGGACGAAATTTGTTCAAAATACGAGGCTGTGGGGAAAGCCGCCGAAATGGTCAGTCGTTTGTTCCGCACACTTTACCGACGAAAGCTATGCTACGACAGAGATGCGACACTCAAAGCAGATGCTGACATCAACTCCAAAACTGGACAGATCAGCTTTCGGGAAAAGAGAGCGGATGAGGGTATGTCTACAGAATATATTAATTGATAAAAATTGTATTCATTACTCGCGGTTTTACGTAAATTATTATACATAAACTGTGTTTACCAATAACTTAGCTTAAAAACATTTATTTTTTTCAATCATTCGAGTACATTCGGGTAGTCTTGTGTAATGCAGTATTTTGTGTCTATTTAGGTATGGTTAACCTGAGTGCTGAAATCGTGGAAAAATATATGTTCTTAGCACGCTTGAAATGGGCTGTCTGCACTCTCAAAGTGCATGTTGTTGCCAAATGTATTTCATATGCTGTAAACCTAGTTCATAGTTGTTAGTTTCCTTTAATGCCAAACAAAACATACCAATCGTTGGTTAGAAGGCGATCGCCAAATTCGTCCTCGCTTTCTCCCGTGTCGCTGGCTGTCGTGTCGTTTTCGTCGGTTTCGCTTGCATACGGTTCAAACCGATATGGCTCAATAGCTTCAGTTTCTTCTTCAATTTCGTTTTCGCTACCTGCCTCCACACTACGACCATCCGTTTCAATACATGCGCAATCTGTTGAATCGCTTAAACCGCTGAAATCCGAGTCTGAATCCGAGCTAATGTCGCTATAGCTTGCTGTTCTATGCGCCATGTTTGTTTGTGTTGGCTTCACTATGTGACGTCACAGGAAAATGGACGGGTGTATATAACGATGGTTAAAATCAGGCACTTTGAAGCTTTTTTTAGGGATATTGCATGATGGGTAAAATTTTGAAAAAAACTTCGAAAAATAAAATAAGCCACCGGGAACTGATTTTTAATGGTTTTAACCCTTCTGAAATTGTGATAATGTTCCCCTTTAAACAAGTTGAAAAACGTATTCGAGTGTTACCATTTAGTGGTCAATTGTACGGAATATGTACTGTACTGTGCAATCTACTAATAAAAGTCTCAATCAATCAATCAATCAATGCCTGGTCTGAAGTGCACTGGGATGTTGTGTTGGTTAATAATTATTCTCAGTTCCTCATATAGACCTGATACATATGGAATGACAATATTTTTGCCGTCTGTCACCTTTTTCCTCCTCATCCACTCTGTTCTTGTTATTTCTGGAACTAGATGCACTTTTCACTAACGACCAGTTGGGGTAACCACGGGTTTTGAGGGCTTCCTTCAAATGCCTATGCTCTTTCTCTTTGGCCTGTGCGATGGTAGGACCGTTATCAGCTCTGTGTTGTAGGGTTCTGATCACGCCCAGTTTGTGTTCAAGTTGGTGGTGTGAGTCAAAATATATGGAGATTATCAGAACGTGCAAAGGAGGAGATGTAAGTGCCCACAATGTGATTTATCAAAGGTGAAACTGTTTGTGGTTTTGCATCTATATTTATCGTGTTTGGAAGGCACATGCAAACGTGTACAGTTACGCACAAATGGCTGGGCTCATTGTAGCGAAAAAGCAATCACTGCAATGACAGACGGCCGACAGAGAGTCTTTGGTGTGTATGTTGACGCATTTAGACTGTCAAAAATAGGAATCATTTTTTTAAAAATGTTGCGCTGCTGGATCACTTTAGGCAGGCCTGGGCAATTATTTTGACTTGGGGGTCCAAATTTAGAGAAAAACATGTCTGGGGGCCGGTATATCTGATTACAAAACCTCACAATGATTGATTGCTAAAAACGTTATCGCAGACCGCCTTAAAAAACAGAATGGAATTTTAAATTTTTTTACTGAATGAGACACCCAGAATGTACATGAAAATAAAGAATGTGGGTTTTACGATATTAACTATGAACGATAAAACGCTGAATATTGACAACAAATGAACGTCACACACCCTATCGATCGACATATTTTACAATCAAGCGAAACGCAACAAAAATGCGACAAACAAAGCGAAATATGAACCCTTAGGGTAAAAAAAACAACAAATACCTACAATCTGATATCTGATAAATCACTAAGCTTTAGAACTTTGCTGAAAAAAAATCTACTTTCACGTCTGTCCCTGACACCCGCATTTCAGGCTGACACTCTGTGGAAACGCTCCCCACCCACACTGTTTGGTGCCTCGTCTGAGCTGCTGTGACTTAGATTACCATAGTAACCAATTAGATTACCATAGTAACTAGTATATCATGCAAAAGCGCAGATTCCAACCGTTGAAATACTTTGTATGGTTCAAGACTTTCGGTAATTAGAAAACATCACTGCACATCATATTGGCGGCTACAGTTTCGATCTTAAAGATTTAAAAAAATGTATTTGGGAATGTCCGGCGGGCCAGATTGAAAAGCTTAACGGGCCTCAATTTGCCCAGGTCTGACTTAAGGGATAATATCGGCCTGCCGATATTATCGGCCGATAAATGCGTTAAAATGTAATATCGGAAATGATCGGTATCGTTTTTTTATTATCGGTATCGTTTTTTGTTGTTGTTTTTTTAATTAAATCAACATAAAAAACACAAGATACACTTACAATTAGTGCACAACCCAAAAAACCTCCCTCCCCCATTCACACCCATTCAAAGGGTTGTTTTTTTCTGTTATTAATATTCTGGTTCCTAAATTATATATCAATATATATCAATACAGTCTGCAGGGGATACAGTCCGTAAGGACACATGATTGTGCGTGCTGCTGGTCCACTAATAGTACTAACCTTTAACAGTTAATTTTACTCATTTTCATTAATTACTCGTTTCTATGTAACTGTTTTTATATTGTTTTACTTTCTTTTTTATTCAAGAAAATGTTTTTTATTTATTTATTCATTTATTTTAAAGTACCTTATCTTCACCATACCTGGTTGTCCAAATTAGGCTTAACAATGTGTTAATTCCACGACTGCATATATCGGTATCGGTTGATATTGGTATCGGTAATTAAAGAGTTGGACAATATCGGGATATCGGATATGGGCAAAAAGCCATTATCGGACATCCCTAATTTCAACCAGTCACAAAAATGAACATGCCAAATCCCCCGTGGAAACATTTCTTGCAACACTGTGTTTCTTGCATCTAGATCAATATAGCGTCCCATCGCAGTTCATGGCAACGTCTCCCAGAATATGTTTTTTTCTGGTTTTTTTCATTCTTTTGCAAATGTTGAATGCTATGTCACGCAGGATATGCATATAATGTGCACCATAAATGACACAGGTTGTGATTCCTGTGCTCAACCATACCACTCGGGCAGAGCATTGCGATATGTGTCTCACATTAAATTGAGAAACGTCGAAGATGACTTTATTGTCCGGATTGCGCTGGCGGAGTGCTTCTATATTTTTTAGGAATTGTGCCGCATATTATAGTTGTGTGCTGCATGTTCCACAACATAGTACATACAATGCCACAGGTTGGAATGTAATGCCATGGATGTGGAGGAGAATTAATGTCTGAATGGTGACAGGCGGTATAGTACACGAAAAATCTTCATCTAAATAGGCCGGTCTGCACCACTTTTTCACCTGTTATCAATCCCGAACGCAGTCTTAGTAGATCACTCGCAACACACTCACTAATATTACATGCAATGTCTTAGTTTGCGCACGCCATTTAACACTTTCTTTTGGATCTTTGTTGAGCAAGCCCTCAGAGTTGAAGCACATATACAATTTTGGTGAGCTTCTCAAAATCAGGAGCTACCTACACTGCAAAAAATCAGTGTTCAAAAACAAGAAAAAAAATAAAATAAATTAGGGGTATTTTATTTGAACTAAGCAAATTTATCTGCCAATAGAACAAGAAAATTTGGCTTGTCAAGACTTTCCAAAACAAGTAAAATTAGCTAACCTCAAATGAACCCAAAAATCATACTTGACAACCTTGAGACCTCCGATTTCGGGAGGTCGGGGTGGGGGGTGAAAGGGGGCGTGGTCGGGGTGGGGCGGGGGCGTGGTTGGGGGCGTGGCTAAGAGGGGAGGAGTATATTTACAGCTAGAATTCACCAAGTCAAGTATTTCATATATATATATATATAAAATAAATACTTTAATTTCAGTGTTAATTTATTTACACATATACACACACATAACACTCATCTACTCATTGTTGAGTTAAGGGTTGAATTGTCCATCCTTGTTCTATTCTCTGTCACTATTTTTCTAACCATGCTGAACACCCTTTCGCAGGTACCCAGAAAGGTTTCGAGTACCACCAAAAAAACTGAATCTCTGAAGACAGTATAAAAATCTGTGTTAAAGGTGTACAAATACTGTTTGTATAATAAGCATGTTATTGTTTACAAATGAGGGTTAAGAGTTCAGTACTAAAAAAAAAAAA
Source organism: Nerophis lumbriciformis (assembly GCF_033978685.3). Classification (NCBI taxonomy): domain Eukaryota; kingdom Metazoa; phylum Chordata; class Actinopteri; order Syngnathiformes; family Syngnathidae; genus Nerophis; species Nerophis lumbriciformis. The sequence goes on from NC_084569.2 coordinate 13,567,712, forward strand.
AGAATGTGGCTTAAGTACAGTTTTTTAATTGAGCTGCTGCATTTTTTGGTTGGGTTGTTTATTCATTTTGAGTAACTTCTACATTTCTAAAAGGGGAGGAATGCAATAGAGTGATCTATGTTTGTCTGTTGCCATCTCCTGGTGAATGTTGGCTATAGCGTACTGGGGTTACTTTTTGGTTGGCCAACGATTTACGTGGTGTTGCGTACCTGACGGCAAGTGTGTGAGTCTGTTCTGAAGTCTACAGTAAAGAGACGTACTTCATCACCTCGCCTGGTTATTGCCTCCAACTCAATATATTACAACAACATTGCTGTTTACGGCAGACGAACTGCTTTACGGTAGAATAAAACATGACTGCTGTTGTGTGTTGTTACCGCGCTGAGAGGACGTTAATGAAACTGCCTAACAATAAACCCACATAAGAAACCAAGAACTCGCCCTCGATCATTCTACAGTTATAACGTGATTGGGCAGACACGCTGTTTATATTGTGGGAAAGCGGACGTGAATACAGGCTGTTGACACGTCACTCAGCTCCGCCTGAATTTCGGGAGATTTTCAGGAGAAAATTTGTCCCGGGAGGTTTTCGGGAAAGGCGCTGAATTTTGGGAGTCTCCCGGAAAATCTGGGAGGGTTGGCAAGTATGCCCAAAAAAACCTTAAAATAAGTATATTCTCCCTAATAACAAGTGCACTTTTCTTAGTAGAAAAAAAAGAGACCTTTTTGCTCAATATGTTGAAAAATATTCTTAAATTAAGTAAATGCTAGTGCCATTATCTTGACATAATGATATGCGCTCGGCATCATGATTTTTTTTTTTTCATGCTTGAAGTAAGAAATTATTAATTTAAAAAAGTAGTTTTATACTTGTGAGTGTTAATGACACAGCTTTGCAACAGTTGATATTCTAGTTTCAAGCCTGTTTTACTCAATATAAGTCATGAAATCTCAGCAACAAGCTGTAATATCTTAATGAGATCATTTAGGACCAAAACCCTTAAAACAAGTAAAAAAAAACTCTAACATAAAATCTGCTTAGTGAGAAGAATTATCTTATCAGACAGAAAATAAGCAAATATCACCCTTATTTGAGATATTTCATCTTTATGGCAGCTCCCTCCATCAGTGTGTGAATGTTTGTGTGAATGGGTAAATGTGGAAGTAGTGTCAAAGCGCTTTGAGTACCTTGAAGGTAGAAAAGCGCTATACAAGTACAACCCATTTATTTATTTATTTATTTAGATTTCAGTTTTTGCAGTGTATTGGAGACCCTTGCTGTAGACTACTGTTATTTTAGGATAGTCAAAGGTCGCCCGCTTTGTGTTTGGGAGGTTTTCTTGCAGTTCAAGTCGCAGCGTGTATCTAAATGCAAACATGAGACGGACGCAGATCTGACAAAAAAGGGAAAAGGTGGATTTGATGTCATACTCTAACATGTATTATGAGATCCAGTCCATTTGTAGTGAAGTGGATCACTTCAGGAAATGAGATGGTCAAAGGGAGAACCTTCTGAGTTCTCAGCCAGTTCTTGGAATTACTTCCAGGGGCAAAGAGCCTCTCTCTTGTCAAGTTCTCTGATAATGTTGTCTTTTTAAAAGACAAAAATCATGGAAAAATAGAGCAAAGACCTTGTTATGCATATGATTTAGAAACACTCAAAAGTGCTTTTGGCCCCAGAACGGTCCATTTAGAGAGCTTTCGAGCGCTTGAAAAATGCATCTCAGCTCTATTGATGCCTCTTCAGCACAATCAGACCCTGCACCCTTTCAAGGATACACCAGTGATAACAAAGAGCAAGAAGTGTGCTGTTATAGAGCCCGATGAACCTGATGACAAGAATTGCTCATAACAAACCAGCCAGCGGCTGTTTTGTACCAAAGAGTTTTATGAAAGTCGTAGAACTATGAGACTTAAATTGAAATATTGCGAGAATAAAGGGATTATATGACAAAAAAAATGCAACTGACTTTAATCTTGTAAAGCAATAGTGCTTTATTGTAATTCTAAAACTGTACCCTCAACCCATTCAGAATTTAACGACCTGAATATTTAAATATGAACACTTCTTTCATCTCTAAAGCTGCTTTGAGGCCACAGACTGGAGAGTTCTAACTGAGGGGTCAGATTAGGAGGGGCAGACATCAGCTCTCTTTTCCCACATCAGGCTTTGCCAGGACACAGTGTCTGTGAGGAAAGCTGTTAAAGTGTTCCCCAACCAAAAAGCCATGGTTCAACAGCCGACTAAAGACCCATACTGAGGACAAGATGCTGCCTTCAGATCTGGAGACCAGCAGGCCTAAAAGGTGGCCCGGCACAACCTGCAAAGGGGCCTCAAAACAGCAAAGCTCAGGACCAAGCAGCAGCTTAAGGAACACTTAAATGGGAACATTATCACCAGACCTATGTAAGCGTCAATATATACCTTGATGTTGCAGAAAAAAGACCATATATTTTTTTAACCGATTTCCGAACTCTAAATGGGTGAATTTTGGCGAATTAAACGCCTTTCTATTATTCGCTCTCGGAGCGATGACGTGACGTCACATCGGGAAGCAATCCGCCATTTTCTCAAACACCGAGTCAAATCAGCTCTGTTATTTTCCGTTTTTTCGACTGTTTTCCGTACCTTGGAGACATCATGCCTCGTCACGAACAGGGACGGATTCAAGTTGCACCAGTGGCCCAAAGATGCGAAAGTGGCAAGAAATTGGACGTTTGTTCCGCACACTTTACCGACGAAAGCTATGGATATCCTGCGACACTCAAAGCAGATGCATTTCCAACGATAAAGTCAAAGAAATCTGCCGCCAGACCCCCATTGAATCTGCCGGAGTGTGTGAGCAATTCAGGGACAAAGGACCTCGGTAGCACGGCAAGCAATGGCGGCAGTTTGTTCCCGCAGACGAGCGAGCTAAACCCCCTGGATGTCTTGGCTCACACCGTCCCTTTTGCCACCGAAGATGATCAAGAGAAGAATATCGATCCTAGCTTCCCTGGCCTGCTGACATCAACTCCAAAACTGGACAGATCAGCTTTCAGGAAAAGAGAGCGGATGAGGGTATGTCTACAGAATATATTAATTGATGAAAATTGGGCTGTCTGCACTCTCAAAGTGCATGTTGTTGCCAAATGTATTTCATATGCTGTAAACCTTGTTCATAGTTGTTAGTTTCCTTTAATGCCAAACAAACACATACCAATCGTTGGTTAGAAGGCGATCGCCGAATTTGTCCTCGCTTTCTCCCGTGTCGCTGGCTGTCGTGTCGTTTTCGTCGGTTTCGCTTGCATACGGTTCAAACCGATATGGCTCAATAGCTTCAGTTTCTTCTTCAATTTCGTTTTTGCTACCTGCCTCCACACTACAACCATCCATTTCAATACATGCGTAATCTGTTGAATCGCTTAAGCCGCTGAAATCCGAGTCTGAATCCGAGCTAATGTCGCTATAGCTTGCTGTTCTTTCCGCCATGTTTGTTTGTGTTGGCTTCACTATGTGACGTCACAGGAAAATGGACGGGTGTATATAACGATGGTTAAAATCAGGCACTTTGAAGCTTTTTTTAGGGATATTGCGTGATGGGTAAAATTTTGAAAAAAACTTTGAAAAATATAATAAGCCACTGGGAACTGATTTTTAATGGTTTTAACAATTCTGAAATTGTGATAATGTTCCCCTTTAACACCAAGAACTCTCGAGGCATGTGGTAGGGGATAAAGACCCTTAGTGTCTTTAAAAGCAGCACCAAGCAGACCAACATCACAGACAGGGCTGTTTTTTTCTATAGGCAATGGGTGGACGAACCAGCGGCTGTTTTGTACCAAGGAGTTTTATGAAAGTTGTAGAACTATGAGACCTAAATTGAAATATTGCGAGAATAAAGGGATAATATGACAATAAAAAAAATGCAACTGACTTTAATCTTGTAAAGCAATAGTGTTTCATTGTAATTCTATAACTGTATTCTCAACCCCTTCAGAATTTAACGACCTGAATATTTAAATATGAACACTTCTTTCATCTCCAAGGCTGCTTTGAGGCCACAGACTGGAGAGTTCTAACTGAGGGGTCAGATTAGGAGGGGCAGACATCAGCTGTCCTTCCCTACATCAGGCTTTGCCAGGACACAGTGTCTGTGAGGAAAGCTGTTAAAGAGTTCCCCAACCAAAAAGCCATGGTTCAACAGCCGGCTAAAGACCCATACTGAGGACAAGATGCTGCCTTCAGATCTGGAGACCAGCACGCCTAAAAGGTGGCCCGGCACAACCTGCAAAGGGGCCTCAAAACAGCAAAGCTGAGGACCAAGCAGCAGCTAGAGGAACACTTAAAGGGGAACATTATCACCAGACCTATGTAAGCGTCAATATATACCTTGATGTTGCAGAAAAAAGACCATATATTTTTTTAACCGATTTCCGAACTCTAAATGGGTGAATTTTGGCGAATTAAACGCCTTTCTAATATTCGCTCTCGGAGCGATGACGTCACAACGTGACGTCACATCGGAAAGCAATCCGCCTTTTTCTCAAACACCGAGTCAAATCAGCTCTGTTATTTTCCGTTTTTCGACTGTTTTCCGTACCTTGGAGACATCATGCCTCGTCGGTGTGTTGTCGGAGGGTGTATCAACACGAACAGGGACGGATTCAAGTTGCACCAGTGGCCCAAAGATGCGAAAGTGGCAAGAAATTGGACGTTTGTTCCGCACACTTTACCGACGAAAGCTATGCTACGACAGAGATGGCAAGAATGTGTGGATATCCTGCGACACTCAAAGCAGATGCATTTCCAACGATAAAGTCAAAGAAATCTGCCGCCAGACCCCCATTGAATCTGCCGGAGTGTGTGAGCAATTCAGGGACAAAGGACCTCGGTAGCACGGCAAGCAATAGCGGCAGTTTGTTCCCGCAGACGAGCGAGCTAAACCCCCTGGATGTCTTGGCTCACACCGTCCCTTACGCCACCGAAGATGATCAAGAGAAGAATATCGACCCTAGCTTCCCTGGCCTGCTGACATCAACTCCAAAACTGGACAGATCAGCTTTCAGGAAAAGAGAGCGGATGAGGGTATGTCTACAGAATATATTAATTGATGAAAATTGGGCTGTCTGCACTCTCAAAGTGCATGTTGTTGCCAAATGTATTTCATATGCTGTAAACCTAGTTCATAGTTGTTAGTTTCCTTTAATGCCAAACAAACACATACCAATCGTTGGTTAGAAGGCGATCGCCGAATTCGTCCTCGCTTTCTCCCGTGTCGTTTTCGTCGGTTTCGCTTGCATACGGTTCAAACCGATATGGCTCAATAGCTTCAGTTTCTTCTTCAATTTCGTTTTCGCTACCTGCCTCCACACTACAACCATCCGTTTCAATACATGCGTAATCTGTTGAATCGCTTAAGCCGCTGAAATCCGAGTCTGAATCCGAGCTAATGTCGCTATAGCTTGCAGTTCTTTCCGCCATGTTTGTTTGTGTTGGCTTCACTATGTGACGTCACAGGAAAATGGACGGGTGGTTAAAATCAGGCACTTTGAAGCTTTTTTTAGGGATATTGCGTGATGGGTAAAATTTTGAAAAAAACTTCGAAAAATATAATAAGCCACTGGGAACTGATTTTTAATGGTTTTAACAATTCTGAAATTGTGATAATGTTCCCCTTTAACACCAAGAACTCTCAAGGCATGTGGTAGGGGATAAAGACCCTTAGTGTCTTCAAAAGCAGCACCAAGCAGACCAACATCACAGACAGGGCTGTTTTTTTCTATAGGCAATGGGTGGACGAATAGACCAATAAAATAGACCCATATACTTACAGGTAATTAAATGAGTTATGTGGGGAAAAGAACAAGCCTGTGCAGTCATCTTCGTGACTCACCTGGCTTCGGTTGATTGACAGGCGAAAGGATGGTTTGGCAAAAATGTAATGAACAAGTTAATAATGTCGAGTCTTCATTTTCATCATTGAAAGTGGAAGCCATCAAGTGCCCAGTTTAGAAAAAGAACAAAAGTGGAAGATGAGAAATTGGCCCAAGATGAAGGTATGCAGATTTCTATAAGTGCCGTGAGTGACAGTATTAATTACACTGCAAAAAGTCAGTGGTCAAAAACAAGAAAAAAAAATACAAAAATGAGGGGTATTTTAATCGAACTAAGCAAAATTATCTGCCAATAGAACAAGAAAATGCGGCTTGTCAAGACTTTCCTAAACAAGTAAAAGTAGCTAACCTCAACGAACCCAAAAATACCTTAAAATAAGTATATTCTCACTAATAAGTGCACTTTTCTTGGTAGAAAAAAAAGAGACCTCTTTGCTCAATATGTTGAAAAATGTTCTTAAAGTAAGTAAATGCTAGTGCCATTATCTTGACATAATGATATGCGCCCGGCATTACATTTCTTGAAACTAGCAAACTTATACTAAAAACTAGTTTATTGTTCTTAATGGAAAGGCAACAAGGCAAGCGCTTGTTACTCTCGGGGTCTCCTAGCCGCTCAGGCAAATCATATGGTCTAAAAATGCATTTTTCCATCGACAACATGACATCATCGCGCCAAGTGCGTGCTCTTTCAGTCAATTAGTGTGCATATATACAACGCGGCCCCCGGCCACATTTTTTTTAATTGTAATTTTGAAGAATTTCTCTGAATGTGCATGAACTATTTCTGTTCAAAATTGTTAGAAATGTTAAATGTTTAAATATGAACTGTCAGTTTACTGTACTGTGCCAACTGTACTACTATATGAGTACGTATTTTCTATTGTTTCATTGAAAATAAAACCGCAAAGTCCATTTGGCTGTCATCTGTTTAAATTATGAGACACAATTGTGTCAAAATCATGTTTTTTTTTTTCATGCTTGAAGTCAGAAATTATTACTTGAAAAAAAGTAGTTTTATACTTGTGAGTGTTGATGACACAGCTTTGCAACAGTTGATATTCTAGTTTCAAGCATGTTTTACTCAATATAGGTTATCAAATCTCAGCTACAAGCTGTAATATCTTACTGAGATCATTTAGGACCAAAACCCTTAAAACAAGTAAAACAATCTAACATAAAATCTGCTTAGAGAGAAGAATTATCTTATCAGACAGAAAATAAGCAAATATCACCCTTATTTGAGATATTTTGTCTTACTTAGATTTCAGTTTTTGCAGTGTAGCCTCTTGCTTATATATTGCTAAAAGCTACAGAAGAAAACTGTATTTGGTTTTTAGTTTTGCTGAACTCGCAATTATAGGAACTGAGGCATCATGTCATGAAACTAATTTCACCAATAGGCAACTGATTGTGAAATTGTTTATTTCTACTTGCTATGTGCTAAGTTAAAAGGAAACTGCATTTTTGGGGGGGAATTTTACCTATTGTTCACAATCATTATGCATTATGCATTACGTCGAATGTTTTTCTTGTAATGCATTCTAACTTGTAAATAAACGTAAATAAAAATCAGCGGAGCCAATGGGAGGTCCTCGACACCGCCCAGAACCCCTTGCAGCACTAACTCTTCCGGGACGCCACAATATACACCCCCCGCTACCCGACCCCCCCCACCTTAACTCCGTCCCCCCAACCCCGCCCACCTCAACCTCCTCATGCTCTCTCAGGGAGAGCATGTCCCAAATTCCAAGCTGCTGTTTTGAGGCATGTTAAAAAAAATAATGCACTTTGTGTACGCTAAAATATACACCCCCCGCTACCACTATACCCCCCGTCTCCCGAATTTGGAGGTCTCAAGGTTGGCAAGTATGCTTTCGTATACTCTGGACTCAAGCTGTGTGCCTTCATTGTTTTTGTAGCTGTTGTTTTGAGGCATGTTTTAAAAAAAATAAAAAATAATGCACTTTGTGAAAGTCAAAGTATAGTATTTCCCATAGTTGTAGTGGGTATTAAGATTATCTCAGGGAAAGAGCATGTCCCAAATTCCAAGCTGCTGTTTTGAGGCATGTTAAAAAAAAAAAAATGCACTTTGTGACTTCAATAATAAATATGGCAGTGCCATGTTGGTATTTTTTTCCATAACTTGAGTTGATTTATTTTGGAAAACCTTGTTACATTGTTTGATGCAACCAGGGGGGCATCACAACAAAATTAGGCATAATAATGTGTTAATTCCACGACTGTATATATCGGTTGATATCGGAATCGGTAATTAAGAGTTGGACAATATCGGAATATCGGATATCGGCAAAAAAGCCATTATCGGACATCTCTAATCATAAATCATGCCTCTCACCTGGAGGGTAGAAGAATGAGGACGTATTCCGACAAGTTGGTACACTTTGACAGCCAATTTAGAACCGGAACTGGCGAGAATAACACAAAAAGACCCCTTTTCTTTGCGAGGATTATACATCATTCCTCATCTAAATGGGAATATATGAACATCCCAGCAGTCGGCATCCTAATGACAGCAGACCTTGTACAGTAAGTGATGTTTTATCATGTTTGTTGGCTCTCCTTAACTCTGCAGTGAGTAAAATTCAGTGATGTTGTGGGAAGGGAAAAAAAGAGAACCTTGTGAGGAGTTTTTGAAATGAATGCACCGTGTTTGCTTCGAATGATCTAAATACGTAAATAATAAATGGTATTATAAATGGGCCTGTTACTACCTCTGCACCCTAAACAACGTCTTCGCCCGCTGCTACCAACAAAGCACAGCCCTCCACATCCAGCCATCACTGAAGGTGGAGTGCTAATCAGACATATTTGGTCACTGCTTGACTAACATGCTATTTATGCTAGATGTATGTACATATTGCATCATTATACCTCGTTTGTAGGTATATTTGAGCTCATTTTATTTGTTGTTTCCGTTTCCTTCGACTTGGACACACACATCTTTACTTTTGGCCATTCTAAGCCAGTCATTTCCAGGAGTTCTCTCACCCTCTGAAAAGCCTCCAGTTTAGTAATGTTTTCCAATGTTGTAAAAATGTGCAGAATAAATATTACATTTCAACATTTCTGTCAACAAAGATTTTAAATCAGCCTGCGACACAGTCATTTTGATAGTAGGCTAATATAGCTAATATAGACACTTACATAATGTGTTGTCTTCATTTTAACACTTATATATAAGGCTTTACATTTTTTGCAGATCCAAACAGATTTCTATTTTTTATTTTTGGTCCAATATGGCTCTTTCAACATTATGGGTTGCCGACCCCTGCCCTCGTGGTATACATACCATAGTTTGAGAATAAGTGTTCTACAGGTCAGTTATGGAAAAGAGGAAGTTTACCAGCTGCAATAAAAAGAACAGGAACAACCTGCAGAAGGTTTTGAAAACAGCAAAATGCATCACCGACATTTTCACTGGCCGTCAAAGAAGGCCAGCAACATCCCACGGGATTAAAATTCCCCGGACCACTGTATGTTTGACCCTCTACCTCCAGGGGAAAGGTTCAGGCACCTCAAAAGCAAAACAAAGACTCAAAAACAGCTTCTATCCTCAGGCCGTAACCTCCATTCAACTGACAAGCCAAACTAGGACTATGTGATGGATTGTACTTTTAAAATGTCTCCCACTTGCTTGTTCATTTTTTATATTGCACACTTTTATATTGGGCTCTCTAGTTTTTATGTACTGTTATTTTAAATGATGATGTTGCTATCTCCAGTGCTGCTAAACCAAGGGTTGGCAACCCACGGCTCCGGTCTTTGATCACTCTAATGCGGCTCAGCTGCTTACTTGCCGACCTCCCCAACCCTGCCCAACTCCTCCCCCCTGGACCCCCGGCCCCGCTCACCCCACCTCAAACACCCCCGCCCCCAATCTCCCGAATACGGAGGTCTCAAGGTTGGCAAGTATGCCCGCTAGACACCGACACCTATTTATTAATACCACATTAACATTTGACAACCAAACAATTACACAAGGCGACTCGGTAAAGAATCTGGGTATTATCTTCGACCCAACTCTCTCCTTTGAGTCACACATCAAGAGTGTATCGCTAAAATTCGTTCCATTTTATCCACTAGCGACGCTGAGATCATTATTCGTGCGTTCGTTACGTCTCGTCTCGATTAATGTAACGTATTATTTTCGGGTCTACCTATGTGTCTCGCATTAAAAGGTTACAGGTGTACCTAATGTTGTGTGCCTGCAGTCGTTCACGGCTGCTCCGGCGCGAGCATTGTTGTTTTTGCACTTTTTGGCTTCTTGTTAAGTGACTTTTTTTGGGTGGATTCGGTCTTGCACGTGGAGGGTTTGGGTGTGGGCTTTGGTTGGTGTGGCGCTCCCATCGGGGGGTGCACTCTGCGCGGGGGTGCATTAACCGGCACCAGGAGGCGGGATTACTGCGAGCCTCACACAGTGCGTCTTCGCAGCAGTTTTATGATTGCTCAGCACAAGAAATACGTTACACACATACAGTTCTTGACAAAATACACTGTACATTATATACCTCAGCTAACTAAACTATGGAAATGTATAATATAATTCATACAGCAATATGGTCTCACTGCACAGCAGGCCAGCAGTTAGCCGAGTCCGCAATCCATGTTGAGGCACAACGCAGTGACGTGCCTCAACTGGCTGCTGATCACCGCACCGTCTCTTCTCAGTATTTGAACGGCAAATGTGAAAATTCAGCGATTTTGAATAGAAATAATCAAAAACTGGTGAAGTTAAATGGAAAATAACTTTATAGTATAATCACTGAATACATATAACAATTTAATTAATTTGTTTTCTTTTTACATTTTTTTTCTTTCCATGATGGCAGTTGAGGCTCCGCCTCCGTGATTGCTCCTCTGCTTGTACACCAGCAATGACACGACGTGACGACGACTGGGATGCAGGGGCCTGGGGAACCGGTACTTTTCAGAGGCGGTATAGTACCGAATATGATTCTTTAGTATCGCGGTACTATACTAATACCGGTATACCGTACAACCTTACTTCTTGCAATATTCAGTAACTTAGAAACATAAATCTCCCTCTAACGTTTATGTTTCTATCAAATTATTTTGTAAGCATTACTTTATCTTTTTGGACTCGAATCTCGTAACATACTAACTAGAGATGTCCGATATTATCGGCCAATAAATGCTTTAAAATGTAATATCGGAAATTATTGGTATCGGTTTCAACCTCCCGATATTCCCGGGAGACTCCCGAATTTCAGTGCCCTCTCGAAAATCTCGCGGGGCAACCATTCTCCCAATTTCCAGTCGGACAACAATATGCCTTAAAGGCACTGCCTTTAGCGTCCTCTACAACCTGTCGTCACGTCCGCTTTTCCTCCATACAAACAGCGTGCCGGACCAGACACATAATATATGCGGCTTTTACTCACACATAAGTGAATGCAAGCCATACTTGATCAACAGCCATACAGGTCACACTGAGGGTGGCCGTATAAACAACTTTAACACTGTTACAAATATGCGCCACACTGTGAACCCACACCAAACAAGAATGACAAACACATTTCGGGAGAACATCCGCACCGTAACACAACATAAACACAACAGAACAAATACCCAGAACCCCTTGCAGCACTAACTCTTCTGGGACGCTACAATATACACCCACCGCTACCACCAACCCCCCCAGCCCCCCATTTCCCGAATTCGGAGGTTGGCAAATATGCTCTAGTATACTCTGGACTGAAGCTGTGTGTCTTCATTGTTTTTGGAGCTGTTGTTTTGAGGCAAGTTTAAAAAAATAAAATAAAATAAAATAAAATAAAATAAAATAAAAAAAGCACTTTGTGCAAGTCAAAGTATAGTATTTCCCATAGTTGTAGTGGGTATTAGGATTACCTCAGGGAGAGCATGTCCCAAATTCCAAGCTGCTGTTTTGAGGCATGTTAAAAAAAATAATGCACTTTGTGACTTCAATAATAAATATGGCAGTGCCATGTTGGCACTTTTTTCCATAACTTGAGTTGATTTATTTTGGAAAACCTTGTTACATTGTTTAATGCATCCAGCGGGGCATCACAACAAAATTAGGCATGATAATGTATTAATTCCACGACTGTATATATCTGTACCGGTTGATATCGGAATCGGTAATTAAGAGTTGGACAATATCGGAATATCAGCAAAAAAGCCATTATCGGACATCTCTAATACTAACTAACCTATAGGGCTGCAACCTATAGGGCTCAATTCAATATCGATTCTTGGGGTCACGATTAGATTCTAAATCGATTTTTTTTTTCGATTCAACGCGATTCTCGATTCAAAAACGATATTTTCCCGATTCAAAAGGATTCTCTATTCATTCAATACATAGGATTTCAGCAGGATCTACCCCAGTCTGCTGACATGCAAGCAGAGTAGTAGATTTTTGTAAAAATCTTTTATAATTGTAAAGGACAATGTTTTATCAACTGATTGCAATAATGTACATTTGTTTTAACTATTAAATGAACCAAAAATATGACTTATTTTATCTTTGTAGAAAATATTGGACACAGTGTGTTGTCAAGCTTATGAGATGCGATGCAAGTGTAAGCCACTGTGACACTATTGTTCTTTTTTTTTAATTTTTATAAATGTCTAATGATAATGTCAATGAGGGATTTTTAATCACTGCTATGTTGAAATTGTAACTAATATTGATACTGTTGCTGATAATATTCATTTTTGTTTCACTACTTTTGGTTTGTTCTGTGTCGTGTTTGTGTCTCCTCTCAATTGCTCTGTTTATTGCAGTTCTGAGTGTTGCTGGGTCGGGTTTGGTTTTGGAATTGGATTGCATTCTTATGGTATTGCTGTGTATTGTTTTGTTGGATTGATTAATAAAAAATAAAAAAATTAAAAAAAAAAATTAAAAATAGATTTTTTTAAAATGGGAATCGATTCTGTATCGCACAACGTGAGAATCGCGATTCGAATTCCAATTGATTTTTTCCCACACCCCTACTAACCTATCACCGTGTAATCACAAAGTATTATTGTAACATTATTGTTACTGTAAAATTGTTTTCATAACAAATGCAAATTTTGACAGATTTTTTTTTTTTTTTTTTTACATCATATTTTTACGTAATCTTGTACTATAAAGCAAAGATATTAAAATATTATAAATAGTAATAAAAAAAAAAGTGGGACAGAGCCATTCTGGTGATTCTTTGAGAGGAGCTCTGAAAGATGCAACATTATTGTCAGCCCCGGTCACAAAACAACTAAATTACATACAATCTACCGGTGCTGGGATGGAGGCGTGATTGCATTGTGTACGCCAGGTTCACACGGTGCACCTGTGGGCCTTGTGCAACTACAAAATACTGCATTTGAAAGCTAACCAGGGCAGCGGATGTTCCTTGTGCTATGCACCTGATTGCATCTTGTGCTGATGAATGTGCATAACAGGAGGTCAGTGATTGGCCCAGGTCATTGGAGAGCTACATGGGTATCTCTTTGTGTGTTATTAACCCACTACATCATCAACCTGTCAGGTCCTCAAGCAAATGGAACAATCACGTATCCAACACGCCTTAACGCCACGAAATGCGTTTCTGTATTTGTGCCATCATGTTTCATAATGTAGGCTGACCATATTCTGAAATCCCAAAAAGAGGACACATATATGCGTGCCAAGGCGGGCAGCACGGCAAGGCCGGGACGAGGTGAACATTTTCCAACGAACTTGCTTTATAAATAATATATTTATTTAAATACAGCGTTTTTTCTCCTCTGTTGACAGCAGTGTTGGCGCTAGGAATTTTCAAAATGGGGTCCCACAGTAATTTTTTGGGGTCCCACTTTTTTGTAAGCGCTTTGAAAAAAAAAGATAAACGTCCTGTTATATCTCACATTCTATATTGTGTTTTGGAAAAAGGTTGTCATAAATGTTACTTAATTCATTTAAAAAAATAATAAAAAAAAGAAAACAAATGTAATATGTAAATGTATTCAGTTATAAACATTCATTCGCTTTCTTCTTTCCTTCATGGATCTGAACTAGAGATGTCTGATAATATCGGCCTGCCGATATCGGCCGATAAATGCGTTAAAATGTAATATCGGAAAATATCGGTATTGATTTTTTTTATCAGTATCGTTTATTTTATTTTATTTTTTTCCATCCATCTCCATCCATCCATCTTCTTCCGCTTATCCGAGGTCGGGTCGCGGGGGCAGCAGCCTAAGCAGGGAAGCCCAGACTTCCCTCTCCCCAGCCACTTCGTCCAGCTCTTCCTGTGGGACCCCGAGGTGTTCCCATGCCAGCCGGGAGACATAGTCTTCCCAACGTGTCCTGGGTCTTCCCTGTGGCCTCCTACCGGCCGGACGTGCCCTAAACACCTCCCTAGGGAGGCATTTGGGTGGCATCCTGACCAGATGCCCGAACCACCTCATCTGGCTCCTCTCGATGTGGAGGAGCAGCGACTTTACTTTGAGCTCCCCCCGGATGGCAGAGCTTCTCACCCTATCTCTAAGGGAGAGCCCCGCCACCCGGCGGAGGAAACTCATTTCGGCCGCTTGTACCCGTGATCTTGTCCTTTCGGTCATAACCCAAAGCTCATGACCATAGGTGAGGATGGGAACGTAGATCGACCGGTAAATTGAGAGCTTTGCCTTCCGGCTCAGCTCCTTCTTCACCACAACGGATCGATACAGCGTCCGCATTACTGAAGACGCCGCACCGACCCGCCTGTCGATCTCACGATCCACTCTTCCCTCACTCGTGAACAAGACTCCGAGGTACTTGAAGTCCTCCACTTGGGGCAAGATCTCCTCCCCAACCCGGAGATGGCACTCCACCCTTTTTCGGGCCAATATTTTTTTTTTTTTTTTTTATTAAATCAACATAAAAAACACAAGATACACTCACAATTAGTGCACCAACCCAAAAAACCTCCCTCCCCCATTCACACTCATTCACACAAAAGGGTTGTTTCTTTCTGTTATTAATATTCTGGTTCCTACATTATATATCAATATATATCAATACAGTCTGCAAGGGATACAGTCCGTAAGCACACATGATTGTGCGTGCTGCTGGTCCACTAATAGTACTAACCTTTAACAGTTAATTTTACTAATTTTCATTAATTACTAGTTTCTATGTAACCTGTTTTTATGTTGTTTTACTTTCTTTTTTATTCAAGAAAATGTTTTTAATTTATTTATCTTATTAATTTTTTTTTAAAGTACCTTATCTTCACCATACCTGGTTGTCCAAATTAGGCATAATAATGTGTTGATTCCACGACTGTATATATCGGTTGATATCGGTATCGGTAATTAAAGAGTTGGACAATATCGGAATATCGGCAAAAAGCCATTATCGGACATCCCTAATCTGAACTTTATCGATGCTGGTAGTTTCTTCTATGTTTTTATGTAATAAGTTGTAGGTGTATTTATTTCAGTATAAAAGTGTAGAAAGTGTTTTGCTTGGGCAGGGGCGCCGCTAGGGATATTGGGCCCCATGAAAATAATCTTTACAGGGCCCCCAACACAGTGTCATTATTTTTTCTGTATTATAATTTCATCATCATTAGGGGCCTCTCTGGGCCCCCCTCCATCATGGGCCCCTAGAATCCGTTTCCTTTACCCCCCCTTTTCGGCGCCCCTGGCTTGGGTCATGAAATGATGATAATGGTGTGCCAGGGCATACATACATTTTATATTTAACGCTTAAATCCCTGGAGTCTACATCAACTTCAGATCTATTCCTCATTTCAAAATGTCTTAGTTTTTTTTATGTTGTTTTTTTGTTTGTTTTCCGCCCTTTTTTGTCAAACAAAATTATGTTTTTAATGGCAAACACACAAAATATGCAAAATCTTCCACCAAAAGTATTTTTCAAAGTGGAATATTTGATGTGAAGTAATCATAACCTTGGATAGGTCAATAATTCATAATAACATTGATTTTGATTCAATATTATGTTTTGAGCAATGACAGTTTGAAAAAAAAAAAAAAACAGCTTTGTTTTAATTAGTCAACATTGCAACTTTTTCTAAATTACATTTCACCTTTAAGCTTTTTTTATTTCACTTTTGTTATGTTTTTGTTTATTTTAATAGTATTTTTAGAATGTGCTGTGGGCCTTTAAAACATTAGCTGTGGGCCGCAAATGGCCTCCGGGGCACACTTTTGACACCCCTGCTATAGATAATAAAAAATTAAATCTGAATAATCTATGGATAAAAGGCAGAGCCTGGCGACGCATGCGCGTTTATCATAACTCTCTCGCTCTCTCTCTGTCTCTGTCTCTGCCCCTCCCTCACGAATGCTGCTGGCGCTCACAATTTGTTTTGTTTTTAACCCCTTCTTAACCCCCCTGAACGTACATTGAAAATAGACGCAACCCTAACTCAAAATGCCGGACATTTGAGGCATTTAAGACAGCCCCGCAAAAGAGGACACAAAGTCAAGCAATTAGTTTTGAGAAAATGGTCAATCTAATGAAATCCAGGCAAACCGTTAAGATTAGCTGCTAGCACGAGCCATTTACTTATTTTTACTCTTCAATAAATATTTTAAAACTATACTTAAACCTGTGCAGGCACTAGCAGCTAACATTAGCAGTTAAGTTTGACTTTGGTGTGATTTTAGCCTCAAAATACTCGTAATACTCTTTCATAGAGCCTATCCTAGCTGTGCCCGATCATAGGCAACATTTCATCAATCATATAATGGCCATTAAAGGCCTACTGAAACCCACTACGACCGACCACGCAGTCTGATAGTTTATATATCAATGATGAAATCTTAACATTGCAACACATGCCAATACGGCCGGGTTAGCTTACTAAAGTGCAATTTTAAATTTCGCGCGAAATATCCTGCTGAAAACGTCTCAGTATGATGACGCCTGCGCGTGACCTCACGGATTGTAGAGGGCATTTTGGGACAGCATGGTGGCCAGCTATTAAGTCGACTGTTTTCATCGCAAAATTCCACACTATTCTGGACATCTGTGTTGGTGAATCTTTTGCAATTTGTTCAATGAACAATGGAGACAGCAAAGAAGAAAGCTGTAGGTGGGAAGCGGTGCATTGCGGCAGGTGTTGTGCCGGATAACGCACCCCCGCCGTAGAATACACCCCCTGACTGTTGTGGCGGATAACACACCCGGTGTTTCATTGTTTACATTCCCGGAAGATGACAGTCAAGCTTTACCATTGGCCTGTGGAGAACTGGGACAACAGAGACTCTTACCAGGAGGACTTTGAGTTGGATGTGCAGACGCGGTGCCGTGAGTACGCATGCAGCTGCGGCTTCCAAACATTTGATCGCTTGCCCGTACGTGCGTGCCGCTATGTGCATGTCACGTACGTAACTTTGGGGACTTTGGGGAAATATATGTGCTGTATGAACTTTGGGGAGGTGAACGGTACTTTGGGCTGTGGGATTGAGTGTGTTGTGCAGGTGTTTGAGTTGTATTGGCGGGTTATATGGACGGGAGGGGGGAGGTGTTTGTTATGCGGGATTAATTTGTGGCATATTAAATATCAGCCTGGTTGTGTTGGGGCTAATAGAGTATATATATGTCTTGTGTTTATTTACTGTTTTAGTCATTCCCAGCTGAATATCAGGTCCCACCCGCCTCTCACAGCATCTTCCCGATCTGAATCGCTCCCACTGCCCTCTAGTCCTTCACTCTCACTTTCCTCATCCACGAATCTTTCATCCTCGCTCAAATTAATGGGGAAATCGTCGCTTTCTCGGTCCGAATCGCTCTCGCTGCTGGTGGCCATGATTGTAAACAATGTGCAGATGTGAGGAGCTCCACAACCTGTGACGTCACGCTACTCGTCTGCTACTTCCGGTAAAGGCAAGGCTTTTTTATCAGCGACCAAAAGTTTCGAACTTTATCGTCGATGTTCTCTACTAAATCCTTTCAGCAAAAATATGGCAATATCGCGAAATGATCAAGTATGACACATAGAATGGACCTGCTATCCCCGTTTAAATAAGAAAATCACATTTCAGTAGGTCTTTAAAGAGTTAAAATAAGTTAACCACCGTTAACCAACGGGGGCTCTACTCAGGCTCTGGTGGATATATGGTGGATATATCAGAGGTGGGACCAAGTCATTGCTTTGCAAGTCACAAGTAAGTCTCAAGTCTTTGCCCTCAAGTCTCGAGTCAAGTCCCGAGTCAAGACAGGGCAAGTCCGAGTCAAGTCCAAAGTCAAGACTGGAAAGTCTCAAGTCAAGTCCCAAGTCCTGCATTTTGAGTTTCGAGTCCTTTCAAGTCGTTTAACCACAGACTAATATATTTACACAGATTGTGTATGCCTTTAAAACGCTGTATTTATTTATTAAAACAAGTGCATTTGAAATTGCAGGGAAAAAGATAGTGCTGACATTGCACTTCAAAATAGCACTATTAACCAGTCATTTTAAACATGTAACTCATTCCTTTACAGAATAAACACATTTGAAAAAAACAAGTGCAACTGTACTTATTTGCACAAAAGTGTTAACATTGTATTTCCATGGCATATTGCATTGTAACTAGTTCCACAGCAGTTTCTATCCTGTTCTTACCTTATCTCATTGATCTCATCTCATACTGTATGTGTGTTGATGTGTGCGTACACATGAAAAACATAACAAATACATGAACATAACAATGAACAGAGTTGTACTTTTTAAATGTCAGGGCCCTATGCAATATGTACACATATTCTTAATATAGTATACATTTTAACTGACCTTTATTTGACTATGTTTGTCTTTTTGTAGGTGGCTAAAATACGCGGTGCTGCTGACCGCCGTCTAACGTTACCTTACTGTGTGTGATACATTGACTAACGTAATGTTACTGTGTGTGATACATTGACTAACGTAACGTTATGTATAGGTACCTCATGCAACCCTGCTTGAAAAAAAAATCACTTGACAAAAAGTATGAATAAGGTAGCAAACTGCAGTGGACGCAACATATTGCAGTGTTTGCAATGACGTTATAACCATAGACATCTTATAAGTAGACGCAGCATTGGTTGCTGTGACGTGAGCAATTTGGCCGCCATCTTGAAGTGCTGATGAGGAGCCGGCGAGCAGCCTGAACTGACAGTTGAAAGGTAGAAAACAAAGATGCCGGGCTGGTGTTCAGCGTTTTCCTGCTCAAATGAGCGGACTGTTGAAAATAGGAATCGGGGGATTACTTTTCACAAGTAAGATTTAACATTAACGTACTATTGGTTGTATTTTATGAAAATAATATTACCACAGAGTTGAGAAGGAGCAAAGATCTTCAATATTTGTATGTGAAAATCACAAATAAATATTCTGGGGGAAGATGACACCCCTACAGGGGTTTGGTTTACAAACTTTCAGCCCCACCTAAAACAAAATTCACCAGCCGCCACTGATTATGATGCATTCTCATTTTAGGCAAAGTATAAGACAATACTTTCTTAACAGTATAATTGTAACCAGGAATAAGTCTTCAAGTAACAATATTCAAATACTAACATTGTTGGGTAAAACAGAATTTGGTTTTATTCTGAATCCAGTGAAACAGATTGGTGGTTTTAGCTGATATGAAGACTTTCAGGTGTTTATATATGTTTAAGTATTTGGCAGACGCTTTTATCCAAAGCGACTTACATAAAATAATACATATAAAACAATCACTGCAAACATGATCATTTAAGGGAAGAATGTAATAGAAAATATCAATACAAAGTGTCAAGACAGAATAAACTCTCTGCTGCTGAAGCAACAGAGATACAGTCTATAGGTCCCTAAGATATATAGATATCTAATGTATTCATACATTGTTTATGTAGGATTCACGCATATGTATATATAACCTAATCATATTGTTTCTTCAATTTAAAAATAGCTGACCGTTTTTTTCCCCCTTCTCTGGGATTATATTCCCAGTTTTGATCTCGGACGTCTGGTCACTTATAGCGTATAAGAATATTCTATTACTGTTAAGCAAACTATGAATAATAAAACACGCCAAAACATGTGTCTGTTATCATAGCTACACGTATGACAAAAAAGCGCGTGAAAATCAGTGGTATTCAGTGAGGTAAAATGAATGAAATGCGCTGACAGTTCATTGCTCCTGCCAAATTAATTGCACTGAGTGGAGCGGATCACCACTCCAAGATGGCGGCCCCGCGCCTCGTCTGCGCCAGTAGGCAGTAGCGCTCTATGCTGCGTCTACTTATAAGATGTCTATGGTTATAATGTTAGCAGTGAGTTTGTAGCCTCACTGATTTAACTACACAGCAAATAAAAGTCACGTTACTTAGCCAATAAACGTTATCTTACATTCAAAACTTACCCTTCTTTGTGCAACTTCAAATGTCGAACGAAGTTGGAAGTTGTTGCGTCTCCGTCTGTAATATTCGAACTGCGTAATTTGCATACGGCAATTCGTTTTTTGTTGACCAAGTCGTAGTTTTTATACCCGAACGAAACCAACTTTGGCATAATTGTTTATCACTGGCACGTTGTTGGACAACTCTTCTTCATTGGTTCTCCTTCAATTTGATTGGATGAATGCTGTGTGATGAAAACAACGTAGATCTAATTTGATTGGCTGTTGTACTGACAGCACACACGCTGACAGCACACCAGCTGACAGGAACAACACGCTGATAGACAGACGAAGAAAATGAAAGATACGGAGCGCTCCCAAATAACTTTTTAAGCTTTGGATTTTGGGGAAAGTGGCAAGTCATGTCAAGTCATGTCAAGTCAAAAGGCTCAAGTCCAAGTGAAGTCACAAGTCATTGATGTTAAAGTCTAAGTCAAGTTGCAAGTCTCTTTACATTTTGTCAAGTCGAGTCTAAAGTCATCAAATTCATGACTCGAGTCCAAGTCATGTGACTCGAGTCCACACCTCTGGGATATATACTTGTTCTTATGTTCTCTGCTCGCTGTACATATCCTACCAAGTCAGACCTACACTGTTTCAATGTGCATTTCTCTGATGATATAATTGTTGATGACTGAAGTGCTGATATCAACCAAACCCAACCCCCCCTCCTCGTCCCACCATCGGATTGTAAATAATGTAAATAATTCAATGTATATACTCTGATGATTAACTTGTGTGATGACTGTATTATGCT
Organism: Nerophis lumbriciformis; assembly: GCF_033978685.3. Classification (NCBI taxonomy): domain Eukaryota; kingdom Metazoa; phylum Chordata; class Actinopteri; order Syngnathiformes; family Syngnathidae; genus Nerophis; species Nerophis lumbriciformis. The sequence goes on from NC_084569.2 coordinate 13,588,731, forward strand.
GATAGTATATATTTGTACCATGAATTGATACATGGTTGATACAAGTTGAAAAAATTATTCGGGTGTTACCATTTAGTGGTCAATTGTACGGAATATGTACTGTACTGTGCAATCTACTAATAAAAGTTTCAATCAATCAATCAATCAATTCTGGCAGTCAGCGGCTAAAGCTAGCTTGCTAACATTAGCAGTTAGCCTAGAATTCCCTGTCTATTCATACTCACAATCACAACACTTACATGATGAAGTAAACTGACAAAGTTAACCGACAAATAATGACAACAGTGGCAAGTGCTAACAGTCAATGTCAGCAGTTAGCTTTGATTTAGATGTCTTTTTAGCCTCTCAATACTATTTCATAAAGCCTTTCCTCGCTGTACCGTTTTAGGCAACATTTATTCAATCGTAAGAGCCATTCAAGAATAAAAATAGGTTAACCCCTGTTAACTAACAAGTAGGGTTGTACGGTATACCGGTATTAGTATAGTACCGCAATACTAATGAATCATTTTCGGTACTGTACCGCCTCTGAAAAGTACCGGTCCAAAACCCCCCGCACCCCTGTTTGTCGTCACGTCTTGAATTGCTGGTTTACGAGCAGACGAGCATGTTCGGCAGCGCACAATCACAGAGTACTTACAAGCCGACACAGTGTGTAGACAGAAAAGGGAGAACGGACGCATTTTGGCTTAAAAACTAACGATAAAGGTGAAGTTATAACACTGAAACGCCCTCAGGAAGAGGTGCTTTAAAACATGGCTAGCGAGTTAGCGGCTAACGTCCATCCCCAGTCTGCAGTGTTTTAGCTACTTCTAAATCACTAATCCTCGCCTCCATGGCGACAAATAAAGTACGTTTCTTACAAGTATCATCCCTGCAGGACGAGGAATAGCTAACTGACCTACTCAGTGGCCTAGTGGGTAGAGTGTCCACCCAGAGATCGGTAGGTCGTGAGTTCAAACCCCGGCCGAGTCATACCAAAGACTATAAAAATGGGACCCATTACCTCCCACTCAGCATCAAGGGTTGGAATTGGGCGTTAAATCACCAAAAATGATTCCCGGGCGCAGCACCGCTGCTGCTCACTGCTCCCCTCACCTCAAAGGGGGTGAACAAGGGGATGGGTTAAATGCAGAAGACACATTTCACCACACCTAGTGTGTGTGTGACAATCATTGGTACTTTTTTAACTTAAAATGCTTCACTACACACCGTAGCTCACCGGCGTCAAAATGTAAACAAACGCCATTGGTGGATCTACACCTGACATCCACTGTAATGATACCAAGTACAGGAGAGATACTACTACGATTACGTCGATATTTTTTGCCATCACAACATCTTCTTTCGTTTTTTTTTTTAATGTATATTATGTTTATAAACTCAGGAAATACGTCCCTGGACACATGAGGACTTTGAATATGACCAATGTATAACTACTTGGTATCGGATTGATGCCTAAATTTGTGGTATCATCCAAAACTAATGTAAAGTATCCAAACAATAGAAGAATAAGTGATTATTACATTTTAACAGAAGTGCAGCTAGAACATGTTGAGAGAACGTAAACAGATATTAACAGTAAATTAACAAGTAGATTAATAATCCATTTTCTACCACTTGTCCTTAATAATGTTGACAAAATAATAGAATGGAAAATGACACAATATGTTACTGCATATGTCAGCAGCTAAATTAGGAGCCTTTGTTTGTTCTCTTGTATGTTCACTATTTTATTTATGGACAAACTTGCAATAAGAAACATATTTTTAATGTACTGTAAGATTTTTTTGTTAAAATAAAGCCAATAATGCCATTTTTTGTGGTCCCCTTTATTTAGAAAAGTACCGAAAAAGTATCGAAATAATTTTGGTACCGGTACCAAAATATTGGTACACTAACAGGAAGTTAACCGACAAAGTTAACCGACAAATTATGACAAAGTGGCAAGTGCTAACAGAAAATGTTAACAGGTAGCTTTGACTTTGATGTCTTTTTAGCCTCTCAATACTCTTGCATAAAGCCTTTCAAAGCTCTGCTAATATCATTACATTGCGTATTGAATACATCAAAATCGAAACAAATGATCTAGAAGTGAAGGAGAATAATTCAAAGAGCGTTGTAATGTCCATCATAGGTTGTCATTCATGAATTTTAGATGAGATATTTGTTTAGCCAACCAAAAAGTAAATAACACACCCTAAGGAAATTGGGTCAGCGAGGTCGCTTCCTTTTTTTCCTCGACTGCAATTTAGAGCAAGCTCTACATAAGAATAATGACTGTGTGAGGAAGACAATATAAGATGTGAATAAAACATAACCGGGAGGTGGGGGAAGAAGAAAAATAATGAAGAGAAAGAATATGTGCGGTCATCGTATGAAATACGTGCCTCTGGATGTCAGCGCCATCGCTGGGGAAATTAGCACGTAGCGTTCATTTGCACCTCCAAATGCAGCTCCGCTGAGAAAGCAGGTTTTGTTTACGTTTCTTGACCCAGCTCAGCGAGTCTCACTGGGACAGTCCAGCTGCTCCAAAATATAAATAACAAGATGCTAACGGACATGCTAACCACCCGAGCTTTGCTCCTGCAGCAGAATTAGGGTGATATTCTTTATTACCTAAAAATCATTTATATATTTTTTTAGTCAATCCGATCTTACATTTTTGTTAGTTTTTTTGTGCTGTTTGATGATGTGGTCGTTTTGTTTGATCAAGTGCATTTATATAATGATCTTCTTTCACAATTACACTCCTATGTTTAACCGTTTTCATGTTCAATCTTAAAGCAGGGTGCCAAAAATAGCGATATTTTATTTAACGATTAAAATATTTTTTTGTATTGCTAAAACTGTTTGAGGAAAAACGACAATAAAGGTTCATGGCTTATAATTAAAGTTTGTGTTGCATGCTAAGGTGGCTCTTTATTGCTCTCTAACGACACGATGTGGTACTAGCAGGTATAACAGCTGTTGGTATTTATAATTATATCATCATACCATGTATAGTGATTATGTACATTGTGACCATATTTTTGCATTAAAGATGAGATATTTGTTTAATTTTCTGTTAAATACGCAATATTATCCTACAAATTAATTATGATTTTCTTTTACAGTTGTGTAACATTGAAACAAATGCGCAGTGACTCGTTATTTAAAAATATGTACTTTTATATATTAAATTATATGTGTACTTACAATTTCTATGATTAATAAAAACTGAATAAAGTAAAACAACAAAATAATATTATTGAATATGTTGATCAAGTGCACCCATTAGAGTGCATGTTCATAAAATGATCTTTCACAGTTTCACCCCTCTGTTTTACTGTTTTCATGTTCAATCTTTAAAGCAGGGTGCCAAAAAATAGCGATGTTTTATGTAAAGATTAAAATACATATTAGTATTGCTAAACAAAACGACGATAGAGGTTAATGGCTTATAATTGAAGTTTGCGTTGCATGTAGAGATGCGCGGTTTGCGGACACAACCGCGGGTCGGGCGGTTGAAATAAAAAAAAATTAGATTTTATCCGCGGGTCGGGTCGGGCGGTTGAAATTAAAAAAAATTAGATTTTAAATAGATTCAGGCGGGTGGCAGTTAAACCAATTCGGAAATATATATACATAGTTAAATGTTGTTACCCACATACGAAAAACGAGCAGGCACCTGCAGCATGCCACAACAGAAGAAGAAAAAAAAAAAGAGATGGCAACGCCGGCAGCAAACGTGGTACACGACAAACTAAAAAAGGGAATACTAAAGACCAGGGGAAAAAAGGCCAGAAAAGTTCAGTGTGGACTCGTTTTTATGAGGTTGTAAATCAGGATGATAGTAATGCTGGCTACATGATTTGCAAGAGCTGCGACGCTGTTTATGTCTACGACAGTCACAAAACCGGGACATCTAACATGGTGCATCACATTTGTGCAAAACCCCGAACCTCCACAAACACCCTGAGCATGAGCAGTTTCGTCCGCCGTGATCCCAGAAGAGTGCCACAGGATGTTAAAACAAGATAGAACGCAGCTGCCTGCAGCAGTTTGAGTGGCGCGAGCGCGCTTGGAGGTGCGCTCAGCGCGGCTCCCAGATGATTGCGCACTGATGTGCGTCTGGGCCGTGACAGCGTGGCACGCATTGAATGTCTCTGCTGCATTGGATCAGTCTCCTTTCTTTAACAGGCAAAAGCTTTATAACCTCACTAATGCCTTGCATCGTCTATATTAGATATATAACAACGGGCGGGTGGCGGATGGCGGGCGGGTGCGGTTTTGATTAAATGTTAGTTCGGGTGAATGGCGGATGGTTGACAACTTTTGTGATGCGGTTGCGGATGAAATAATTGCCTATCTGCGCATCTCTAGTTGCATGCAAAGGTGGCTCTTTATTGCTCTCTAGCGACATGATGTGGTACTAGAAGGTATAACAGCTGTTGGTATTTATAATTATATCATTATCATACCATGTATAGTGATTATGTACATTGTGACCATCTTTTTGCATTAAAGATGAGATATTTGTCTAATTTTTTTTTACTACGCAATATTATCCTACAAATTATTATTTTTTTACAGTTGTGTAACATTGAAACAAATGCGCTGTCACTCGTTATTTAAAAATATATACTTTTATGTATAAATTTATATGTGTACTTAAACATTTCTATGATTAATAAAAACTAAATAAAGTAATGCAAAAAATAATATTATTGAATATGTTGATCAAGTGCACCCATTAGAGCGTATGTTCATATAATTATCTTATTTCACAGTTACACCCCTCTGTTTTACTATTTTCATGTTCAATCTTAAAGCAGGGTGCCAAAAATAGCGATATTTTATGTAAAGATTAAAAGATGTATTAGGATTGCTGTAAATGTTTGAGGAAAAACAACGATAGAGGTTAATGGCTTATAATTAAAGCTTGTGTTGCATGTGGCTCTTTATTGCTCTCTAGCGACACGATGTGGTACTAGCAGGTATAACAGCTGTTGGTATTTATTATTATATCATTATCATACCATGTATAGTGATTATGTACATTGTGAACATCTTTTTGCATTAAAGATGTGATATTTGTAGAATACCTCTATGAAATATAAAAAACAAGGACCCAGATTTCCCTCGCCCGGACGCGGGTCACCGGGGCCCCCCTCTGGAGCCAGGCCCGGAGGTGGGGCACAATGGCGAGCGCCTGGTGGCCGGGCCTGTCCCCATGGGGCCCGGCCGGGCACAGCCCGAAGAGACAACGTGGGTCCCCCCTCCAATGGGCTACCCACCCATAGCAGGGGTCATAGAGGTTGGGTGCAATGTGAGCTGGGCGGCAGCCGAAGGCAGGGCACTTGGCGGTCCGATCCTCGGCTACAGAAGCTAGCTCTTGGGACGTGGAACGTCACCTCGCTGGGGGGGGAAGGAGACTGAGCTAGTGCGCGAGGTGGAGAAGTTCCGGCTAGATATAGTCGGACTCACTTCGACGCACAGCAAGGGCTCTGGAACCAGTTCTCTCGAGAGGGGCTGGACTCTCTTCCACTCTGGCGTTGCCGGGGCGACGAGCTGGGGTGGTAATTCTTGTTTCCCCCCCGGCTCAGAGCCTGTACGTTGGAGTTCAACCCGGTGGACGAGAGGGTAGCTTCCCTCCGCCTTCGGGTAGGGGAACGGGTCCTGACTGTGGTTTGCGCTTACGCGCCAAACCGCAGCTCAGAGTACCCACCCTTTTTGGATTCACTCGAGGGAGTACTTGAGAGTGCTCCCCCGGGTGATTCCCTCGTTCTACTGGGGGACTTCAATGCTCATGTTGGCAACGACAGTGAAACCTGGAGAGGCGTGATTGGGAAGAATGGCTGCCCGGATCTGAACCCGAGCGGTGTTTTGTTATTGGACTTTTGTGCCCGTCACGGATTGTCCATAACGAACACCATGTTCAAACATAAGGGTGTCCATATGTGCACTTGGCACCAGGACACCCTAGGCCGCAGTTCCATGATCGACTTTGTAGTTGTGTCATCGGATTTGCGGCCTCATGTTTTGGACACTCGGGTGAAGAGAGGGGCGGAGCTTTCTACCGATCACCACCTGGTGGTGAGTTGGCTGCGATGGTGGGGGAGGATGCCGGACAGACCTGGCAGGCCCAAACGCATTGTGAGGGTTTGCTGGGAACGACTGGCAGTCTCCCCTGTCAGAGAGAGTTTCAATTCCCACCTCCGGAAAAACTTTGAACATGTCACGAGGGAGGTGCTGGACATTGAGTCCGAATGGACCATGTTCCGCGCCTCTATTGTCGAGGCGGCTGATTGGAGCTGTGGCCGCAAGGTAGTTGGTGCTTGTCGTGGCGGTAATCCTAGAACCCGTTGGTGGACACCGGCGGTGAGGGATGCCGTCAAGCTGAAGAAGGAGTCCTATTGGGTTCTTTTGGCTCATAGGACTCCTGAGGCAGCGGACAGGTACCGACAGGCCAAGCGGTGTGCGGCTTCAGCGGTCGCAGAGGCAAAAACTCGGACATGGGAGGAGTTCGGGGAAGCCATGGAAAACGACTTCCGGACGGCTTCGAAGCAATTCTGGACCACCATCCGCCGCCTCAGGAAGGGGAAGCAGTGCACTATCAACGCCGTGTATGGCGAGGATGGTGTTCTGCTGACCTCGACTGCGGATGTTGTGGATCGGTGGAGGGAATACTTCGAAGACCTCCTCAATCCCACCAACACGTCTTCCTCTGAGGAAGCAGTGCCTGGGGAGTCTGTGGTGGGCTCTCCTATTTCTGGGGCTGATGTTGCTGAGGTAGTTAAAAAGCTCCTCGGTGGCAAGGCCCCAGGGGTAGATGAGATCCGCCCGGAGTTCCTTAAGGCTCTGGATGCTGTGGGGCTGTCTTGGTTGACAAGACTCTGCAGCATCGCGTGGACATCGGGGGCGGTGCCTATGGATTGGCAGACCGGGGTGGTGGTTCCTCTCTTTAAGAAGGGGAACCGGAGGGTGTGTTCTAACTATCGTGGGATCACACTCCTCAGCCTTCCTGGTAAGGTCTATTCAGGTGTACTGGAGAGGAGGCTACGCCGGATAGTCGAACCTCGTATTCAGGAGGAACAGTGTGGTTTTCGTCCTGGTCGTGGAACTGTGGACCAGCTCTATACTCTCGGCAGGGTCCTTGAGGGTGCATGGGAGTTTGCCCAACCAGTCTACATGTGTTTTGTGGACTTGGAGAAGGCATTCGACCGTGTCCTTCGGGAAGTCCTGTGGGGAGTGCTCAGAGAGTATGGGGTATCGGACTGTCTGATTGTGGCAGTCCGCTCCCTGCATGCTCAGTGCCAGAGCTTGGTCCGCATTGCCGGCAGTAAGTCGGACACGTTTCCAGTGAGGGTTGGACTCTGCCAAGGCTGCCCTTTGTCACCGATTCTGTTCATAACTTTTATGGACAGAATTTCTAGGCGCAGTCAAGGCGTTGAGGGGATCTGGTTTGGTGGCTGCAGGATTAGGTCTCTGCTTTTTGCAGATGATGTGGTCCTGATGGCTTCATCTGGCCAGGATCTTCAGCTCTCACTGGATCGGTTCGCAGCCGAGTGTGAAGCGACTGGGATGAGAATCAGCACCTCCAAGTCCGAGTCCATGGTTCTCGCCCGGAAAAGGGTGGAGTGCCATCTCCGGGTTGGGGAGGGGATCTTGCCCCAAGTGGAGGAGTTCAAGTACCTCGGAGTCTTGTTCACGAGTGGGGGAAGAGTGGATCATGAGATCGACAGGCGGATCGGTGCGGCGTCTTCAGTAATGCGGACGCTGTATCGATCCGTTGTGGTGAAGAAGGAGCTGAGCCGGAAGGCAAAGCTCTCAATTTACCGGTCGATCTACGTTCCCATCCTCACCTATGGTCATGAGCTTTGGGTTATGACCGAAAGGACAAGATCACGGGTACAAGCGGCCGAAATGAGTTTCCTCCGCCGGGTGGCGGGGCTCTCCCTTAGAGATAGGGTGAGAAGCTCTGCCATCTGGGAGGAGCTCAAAGTAAAGCCGCTGCTCCTCCACATCGAGAGGAGCCAGATGAGGTGGTTCGGGCATCTGGTCAGGATGCCACCCGAACGCCTCCCTAGGGAGGTGTTTAGGGCACGTCCAACCGGTAGGAGGCCGCAGGGAAGACCCAGGACACGTTGGGAAGACTATGTCTCCCGGCTGGCCTGGGAACGCCTCGGGGTCCCACAGGAAGAGCTGGACAAAGTGGCTGGGGAGAGGGAAGTCTGGGCTTCCCTGCTTAGGCTGCTGCCCCCCCGACCCGACCTCGGATAAGCGGAAGAAGATGGATGGATGGATGGATGGATGGATGGATATTTGTAGAATTATTTTTTTTACTACGCAATATCATCCTACAAATGAATAATGACTCTTTTTTTTTTTTTTTTTACAGTTGTGTAACATTAAAGCAAATGCGCTTTCACTCGTTTAAAAATATATACTTCTATATATTATTTTATATATGACAATTTCGATGATTAATAATAAAGTAATACAACAAATAACATCATTAAATATGTATTCATTTATTATGCTATTAATTCGAAATCATATTTAAATTATTTATTCATTTTAATATTTAAAATATAAATAAAATGCCAATTTAAAATGAAAAATGTATTTGGAAGCCATATTTAGTATAGCATTCTTTTGAAATATATTTATTTAGCTATTTAATTGAAAAACAATACAAAACATTTAATACAAATTCATGTACGAAAATATGAAGTTGAAATATATATCGCATAATATATCTAATATTTATGAGTTTTTATCTCGTAAAATTAGATTTTCATAATTATGTTAAACCATGGGGATATGTTTTTTACTACGCAATATTATCCTACAAATGAATGCCCCGCGACCTCGAACAGGACAAGCGGTAGAAAATGGATGGATGGATGGATGAATGTTTTTTTAAATTTTATTTTTAAAGTTCTGTAACATTAAAGCAAATGCGCTGTCACTCATTTAAAAATATATACTTTTATATATTATTTTATATATGTACTTACAATTTCGATGATTAATAATAAAGTAATACAACAAATAATATCATTAAATATGTATTAATTTATTATGCAATTAATTCGAAATAATATTTAAAGTAATATTAATTTTTTTTATTAATTGTAATATTTAAAATACAAATACAACGGTTTTTTTTCTTTATTCAAAAATGTATTTTGAAGGCAAATTTAGTATTGCATTCTTTTGAAATATATTTATTTAGCTATTTAATTGAAAAACAATACAAAACATTTGGTTAAAATGTATACGAAAATATGAAGTTGAAATATATATTGCATAACATATCTAATATTTATGACTTTTTATCTCGTAAATTAGAGTCTCATAATTATGTTAAACCATGGGGATATTTTTTTTTTACTACGCAATATTATCCTACAAAAGAATGATGATTTTTTTTTTTTACACTTGTGTAACATCAAAGCAAATGCGCTGTCACTCGTTATTTAAAAATATATACTTCTATATATTATTTTATATATGTACTTACAACTTTGATGATTAATAAATACAACAAATAATATCATTGAATATGTATTAATTTATTATGCTATTAATTCGAAATCATATTTAAAGTAATATTTAAATTATTTATTAATTTTAATATTTAAAATACAAATAAAATGCAATTTTTATTATTCAAAAATGTATTTTGAAGCCAAATTTAGTACAGCATTCTTTTGAAATATTTTTATTTAGCTATTTAATTGAAAAACAATACAAAACATTTTATTAAAATTTATGTACAAAAATATGAAGTTGAAATATATATCGCATAATATATCTAATTTTATGACTTTTTATATAATAAATTAGAGTCTCATAATTATGTTAATATTATCCTACAAATGAATGATTTTTTTTTTACAGTTGTATAACATTAAAGCAAATCTTATGTCACTCGTTATTTAAAAAGATATGCTTTTATATATTATTTTATATATGTACTTACAATTTCGATGATTAATAAAGTAATACAACAAATATCATTAAATATGTATTAATTTATTATGCTATTAATACAAAATCATAATTAAAGTAATATTTAAATTATTTATTAATCTTAATATTTAAAATACAAATAAAATGCCATTTTTATTATTTTCATAATTCAAAAATGTATTTGGAAGCCAAATTTAGTACAGCATTCTTTTGAAATATATTTATTTAGCTATTTAATTGAAAAACAATACAAGACATTTAATTAAAATGTATGTACGAAAATATGAAGTTGAAATATATATCGCATAATATATCTAATATTTATGATTTTTTATCTCGTAAATTAGATTTTCATAATTATGTTAAAACATAGGGCCTACAAATGAATGCTTTTTTGTTTTTTACAGTTGTGTAACATTAAAGCAAATGCGCTGTCACTTGTTATTTAAAAATATATACTTTTTTGTATTATTTTATATATGTACTTACAATTTCGAAGATTAATAATAAAGTAATACAAAAGCTAATATATATCTAAATATGTATTAATTTATTATGCTATTAATTCGAAATAATATTTAAAGTAATATTAACATTTTTAATTAATTTTAGTATTTAAAATACAAACAAAATGCAATTTGTATTATTTTCATTATTATATTTTTTATTTTGAAGCCAAATTTAGTACAGCATTCTTTTGAAATATATTTATTTAGCTACTTAATTGAAAAACAATACAAGACATTTAATTAAAATTGATGTACGAAAATATGAAGTTGAAATATATATCGTATAACATATTTAATATTTATGACTTTTTATCTCGTAAATTACATTCTCATAATTATGTTAAACCATACTATAGTATATAAAAAAAATAAAAATAAAAATAAAAAGATAGTCACACATTAGTCATGTGTGTTTATTTATAGTTGTGTATAGTGTACAATAGTTTGAGGATTAAAAATATTCAGACGAATTTGACACGATAATTCTTGTTGTTGCTCGTGTCTATGTGGGGTGATTACAGTAATGGACTTGTTAATACATTTTAATGATTGCGTCGTCCTTTTCTCTCTGCTTAAATTGTGCGACGGCGCCCTCTGGTGGCCAATGTGCGTCATCACAGCAGAGATGACACCGCAGTAAAAGTAAGGACCACAGGATGTGGTCATCAAGCTGCTAGGATATTAACGGGCCCGAACCTTCTTGGACTGGACGCGTTTCGGAACCAATAGATCACAAATCCGGATTTCGTTGGAAGCGGTGAGTATTAAAGATAATGTGTTGACGCCATTATCCTTTCTCGCTGGTCGCATGTTGGGTTTGTTTACGACTGCGTCTCCATCGTTGTTGTGTAACAACAACAACAACAACAACAAGCTAACGATAGGCTGTCGTCTTATTGTCGTTTACTGTGTCCACTACTAATCTGTCAATATAACAGTCACTTTCTAGCCTTAATACAATTAATTAATACCGTTTATGTCACTAGTTATTGATATCATGCATTTCTTTCACATGGTTTCACCAAAATAATATGGGTATTAAATGTGACTACATGTGATAATAATATTTTTAATGATTGCATAGTTGTTTATTTTATTCATTTGCACAATACTTGCACTTTTAAATGTGTCTTGAATGTATTGTTTTTTTTAGATATAAAATATTAAAATGAAAAATATAAATATATTTTAATGTTCGAATAAAGTTAAAGTACCACTGATAGTCACACGCACACTAGGTGTGGTAAAATTACCCTCTGCATTTGACCCGTCCCCTTGTCCCACCCCCTGGGAGGTGAGGGGAGCAGTGAGCAGCAGCAGTGGCCGCGCTCGGGAATCATTTTGGTGATTAGCCACAATAACTGACGGATCTAAAATGTCATCTTGATTAAGATAATAAAGATACCGTAGATCTAGGGGTGTAACGGTACACAAAAATTTCGGTTCGGTACGTACCTCGGTTTAGAGGTCACGGTAATGGGACCCATTACCTCCCTGCTTGGCACTCAGCATCAAGGGTTGGAATTGAGGGTTAAATCACCAAAAAATGATTCCCGGGCGCAGCCACCGCTGCTGCCCACTGCTCCCCTCACCTCCCAGGGGGTGATCAAGGGTGATGGGTCAAATGCAGAGAATAATTTCGCCACACCTAGTGTGTGTGTGACAATCATTGGTACTTTAACTTTAACTTTTGTTATGTTTTTGTTTATTTTAATAGTATTTTTAGAATGTGCCGTGGGCCTTTAAAACATTAGCTGTGTGCCGCAAATGGCCTCCGGGGCACACTTTTGACACCCCTACTGTAGATAATAAAAAATTTAATCTGATAAATCTATGGATAAAAAGCAGAGCCTGGCGACACATGCGCGTTTATCATAACTCTCTCTCTCTCTCTGTCTCTGCCCCTCCCTCACCAATGCTGCTGCACGCACAATTTGTTTTGTTTTTAACCCCTTCTTAACCCTGAACGTACATTGAAAATACACGCAACCCTAACTCAAAATGCCGGACATTTGAGGCATTTAAGAAACTCTGCCCTGACAGCTCTGCAAAAAAGGACATGTCCGGTGAAAAGAGGACGTATGGTCAGTCTATCGTAGCCCGTTAGCTGCTAGCATGCCGTGTGTTGTGCCTCGGTGTGCATTGTTTACACAACGTGTGTTACGCTACTTATTATGTCCGTGTGGAAACTCGTTCGGTACACCTCCGAACCGAACCGAAACCCCCGTACCGAAACGGTTCAATACAAATACACGTACTGTTACACCCCTACGTAGATCAGTGGTTGATCACCAAGTACTACCTCAGAAAACATTTGGCAAGTACCATTATAATGACCAACATTAAAATACAGTAGCATAGTAGGCCTAAATATTCATTAAAAACAAGGCAGAGGTTATATTTAACATGCATATTTAACATAACATTATGCACAGTTTGGACAGTAACACTGTTTGAATATTTAATGATATGATTCTTTGGTGTAACACTATTGGCAGAGCCGTCTTCTGTTTCAGCCCATCTCCTAATTTGGGGGTCAGCCGCATGCGTCTCTTTAGCGCCGCCCTTGTGGCTCCCTGGACCTCTTTCAGAAATGTGTGAAAATGGAAAAAGATGAAGAAAAAAATATATTTTCTGTAGGAGAACAAACATGACACAAACCTTCCTAATTGTTAGAAATCCCACTGTTTATATTAAACATGCTTCCCTGATGAGAGTATTTGGCAAGCACCGTTTTGTCCTACTAATTTCAGCGATCCTTGAACTCATCGTAGTTTGTTTACATGTACAACTTTCTCCGACGCTGCCACAGAAAGACGTGTTTTATGCCACTCCGTCTTTGTCTCATTTTGTCCACCAAACGTTTTATGCTGTGCGTGAAACACAAAAGGTGAGCTTTGTTGATTTTATTGATTTGCTGGAGTGCTTATCAGGCATATTTAGTCAATCCATGACTGCAAACTAATCGATGCTAACATGCTAAATAGGCAAGCCGTATGTACAGTTGTGTTTAAAATAATAGCAGTCCCACATCACTAGCAAGATACATCACTGTTTTTGTTAGAATTTCAACTTCTACACGGCAAGTAGGTTTCTAGAATGTTTAGTAAAGGTATAGAAAACCAACAGACCCAACAGGCATGACGTGCATGCCTGCCGATTCTGTGAAACTGAATCATTTACTGAAAGGGGCGTGTTCAAAAAAATAGCAGTACCGGTACGTAGTTCAATTAGTGAGGTCATTGATTATGTGGGAAAAAAAGGTGTCAAACAAGTGGCCCTTATTTAAGGATCAAGGCAACTGACGCTGCACATGCTGGCTGTGCATTTGTCCTTGGAAAACAGAGTAAAATGGGTCGTTCAAGACACTGTTCAGAAGAAGAGCGTTCTTTGATTAAGAAATTAATAAAAGAGGGGAAAACCTATCAAGAAGTGCAGAAAATGATAGGCTGTTCAGCTAAAATGATATCAAACGCTTTAAAATGGCAGCCAAAACCAAAAAGGCGAGGAAGAAAAAGAAAGAAGACTATTGGAATGGATGGGAGAATAACCAAAATGGCAAAGGCTCAGCCAATGATCAGGTCCAGGAGGATGAAAGAGATCTAAGATGGCCTGTGAGTACTGGAACAATCAGACCACGTCTATGTGAAGCCAAGCTACCAGCAAGAAGCCCCCGCAAAGTCCCATTGTTAAAAAAAAAGATGTATGATCAAGCGGTTACAATTTGCCAAAGAACACATTGACTGGCCTAAAAATAAATGGCGTAATATTTTGTGGACTGATGAGAGTAAGATTGTTCTTTTTGGGTCTAAGGGCCATAGAAAGTTGGTCAGATGTCCTGCAAACACTGAATTCAAGCCCCAGTACACAGTGAAGACGGTGAAGCATGGTGGTGCAAGCATCATGATATGGGGATGTTTCTCGTACTATGGTGTTGGTCCTATTTATCGCATACCAGGTATCATGGATCAGTTTGAGTACATCAGAATACTGGAAGAAGTCATGTTGCCGTATGCTGAAGAGGAAATGCCCCTGAAATGGGTGTTTCAACAAGACAATGACCCCAAACACACCAGCAAGCGAGCAAAATCATGGTTCCAGACAAACAGAATTCAAGTAATGGCGTGGCCATCACAATCCCCGAACCTTAATCCCATTGAAAACTTGTGGGCTGACATAAAAAATGCTATTCATGAGGCAAAACCAAAAAATGCAGAGGAATTGTGGAACGTAGTACAAATGTCCTGGGCTGCAACACCTGTTGACAGGGTGCCAGAAGTAGGTCGAATCCATGTGTCACAGATGTGAAGCAGTTATCAAAAACCGTGGTTATGCAACTATAATTATAGTTAATAATTCTAAGGAAAGTTGAATCTGCTAGCCTTTCTTAGTTTATACAGTACATTTGAGTTTTGTAAAAAAAAAAAAACATGTCAACACTGCTATTTTTTTGTTTTATATTTCTTGACTTTCTGTCAAATATTGTCAAATTAAATTACTTTTTTCCAATTTTTTGGATTTGAAATAGAATGTGCAGTGTCCCCAATGCATTTGTGTTCATTAAAATACAATTTATTTGAAGCATTTTGAGGTTTACTCACCTTTTTAAAACACACTGCTATTATTATGAACATAACTACATATTGCAGCATTATGCCTCGTTTGTAGGTAATATTTGAGCTCATTTAATTTCCTTTACTTATGTCTTCTGTGTATTTAATATATATTTGCATGTCTAATGACACATTATCTGTATGTTATATTGGCTGCACTTCTGTGTTGCTGTGTGCCATGTTGTTCTAGACTACAGCAAATGTTACCCAGCTCACAAAGATTGTACTAAATCCATTAGAAGAAGACAATCTGCCGTTTCCTTTAACTTGGACACAAACATCTATACCTTTGGCCATTCTGAGCTAGTCATTTCCAGAACTCATCTCATCCTGTGAGAAGCCTCCATTTTACTAATGATTTCCAATGTTGCAAAAATGTGTAGAATAAAAATTTAAATACAGCATTTCTGTCAACGAAGATTTGCGTCAGCCTTTGATAGTAAGCCATATATCGAATATAGACACTTATATCATGTGTTGCCTTCATTATAACACTTATATAAGACCTTTAATTTCTTGCGGCTCCAGACAGATTATTTTTTTGTATTTTTGGTCGAATATGGCTCTTTCAACATTGTGGGTTGCCGACCCCTGTCCTGAATGATCGGTCAACCGCTTTTTAGGTGATTACCATGTGGGACACAGAGTTGCCGCTATAAGTGATGCGCAATACCAAAGATTTTCTTTCCGATCCGATACAGAGTAAAACTCCGGCTGGGATTGGCGATACAGATCTGATGCTTTTTTGCAAATATGCAAATATATAACGTGTCTGGTAAAATAAAAAAAATATTTCAAGTGTTCCTCGGTCTGGGAGCCGACATGCAGGAAAGGTGTAAGTAACATGATGTTTCTTGGTGCTTGGGGAGGCTGGGTCTTTGAAAATCAGTGCACCCGGTCGTAAAGGTCTTCTTTTTATTAGCAACGTTTACATGGCGTGCAAAACATCTTTCCATCGTCATAAGTGAGCCATTTGAAGCCACTTTTCATTGCAGCTTTGCTTCGTGGGTTTATTGCTCGCCATGACGAAAACAATAACACCCGGTAGTCCTAATACCGGAAATGCAGTATTTGTGATTGGTTAACCCTTTGGCGGATCAAACTTTAAGAAATTGTACCGGAAAGATCATTACTTTGAAGTCGACCAATAAAAAAACGCAATAAACGGGGACGGAAATCTGACTCGGCAAATATATACAAAACACCGGTGGAAAGCGATAATCGATAAAAAAAAACAAGCAAACCGGAGTTTTGACCCGGAGAAAAAAGAATCTGCGTCCCAGGGATCGCGGACTTCCGGAAATGCGCGTCCTTTCTGATTTCAATGCGTAAAAAGACACAAAAAGTGCGTTAACACCAACAGTGTACCAGTTTTTTTTGTGTTTTTTCTCTGGTTGTGCGTCATTTGTGTCATCTTGTTTGATTTTTTCTTAGGAGTTCACGTCCCTGAACCCTGCTGTGCACCAAATTGACTCAGATCCAGGTTGCACTCGTGTGTGTGTTACCATGCACTCTTCACCCACAATCACCGCTATTGTGTGTCTGCTGGCGGGGGCTGTGGCGGCCATTCGCAGCCCCCCTCAAACAGGTGAGGAGAACGACGCAGAGGTCAAGATGGGAACAAGATGAGTGCGTCACGACACATCGGACAGAAGTGTGTGTGTGTTAGGGATGTCCCGATCCGATATTTGGATCGGATCGGCCGCCGATATTTACCAAAAAATGCGTATCGGCAAGGCATGGGAAAATGCCGATCCAGATCCAGTTAAAAAAAAAACTCTGCTCCATGTTTTCCAACGCACCGATTTAAATAATACATTCCACTTTTCTGCTGCTCCCTAATTTCCGTTCCGCATTTTCCAGCACACCTTCAACACATCCACAGGTCTGTGGATTCTCACGCAGTTGCTTTTAGCTGCTGGCATTACACGACAGGCTCTTCTCACTCTTTCCTGTGTCTCCCTCTTACAGACAGCAAGCGCACCTTCTTACACACGTCACATACTGTCACGACATACGTCACATACGTATACGTCCTCTCCCAGCAGAGAGGTAGCAGCATGGCTAACGTTAGCTGTGATGCTAGCGCAGCCGTGTGACCAACGTTCTCTCTAAGGTGCGCGCTTGTGCAATTGCGCACTGCTCAAACGTCCTCTGCGCATAGCAATTATATGCCACGCACAAAATCAAATAAAAAAATAAAGCGCATAACAATTTTCGACACACGGACTCGACAGAGAAAACAGTTTTCGTCATCATTGTTCAAATATTGTAACGTCTGTCGAGACGCTTATCTCCATTCGGTGCCACACGTCCACACCATCAAAATGCCGAGGCAAACATTTCCACATCAACACCGTATGAAAAAATTAGTGATTTTTTTAGTTGTGATTTCCTTCTCTGCATGAAAGTTTAAAAGTAGCATATATTAATGCAGTATGAAGAAGAATGTTTTAATGTAGACATGCAAGCCTTGAAAGAAAATTTTGAAAATCAAGACTACATTTCCTGCAAATGGGTGCATTTCTACCCTATATTTTAACTTTAGATTTATTCTCATATCAAACTCTTTTGGCTGTCTTTTTGACACTTACATCCGGCGCCCCCCTCCACACCCCGGATTATAAATAATGTAAATAATTAAATGTGATTATCTCATGTGATGACTGTATTATGATGACAGTATATCTGATAGTATATATCTGTATCAAGAATCAATTTAAGTGGACCCCGACTTAAACAAGTTGAAAAACTTATTCGGGTGTTACCATTTAGTGGTCAATTGTACGGAATATGTACTTCACTGTGCAACCTACTAATAAAAGTCTCAATCAATCAATCAAAACACATAGAATCATCATACTGATGTGATTATATGCATCAAGTGTTCATTCAAGGCTGAGGCAAAATATCGAAATATATATCGTGTATCGCAATATGGCCTTAAGATATCGCAATATTTAAAAAAGGCCATATCGCCCAGCCCTAGTTTCAATGATGCCATTTCTGTTTGTCATGTATAATTTTGTCTTTTTTGTGTTTATCCTTGAATAAACAGGTCTGTTTCTTGTTACCAACCATTGTGTATTATTCAAACTCCCCTAATTCAGCTGGCTAGTTGTTATCAAGAGTACTAAAACCCTTTTCAACATGATTCTGACAACTAAGTAGACTAAATAACTTTAAACTTTAATACATGCTCGGATAGGCCAGTATCGGTATCGGATCGGTAGTGCAATAACAATATCGGTATCGGATCGGAAGTGCAAAAACCTGGATTGGGACAACCCTAGTGTGTGTGTGTGTTTACGAACGTCAGGAAGATTCATTTTGGTTTACCTTCAAAGTCAACAATAAGCTAGACTCCTTTCTGGTACCCCGGATAGGGATGATACTCGAAACCGGTTTTCCCGGTTGTTCGATAAGAAAAGAACCGAGTCCTCGGACTCAAATCCCTTTTTGAGAACCGGTACCCGTTATCAGGACCACTATAGTAAAGAAAAAGAGTTGGTTCTTTATTCGAATCCCTGGGAACGAATCCCGTCCCGACCAGAAATGCCCTTTGAGACATCACAAGAAATGACGTCACGTAGCTCAGTCATTATGTGCAGATTGGGAAAGCAGGAAAAAAATGGACCGGAAAAAGCGCTCCAAGGTGTAATAAAGTTAAAAACAAAAGGCATAATTTAATGAATAACTTTACTGAGAGATATGAGCAGGGTACAAACACATGACCAACACTTTTACGACCAACCGGAAACATAGCAACCAGGCTAGCAACGCACCTCCTTTACGGCAGCTGTCGCAACGTTCTTAAAGAAACCGCAGCACATACATATATATACAACCCATCTCCCTTTTTTAACTTTTGTTTTTCTTTCCTTGTAAACAAAACAAAATCACACTGTATATGTGTTGTCTGTCTAATTATAAATAATGCAGACGAGGCGTGTTGGCTGAGTTCTTGACGTTTACCTTCACAACGTGCTCATAACCTCATTCTTAGCTGCCGACGTGACGACATGCAACAACACTTTTCGGGGCTACCGCGCATGCTCGTCACTCCCGTTGCATGCTGGGTAGTGTAGTTGTTATATTCCCTAGCTCATAACATCACATCTTTCCCCCTATAAGGAAGTAATGTTAACTCAATAAAGTGTATTTCTTTTTTTAGCTTTAACTTTTCATTTTTTAGCTTTAACTTTTCATTTTTTAGCGTTGTAACCTTTTTAGCGTTGTAACCACATTTGCAAACAACTTTTCTCTTCATAGAATTTTCTTTTAATAAAGAAATAAAGTGCAAAAATGTCAAAGCATCATAACAAACAGTTATGTCAAATAGCAGCAGAAGTGCACTTTTTGGAGAGCTGTATTATTTTCAGTTTTGTGCCCAAGGGACTGATTTTATTTAACACTATATTATTATTTATACACCTATAGTGATCACAGAGACAGGTTGTTTTTGTGTTACTGTATATTTTTGTTTTTCTGAAAAATCCCACTTAATATACTTTGGGTAACAACAGTCAATATTTATTTATTTTATTTTATTTTTTTAGGGGGGTAACAGTCAATATTTCTTTATTTATTAGATTACATTTTTTTCTTATATAATAAAAGTGAGCTTTTGTTAAATCAAATACTGTGTGTTTTTTTCCATATACAACAACCTATCTGGACTCGATAAGAGAATCGATAAGGAATCGGTTCGATAAGAGGATTCGGTAATAGGCTCCAACGCGATAATTTCTTATCAAACATCATCCCTAACACCGGACATTTTCCACACAGGACATAACAGAAATACTCTGTTCCAGAGTCAAACTATGGCCATCCTAAAACTTGTAATAACTGTACTAATAACGATCCTGTCAAGTGTAACCAAATAATTGAACCACTGTCAAACATAACTAAATTAAAACAAAGTAAACTACTCACTTTTTGATGACATGTGACAGGAAGTGGAGAGGAAGGGTTGGCAGAAGGTAACTTTCTGCAACTGCAGTCTCCTAATGATCGTGTAAAAAAGGAGTTAACAACTGCTAAACATAACTAAAATAATATAATACTGCGTTCCGTTTACCTCGAAAGTTGGATGTCGATGTTGGGAGTGACGTCGTCAAAAATCAACTTCTGGACAAGTCGGCGCTCCTTCTGCAACCTTCAAACCTGGTGGATTAAGCGGAAACACAAAAACGGCATATTTAGCATCTTAGTAAACAATTTGGCCGACGATAAAGTTTATCGTCATATTTTGATAATGCATGTCGATGACACATTCTAGCTGAGTCCCGCAGATTTGACAGGGACAAGCCAACGAAGGCTCCCTCAATGCATTGCAGCATCCTCGCTAGCAAGCTAGCCGATAACGTGCCTCCACAGTGCAGCTAGTAAATCAATCATTATCGTCACCTCCATGGCGGCAAGTAAACTGCGTTCCTTACATGTAACATTATCACTGGTGGATAAGTAATAGCTGAACATGTACACTACACACCATAGGAGGATACCAAAAAAATTATAGCTAACTGCTAAGCTCTTGCATGTAAACAGCGATGGGAAGATTGCTACCAATATTGACAGTAACGATACCAAGTACAGTATCAGTGTATTGGCATTACCAAAATGATTAGATTTGTTGTTTTTGTTACCGTTTACAAACTCAGGAAATAAGAGCCAATAGTAGTTTTAGCGTTTGTGTATGTATTTTAAATTGACTTTATTATAAATGTTGTATGTAATAAGAGGCAATAAGGAAATAATATAGATATTGACATTGTTACACCGTCATCCAGTTATATAAAAAATGTACCGTATTTTTCGGACTATAAATCGCAGTTTTTTTCATAGTTTGACCGGGCTTCAGTGCGATTTATATACGTTTTTTTCCCTTCTTTATTATGCATTTTCGGCAGGTGCGACTTATACTCCGGTGCGACTTATACTCCGAAAAATACGGTATAAGTCGCTCCGGCCGAAAATGCATAATAAAGAAGGAAAAAAACATGTCGCACTAGAGTATAATTCGCATTTTTGGGGTAAATGTATTTGATAAAATCCAACACCAAGAATAGACATTTGAAAGACTATTCAAAATAAAGAATAGTGAACAACAGGCTGAATAAGTGTACGTTATATGAGGCATAAATAACCAACTGAGAACGTGCCTGGTATGTTAACGTAACATATTATGGTAAGAGTCATTCCAATAACTATAACATATAGAACATGCTATACGTTTACCAAACAATCTGTCACTCCTAATCGCTAAATCCCATGAAATCTTCTTCCTCGGTGTCGCTTCTAAATATTTGATATTTTACGGTAATGTGTTAATTTCACACATAAGTCGCTCCAGAGTATTAATCACACCCCAGGCCAAACTATGAAAAAAACTGCGATTTATAATCCGAAAAATACGGTAATCATTTAAAGATTCTGAAAATTTGAAGTATAAACGCAGATATGGCCAATTCTGCACCCGTAATTATATTGGAAAGATGGATACTCAGTTATTATGGCCCAAAACTTAAAGCAAAGTATCAAGCAGAAGAAAATTAAGTGTTTATTACCTTTTAACAGAAGTGTAAATAGAATCATGTTACAACAGAAAGTAACCAACTGTAAATTAGCAAGTAGATTAATAATGGTTTTGAGAAAATAATACAACTGGAAATAATGTTGGCAGTTAAATTAGGAACCTTTTCAACCTGTTTTGAAATGGTTCAATCATCATTTATATTGTTTTATATACTGTATATCAGTATCGCAGGAGGCTTCAATATATATCGCCACATAGATTTTAGGCCATATTGTCCAATACTAGTAAGAATAATATATTTTATTTGTAAAAAGCACTTTACATCGAGTAAACAACCTCAAAGTGCTACAGTGTATTAAAAAATAAATATAAAAACTAGAACAGCCAAATAGCTAGAACTAGTATGCATATATCTACAAATAATGTTTTTTAAGCCTTTTTTAAAAGCATCCACAGTCTGTGGTGCCCTCATGTGGTCAGGGAGAGCGTTCCACAGACTGGGAGTGGTGCAGCAGAAAGCATTGCCGATTAGGGATATTACAGGAACTTCCATTTTTGTTGACACTAAAGCCAACCAAGGGTGGTGAGGACTCTCCCGACTTTCCGAGTAGGAAATCCAATTTCGAGGGGCGGTCCTGTTGAAACGTCCAAATAGGGCAGTGTTTCTCAATTATTTTCTGTTACCGGTCCAAAGTGTTTGATACTTTTCAAAAATTAAGGGAACTACACAAAATCGCTTTATTTTACCAGAAAATCTTACAATAAATTAAACGTACGTTTCCTGTTATGCTTTGGCGAGAATGAAGACGATTGACACAGGCTTTATGTCAGCAGTTTCTTAGAACTCTCTTCAGACAGAGTGATTAAACAAAATGGCTACAAACTCTATACTTGATACACTAGAGTAAAAAAGGAAACGTAGCACAGGGCGTAAAACAATAAACCGAAAATCACTCCAGAGGGAGGAAAAAGGCAATAGCAAAATTCTACATGGATATAATATCAAAAAAAGAACAATCTATGATTAGCTACACTAAAGGAAAATCGGTCATGAAGAGGAAGAGACAAGAAGCTATAAAGAGCAAAGAAAACTACAAATTAAAGCGCTTCAAGAGGAGGGGGAAAAAGGAAGGCAAAGCACTATGAAATTAGCTGGAAAAAAAACTGACCAAAAAACGTTAGCAAATCAAAATCACTCTTCTTCAGAGGGAACAAAGAAATCAAGGAATAAGGCGAGGCAATACTTAACAATTTGGACAAGACTGTGGAAGACGGCTGAAGGTACACGACGAGACGACCTACTCTGGCAGGAGAAGACGGAGACTATACATACACACATGAGGGAGGGTGACACAGGTGGGCGCAATCAGGCAATCAGGAAAGCCATCAGACCAGTGACACGGGAGGAAGGGCAAGTGGCCTGAAACGAGAGGAAGATTAGACTTTCAACATAAAACAGGAAGTTCGCCAGACAACCCCAAAAGAGGACTTCCCTCACATTTCCTATTACACTCAAATAATAATTTTAGATGATTAAAATACACTGCAAAAACTGAAATCTAAGTAACATTAAATATCTCAAATAAGGGTGATTTTAGCTTTTTTTCTGTCCACTAAGCAGATTTTATGTTTTAGAGTGTTTTACTTGTTTTAAGTGTTTTGGTCCTAAATGATCTCAGTAAGATATTACAGCTTGTTGCTGAGATTTGATGACCTATATTGAGTAAAACATGCTTGAAACTAGAATATCAACTGTTGCAAAACTGTGTCATCAACACTCACAAGTATAAAACTGCTTTTTCAAAGTAATGCTTTTTTATTTCAACCACGAACAAAAAAAATCATGATTTTGACACAATTGTGTCTCATAATTAAAACAGATTGGTTTGGTTTGGTTGCCGGTATGGGCTCTGCAGGGTTGGGTTGGGGCGGGCGGGGGCTGGCTTTGTTTGGCGGGGGGAGGGGCTCGCGTGGCGTCACGTTAAAGTGGTCTGGTGTGGGTCACGGGCTGTGGCGGGGGGTGGCGGCCTCCTGGCCGTAGTTCCTGGTTGTCGGCCGCGTGGACTGGGGGGATGTCCGGGCCCTCTACTCCTCCTACTTATAGCGCACACAGTCACACATATATAGGACTTTGGGGATTGTCCTGCGGGGAGGCATGGCGGGGGGTTGAGGATGCCTCCAATGGGGCTCCAGTCCTCCTTTCTTGTCCCCTGCTCGTCCATCCCTCAATCTTAGCTGCATATTAGACACTTAGGATTTGGGGGGCTTGGTTTGGTTGGGACCCACCATGACCTTGATGTCCCCCAATTTTAATCGCATTATTAGTTCCCACAAGCATACATATCTCACTCACGCTACAGTACACACATCAATAGGGACTGGAGGTCGGCTGTAACGGCTGACCTCCTAATTTTAACTACACAGTAGACACTCTGGGGGCCTTGTACACATGCATGGGGGGTTTGGGGTTCGGCGCACCCCTCATTGCCTCGTCGGCCGGCGGGGACTGCGGTCTGGTGGCCTGCCAGGCTTTTATTCATTTATTATTGTTATATATATATTTTTTATTTTTAATGTATTTATTATTTTTATTTTTATTATTACTCATTTTTATTTTATTTTATTTTTTAAATTTTATTTTTTATTTTATTTTTTTATTTTTATTTTATTTCATTTTTTTTTAATCTTATTATTTATTTGTGTGTGGCGTCGCGCGGGTCTCACTTCCTGTTGGATGGGGTCCGTGCCCGTGTGGCCCGACCTTGCGCTGTGGGGTCTCTGTTGGTGACTTGGTGTGGTGGCGGCGCAGCCCCCGTGTCTGGTCTGGATGCTGTGTCCCGGTTGTTTGGGCGGTGGTGTGTTTGTGCGGGTTTGGGTTGGGGTGGGGGGCCTTTTGGTTGGGGGGGTTGTTGGTGTCTCTTGTTTGCGTGTTGGCGTTCGGGCTGACCGGCGGGCTGGCGCCGGCTGGTCTCCGTGGCCCTGGTGGCGTGTGGTTGCTGGTCGCAGTTTTTCTTTGATCGCTTTAATTTGATTGGCTGGTGCTGGCTGTCTGGGGTTATTGCGGCTGCTGTTTCTGCTGCCGTTTGTTTGTGGTGTGGGCGCCCGTGGCTGCTGGGTCTGGTGCAGGGGTGTGGCTGATGTTGTGACTGGTGGCAGCGCGCGCGCGTGATGGCTGTCGGGGCTGACGAACTGTGTATATGTATGTATATGTGTGTGTATGTATGTATGTTTATATATGTGTATGTGTACATATGTGTATGTATATGTATATATGTGTATGTGTGGGTATGTATACGTGTATGTGTGTATGTGTATGTGTATGTATGTATGTATGTATATTTCTGGGGGTACGCTCTGGGCCTGCCTGTCAGACGGGGGTCGACGCCTCAGGCTACTGCATCCGAACTGCGTGTCTGGAGCTCCTGGGTCCCGCTGTCCATCCCTTCCGGGTGCCCGTCTTGGTTGGGGCCTGTTGGGCCTAGTCCCTGCGTCTATTGTGGTAGCTTGGTGCTGCAAGGTATTCCGAGGTGCTGCGAGTCGGCCAGTTGCTGGGGTAGTGACCTTGTTTGTCAGCATGTCTGTGATCTTCTTTTAATTCTTTTTTTTTTTTTTTTTTTTTTTTTTTTTAATTAATTAATTAATTAATTTATTTATTTATTTATTTTTAAAATATATTTTATTAATATTATTTTTTAATTTTTCCCCTCCCTCAGGGGGGGGGCTCGGCGGGGCGGTTGCTGGTTGTTCCATCTCCATCGTTGGGGTCCCTGCGGGTGGGGTGGGTGGTTCCCGTGGCCCTGTGCCTGGGTGGTCCTGCGGCGGCCGGTTTGGGTGGGGTGGCCGGGGGCTGGCCTCGCCGCGCTCTCCGGGGGTGGGGGGTGGGCTCGTGGGGGCCCGGTTGCCGGTGGGGCGGGGGCGGTCTTCCCGTCCGGTTGCGGGGAGTCTCTGGGTCCTTCGGGCGGGGCGTCTCGCCTTTCTGCCCGTGTGGGGTGTGGTCTCTCGCTGGCTTGGGGTCTGGCTGTCCCCTGCTTTTCTCGTGCCCTGTCCTCCGCCGGGTGCGTCTGTCTGCGGCCTGCTGCTGGCCCTTGTGGGCGGTACGGTGGGTCGGGCTCTGGGGTTCCTGTCGCTGGCCGGCTTGGCTGCGTGGGGGCGGTGGTCCCTGGTTCCCTGGGCACCACGCCTCCTGTTTGTGGGTTGGGCTCTCGGGGGTGATGGGGCCGTGCTCTGGCTCCCACGCACTCTGGGAGTCGAATGTATTGTACATGCAAATTCACATATGCTCACATACGTACATAGGTACCTACGCTCCCACATACATACACAAATACAGTACATATTTACCTACCTAATGTTCGTACATCCACACGCACATTCAATATACAAACATACACATACACATACTGTACATATACATTCACTGTACAAACACATATACACATTCTGTACATATACATTCATTGTACAAACACATATACACATTCTGTACATATACAAGTACATATGCATACTTACACTCATGCACATAATCACGTTTCATCAAACATATATTAACGTTGTTGCCCTAGGGTAAACTGGGTGTAACACATGGCACACTGACAAAGCTTAACCTATTGTGACTATAACAATCTACAAGGTTAATGTAGGTTGCTTCTCTTTCTCCCCCTCCATTTTTCTGCATTCTTTCGTATCTCAAGTTATCATTACGTATATGTATTGTTGCATTTAAACAACTGTATTGTTGATAATAAAGGTAAATTATTGGTATTGTTCATTATCAATAGCGCTATTTCTATTGGTATTTGTATTGATCCATTTGTAGTGTAATAATGCTCATTGTCATTTCTGTATTATTTTTTATTTTTCGCTAACTGCTTATTTGCTATTACTTTTACCATCATATTTGTACATGTCATATTTGCTGATGTTGCTCTATTGTTGTTGTTGTTGTTGTTTGCTGTTGTTGTTTTTGTCTCTCTGTCTAATCCCCCTCTTGTCCCCACAATTTCCCCCTCTGTCTTCTTTTTTTTTCTCTTTCTATCCCCTCCTGCTCCGGCCCGGCTGCACTAAATGATAATATAAATACATTTAATAAAGTCAAATACAAATAAGGCAACAAGAGAAGTATCCTACACTTCTCTTTTGTAAAGTAAATCTGAACAGCCGACATGGGCATCTACATCAACTATATGATTTGCCTGAGAAGCTGGACAGGACATTAAAAAAAAAAAAAAAAAAAAAAAAAAAAATAATAATAATAATTAAAACAGATGACAGCCAAATGGACTTTGCTGTTTTATTTTCAATGAAACAAGAGATAACACATACTCATAGTAACTGACAGTTAATATTTAACAGATATTTTGAACAGAAATAGTTCATGCACATTTAGATAAATTCTTCAAAATTACAATGAAAAAAAATTTAGAAGGGGGCCGGGCTGTATATATATATATATATATATATATATATATATATATATATATATATATATATATATATATATATATATATATACATACCGGTATATATATATATATATATATATATATATACATACCGGTATATATATATATATATATATATATATATATATATATATATATATATATATATATATATATATATATATATATCAGTGACGTGCGGTGAGGTTCATGACTGGTGAGGCACTGACTTCATCACAGTCAGATTTACAAACATATGAACCCTAAAGAGTATCTTATTCACCATTTGATTGGCAGCAGTTAACGGGTTATGTTTAAAAGCTCATACCAGCATTCTTCCCTGCTTGGCACTCAGCATCAAGGGTTGGAATTGGGGGTTAAATCACCAACAATTATTCCCAGGCGCGGCGCCGCTGCTGCCCACTGCTCCCCTCACATCCCAGGGGGTGATCAAGGGATGGGTCGAATGCAGAGGACAAATTTCATTACACCTAGTTTGTGTGTGACAATCATTGGTACTTTAACTTAACTTTAACTTTACACATACAAACTGTAGCACACAAAAAAGCACATTTAATTAAAAAAAACTTTATTATGGTCTTACCTTTACTTATAAGTTCGGGAACAGTGGTGTTCGTGTTGGAGGAGTTGTGAATGAATGAATTATGAAATCCGTGCTGCAGTCTGCAGGTGTACCTAATGTTGTGTCCCTGCAGTCGTTCACGGCTCCTCCGGCGCGAGCATTGTTGTTTTTGCTCTTTTTGGCTTCTTGTTAAGTGACTTTTTTTGGGTGGATTCGGTCTTGCACGTGGAGGGTTTGGGTGTGGGCTTTGGTTGGTGTGGCACTCCCGTCGGGGGGTGCATTAACCGGCACCAGGAGGCGGGATTACGCGAGCCTCACACAGTGCGTCTTCGCAGCAGTTTTATGATTGCTCAGCACAAGAAATACGTTACACACATACAGTTGTTGACAAAATACACTGTACATTATATACCTCAGCTAACTAAACTATGGAAATGTATAATATAATTCATATAGCAATACGGTCTCACTGCACAGCAGGCCAGCAGTTAGCCGAGTCCGCAATCCATGTTGAGGCACAACTGAGTGACGTGCCTCAACTGGCTGCTGATCACCGCACCGTCTCTTCTCAGTATTTGAACGGCAAATGTGAAAATTCAGCGATTTTGAATACAAAATAATCTAAAACTGGTGAAGTTAAATGGAAAATAACTTTATAGTATAATCACTGGATACATATAACAATTTAATTTTTTTTTTTTTCTTTTTACATTTTTTTTCTTTCCATGATGGCAGGTGAGGCCTTGCCTCACCTGCCTCCAGTGACCGCACGTCACTGATATATACTCGCACCAGAGGTGTGGACTCGAGTCACATGACTTGGACTCGAGTCAGACTCGAGTCATGAATTTGATGACTTTAGACTCGACTTGACAAAATGTAAAAAGACTTGCAACTCGACTTAGACTTTAACATCAATGACTTGTGACTTCACTTGGACTTGAGCCTTTTGAATTGACATGACTTGACATGACTTGCTACTTTCCCCAAAACCCAAAGATGAAAAAGTTATTCGGGAGCGCTCCGTATTTTTCATTGTGTACTTGTCTATCAGCGTTGCGTGTGTCAGCTGGTGTGGTCTCAGTACACCAGCCAATCAAATTAGATCTACTTTGTTTTCATCACACAGCATTCATCCAATCAAATTGCAGGACAACCAACGAAGAAGACATGTCCAAACCACACGCCAGTGAACAAAAAATGCTACCTAAAATAATTTTGTTTGGGTATAAAAATTACGAGGTGGTCAACACAAAACGGTTTGCAGTATGCAACACATGCGGTTCGAAAATTGCTGATGGAGAGGCAACAACTTCCAACTTCGTCCGGCATTTGAAGTTGCACAACGAACGGTAAGTTTTGAATGTAAGATAACGTTTATTGGCAGTAACGTGACTTTTATTTGCTGTGTAGTTAAATCAGTGAGGCTGTAAACTCACTGCTAACGTATATAACGTTATTGCAAACACGGGAATCTGTTGCAGTTCACTACCTTATTCATACTTTTTGTTCAGTGATTTTTTAAGCAGGGTTACGTTAGTCAATATATCACACGTAACGTTAGACGGCGGTCAGCAGCACCGCGTATTTTAGCCACCTAAAAAAAGACAAAAATAGTAAAATAAAGGTCAGTTAAAATGTATACTATATTATGAATATGTGTACCGTTTTAGCTAGCTTTCTGACATACTGTTGGTTGTTTACCTCAGTGGTCCCCAACCACCGGGCCGCGGCCCGGTACTGGTCCGTGGATCGATTGGTATCGGGCCGCACAAGAAATAATTTTTTTGTTATGTTCACGTATATGTCATGTTTTTTCAATGTTAACACTTTTGTACAAATAAGTACATTTGCACTTTATTTTTCAATGTGTTTGTTCTGTAAAGGAATGAGTTAATGTTTAAAATGACTGGTTAATAGTGCTATTATAAAGTGCAATGTCAGCACAATTTTCTTTCCTGCAATTTAAAATGCACTTGTTTTAATAAATAAATACAGCGTTTGAAAAGCATACACAATCTGTGTTAATATTAGTCTGTGGTTAAAAGGACTTGAAAGGACTCGAAACTCAAAATGCAGGACTTAGGACTTGACTTGAGACTTTCCAGTCTTGACTTTGGACTTGACTCGGGGCTTGCCTGTCTTGACTCGGGACTTGACTCGGACTTGAGGGCAAAGACTTGAGACTTACTTGTGACTTGCAAAGCAATGACTTGGTCCCACCTCTGACTCGCACACTAATTGACTGAAAGAGCACGCACTTGGCGCGATGATGTCATGTTATCGATGGAAAAATGCATTTTTAGACAATATGATTTGCCTGAGCGGCTAGGAGACCCCGAGAGTAACAAGCGGTTGCCTTGTTGCCTTTCCATTAAGAACAATAAATTAGTTTTTATTGTACGTTTGCTGGTTTTAAGAAATGTAATGCCGAGCGCATATCATTATGTCAAGATAATGGCACTAGCATTTACTTCATTTAAGAATATTTTTCAACATATTGAGAAAAAAGGTCTCTTTTTTTTTTCTACCAAGAAAAGTGTACTTGTTATTAGTGAGAATATACTTATTTTAAGGTATTTTGGGGTTCATTGAGGTTGGATAATTTTTCTTGTTTTGGAAAGTCTTAACAAGCCAAATGTTCTTGTTCTATTGGCAGATAATTTTGCTTAGTTCAAGTAAAATACCCCTCATTTTTGTATTTTTTTTAATTGTTTTTGAACACTGACTTTTTGCAGTGTAGAAGTTAAAAGGCTGTATGATCAGTGTCAGAGCTTGGTCCGCATTGCCGGCAGTAAGTCGGACACGTTTCCAGTGAGGGTTGGACTCCGCCAAGGCTGCCCTTTGTCACCGATTCTGTTCATAACTTTTATGGACAGAATTTCTAGGTGCAGTCAAGGCGTTGAGGGGATCTGGTTTGGTGGCTGCAGGATTAGGTCTCTGCTTTTTGCAGATGATGTGGTCCTGATGGCTTCATCTGGCCAGGATCTTCAGCTCTCGCTGAATCGGTTCGCAGCCGAGTGTGAAGCGACTGGAATGAGAATCAGCACCTCCAAGTCCGAGTCCATGGTTCTCGCCCGGAAAAGGGTGGAATGCCATCTTCGGGTTGGGGAGGAGACCCTGCCCCAAGTGGAGGAGTTCAAGTACCTCGGAGTCTTGTTCACGAGTGAGGGAAGAGTGGATCGTGAGATCGACAGGCGGATCGGTGCGGCATCTTCAGTAATGCGGACGCTGTATCGATCCGTTGTGGTGAAGAAGGAGCTGAGCCGGAAGGCAATGCTCTCAATTTACCGGTCGATCTACGTTCCCATCCTCACCTATGGTCATGAGCTTTGGGTTATGACCGAAAGGACAAGATCACGGGTACAAGCGGCCGAAATGAGTTTCCTCCGCCGGGTGGCGGGGCTCTCCCTTAGAGATAGGGTGAGAAGCTCTGTCATCCGGGGGGAGCTCAAAGTAAAGCCGCTGCTCCTCCACATCGAGAGGAGCCAGATGAGGTGGTTCGGGCATCTGGTCAGGATGCCACCCGATCGCCTCCCTCGGGAGGTGTTTAGGGCACGTCCGACCGGTAGGAGGCCACGGGGAAGACCCAGGACACGTTGGGAAGACTATGTCTCCCGGCTGGCCTGGGAACGCCTCGGGATCCCCCGGGAGGAGCTGGACGAAGTGGCTGGGGAGAGGGAAGTCTGGGCTTCCCTGCTTAGGCTGCTGCCCCCGCGACCCGACCTCGGATAAGCGGAAGAAGATGGATGGATGGATGGATGAAGTTAAAAGGCATTAAACCCCATGAGCTTTTCTTTTTGCACTCAAAGAACAATTTACAATTTTCCATGTTACAAAAGTCCATATAGTCTGCCATAATCAAAGATTAGGTTAGAATACAATAAAAAGATTTATTGACATTACCATATTTTTCGGATTATAAATTGCCGTTTTTTTCATAGTTTCATAGTTGGAGCGACTTATGTGTGAAATTTTTAACACATTACCGTAAAATATCAAATAATATTATTTATCTCATTCACATAAGAGACTATATCAGCAATCGTCACACACACACACACACGTCAACCAATAAAAATTTGGCGGGGGCGGGTCATGGCAGAAGTGTATTGTGAAAAAAAAGATGCTACCTGCTACTTCCGTACCTATGAAAATTGATCACTTATTCAGCCTGTTGTTCACTATTCTTTATTTTAAATTGTCTTTCAAATGTCTATTTTTGGTGTTGGATTTTATCAAATAAAATGTCCCCAAAAAATGCGACTTATATATGTTTTTTTCCTTCTTTATTATGCATTTTTGGCCGGTGCGATTTATACTCCGGGGCAATTTATAATCCGAAAAATACGGTATATTAGATTATTCATGATTTATGGTTGCCACTCCTGGTCTGTGCTTTAAGAAAAATACAATTATTAGTAAGTACTAAAAACAAAACTATGGATAAAACTACACAGAAAACATTGTTAAAGATAAAACACAAATTGTAGGATTTTGTTACAAAATTCAGTCATTTCACTTGCATTAGTTGACGCCAATTGGGCGGTTTTAACTCCGCTAATATTTGGCATCAAGCCAAACAGCTGTGTGCGTGTCTACGTATCTACATGTGAACAGCAGGGGAGCTGGTTAACCATGTTATGAGAGTAGCTTACGTGTGTTTGCGGGAATGGCAATGTGTTGGGTGAGTGACGTCAGTGAGTGAGTGGCCGCGTTAAGAGAGAGAGAGAAAGGGCGGTAGAATGTGCACTGTGCAGTACAGTGATGAACGTTTCCTGTCGTGTCCTGCAAAACTAATAATAAAGCGATTGTCACGAATCGGCAGCCTGGTCCATTCGACCCGAAAGCGGAGCTTAGCAGACCCATTGCCGGGTAATGTGAAGGGTGTTACCCCCGACGAAAACATCGGCCCTGGAGGGAACGTCTGCCCTGTGCTCCTCAACTATGGTCTGCACAGGAGCCGAACAGCAGGGATGGTGATACAACTACAATATTACCTGTCACTATTTAAACTCTTTGTGCCGATCTGAAGGCTTATTATTTAAATGTTTACCTAAGTTTGAAGCAAAGGTGGTAATACTAATCGCTACGTTTGGCGAGGCGTGTTTTAAAGCGCCTCCCTGTTTAAAGTGTCACCTTTAACGTTAGTTTTGAAGCTCAAAAACCTTCATATTGCGCTTCACCACCCCCTTTATTAACTGGTAGAATTGCCAGGTTTTTTTGCCATTTTTCCTCTCCTGGATTTTTTTTGCTTCTATACGCTTTGTGTGTGCGTTTTGACACATTCGACATCATGCGCCTCGTTCTGTAGTCACCGCCCCACAGCGCCATATGGATGAAAAAACGGTACCGGTATTTTTCAAAGGCAGTACAGTACCAATTCCTATTAAATAGTACCGCGGTACTTTATTAGTGCCGGTATACCGTACACATACTTGCCAACCTTGAGACCTCCGAATTCGGGAGATGGGAGGGATGGGGGGGGGGTGTATATTGTAGCGTCCCGGAAGAGTTAGTGCTGCAAGGGATTCTGGGTATTTGTTCTGTTGTGTTTATGTTGTGTTACGGTGCGGATGTTCTCTCAAAATGTCTTTGTCATTCTTGTTAGGTGTGGGTTCACAGTGTGGCGCATATTTGTAACAGTGTTAAAGTTGTTTATACAGCCACCCTCAGCGTGACCTGTATGGCAGTTCATCAAGAATGCCTTGCATTCGCTTATGTGTGCGTGTGTATAAGCCGCATATGTTATGTGACAGGGCCGGCACGCTGTTTGTATGGAGAAAAAGCGGATGTGACGACAGGTTGTAGAGGACGCTAAAGGCAGTGCCTTTAAGGCACGCCCCCAATATTGTTGTCCGGGTGGAAATCGGGAGAAATTCGGGAGAATGGGTGCCCCGGTAGATTTTCGGGAGGGGCACTGAAATTCGGGAGTCTCCCGGGAAAATCGGGAGGGTTGGCATGTATGACCGTACAACACTAATTTGGTCATTTGACGTCATAGCTGTCCATTTTTAGAAGCCCCAAAATGATCATGTGACTCCCCGTCCAGTCTTCTTGGACAAGCAGCAGGCCAGCTCGATGATCTATCGCCAGAAGAGGAGCGTGGACGGCACCAACCAGCAGTCGTCCACCCTGGAGCAGGCCTGCATGGAGAGGGTGTGCACCTACGAGGAGGCCCGCAAGCACTTTCAGGATTCGTACCGCACGGTGAGGTCCACGTTGTGCGCATAGGAGAGGTCCTGGAAGTACAGTACACTGACAATACCCGTATTCCCTTCCAGGACATCTTCTGGTCCGTCTACATCGGTAAGTCCTCGTGTTGTTTTCAGCGCCACAATGACATGACGCTCAAAGATGTCCTGCACGCTCAGATGGAGACCAGTGCGCAGACAAGCCTTGCAAGAACGGGGCCCTGTGCTCCGACAGCGTGGGAGGCTACGACTGCGTCTGCAAGTCGGGCTTCTCAGGGGTCCACTGCGAGACCGGTGAGCTTTTTTAGTTGTCATCTATTGTCGTCTAACAGTATCTTATAGCAACCTGCGTCTCTGGCCCCTCCCTGCAGACCAGACTATTTGCACCCTGGAGAAGAACAAGGGATGCTCCCAGTTCTGTAAGCCGGGCTACGTGTCCTACGAGTGCTCATGCGCACGTGGGTGGAAGCTCAGTCAGTCCGACAGGAACAAGTGTGAGCCTGCGGGTATGTAACAGTCATCATGATGATGAGTCTCGCACAGTGGAACCTCGATTTACAAACCTAATTGGTTCTCGATATAGAAAAGTTGGTATATTGATGCAAATTACTTCATAAGAAAGAATGTTAATATAAACTAGATGAGGCAATTCCTGAAGGAATTGCGTGTGAATGCTGAAGTTGTACTGAAAACCTGGAATTTTGGTAGAGCACACAATTCCCAAACAGGCTGAATATTTTGAAGTTAGAACAGTTTGAATCAGATGAAAAATGTGGGAATTGTGGAACTTTGAAGAATGTCCCATTGATTTCAATGGGAATTTTCCAAAAATTTGGCAATTTTGGGAAAAGTGGGATTTCTTTTTTTTTTAAATGGCAAAAATCTTGAATGGTCTGAATGAGTTGATGTTGGAATTTTTCAAATCGGTCTAGAAATGTTGAAGTTGTAAAATGTTGAATTGCGAAAGGGTAATGCGGAATTCCTGGAATTTCAGGAAAACCGGGAATTTTTCCAGTTCAAAAAACAACTTCGGTTTTTGTCCTAATTAAGAGGACAGTTTTGACGGGGGAACGGTTGAAGTGGGTGGAAAAATGCGGGACGAGTAGTCGCCAGAAAAAGGGTTCTGCCATCCTAATCACTGCCGTTGTGTCCTTGGGCAAGACACTTTACCCACATGCTCCAAGTGCCACCCACACTGGTTTAAAAATGTAACTTAGATATTGGGTTTCACAATGTAAAGTGCTTTGAGTCACTAGAGAAAATCGCTATATAAATATAATTCTCTTCACTTCAATACGGGCTGGCGATATTATCGGCCGATAAATGCTTTAAAATGTAATATCGGAAATTATCGGTATCGGTTTCATAATTATCGGTATCAGTTTCTAAAAGTAAAATGTATGACGTTTTAAAACGCCGCTGTGTACACGGACGTAGGGAGAGGTACAGAGTGCCAATAAACCTTAAAGGCATTTCCTTGGCGTGCGTGCCGTCCGAGTCACATAATATCTACCGGCTGTTCTCATCACGAATGAATGGTTGGTCAACAGCCATACAATAATACAAAATACAATAATTATTTTACTCCGGGATAAAATACTGAAAATGTATACATTGAGACAGTGGTTCTCAAATTTTTTTTTGCCAAGTTCCACCTCCACATCACTCTCCAATCATCACCATAATGACTAATATTATAATACCATAACATAGTAGGTCTAAGTATTCATTAAAAACAGTATAAAGTATTAAGTAAATACAATTTTTTGGCCACCGTAACATTACACACAGTTTGAACAGCATCACTGTGTTTGACTCAAGGAAAAAAAAACAGTGTCCTTAAAATAATGAATCAAATAAAATTATGGTCAACAGCCATACAGGTCACACTGAGGGTGGCCGTATAAACAACTTTAACACTGTTACAAATATGCGCCACACTGTGAACCCACACCAAACAAGAATGACAAACACATTTCGGGAGAACATCCGCACCGTAACACAACATAAACACAACAGAACAAATACCCAGAATGTCTTGCAGTACTAACTCTTCCGGGAAGCTACAATATAAACCCTTCCTACACTCCCTACACCCCCACCCACCCCGCCCACCTCAACCTCCTCATAGTCTCTCTCAGGGAGAGCATGTCCCAAATTCCAAGCTGCTGTTTGGATAGATAGATAGATAGATAGATAGATAGATAGATAGATAGATAGATAGATAGATAGATAGTACTTTATTGATTCCTTCAGGAGAGTTCCCTCAGGAAAATTAAAATTCCAGCAGCAGTGTACAGAATTGAGATCGAATTTAAAAAGTAAATAATGGGGGTATAAATGGAAACAGAATAGAAAAATATTACAATAAGAATAAAAATAAAAAGCAACAATGAGAATAAAAATATAACAGTAAAATAAGAATATAACAAGAGAAACTATGCAGTAGTGACCATGTTATGAAAAAGTATTGCACTGTTATTGTTTTGAGGCATTAATAAATATGGCAGTGCCATGTTGGCATTTTTTTCCATAACTTGAGTTGATTTATTTTGGAAAACCTTGTTACATTGTTTAATGCATCCAGCGGGGCATCACAACAAAATTAGGCATAATAATGTGTTAATCACACAACTGTATATATCCGTATCGGTTGATATCGGTATCGGTAGTTAAGAGTTGGACAATATCGGATATTGGTAAAAAAAAGCCATTATCGGACATCTCTAGTGATTATGATTGACGACACCTGTTGACTTCTCTGAGCCAATTTAAATAGGGCTCATGTGATGCAGTCATTAGACTCGGTTACAAACGCGACAATGGGAAAGTCAAAGTCAGTAGACCCATAATAAATTCATAAAAGAATCAAACTTCATGAATGTTTTTTGTGACCAACAAGTATGTGCTCCAATCACTCTATCACAAAAAAATAAGAGTTGTAGAAATGATTGGAAACTCAAGACAGCCATGACATTATGTTCTTGACAACTTTTGACCACGACTGTAAGTGGGGCATATATGAAAACCGAGGTACCACTTGTCAATCCAGCAATCTCTCACCTTCTCAGTGCGCAATCCATGCGGGAAGGTGAACAGTCTGAGACACTGGGAGGAGAGAGAGTCCAGCAACACCCGCAGTAATTACCAAGGACTCGCCTGTGCCTCCGGAGAGTGTCCCTGGCAGGTAGGAACACACACAAAATCCATCACAACTTATAAAGCACATTTCAGACACAAATGCAACACAAAGTACTTCAATGTCTATCACAATTATCAGAAAAAATGCACATCAAAGCTCATCTTTTCACTTTAATATGGATTTTTTTGTAGGAGTGAATGTGAGCATGAGCAGTACAAAACATTTTAAAGAGGGAAATGAAGCTACCAAATGCTGACTGCTCAGGATACTTCAAATGTAGCTACTGCCATCTTGTGGTGGTCATAAAAAAAGCAACATCTGGAAGTTACCTACAGCCAGAGCTGGTAATGCTAAGTTTTTTTTTTAAACTGGCCCCAACGGTTATTTGCTTTTGTTGGATAACCGACTGTAATGGAACTAATTATCAATCAATCAATCAAAGTTTACTTATATAGCCCTAAATAAAAGTTAAAGTTAAAGTACCAATGATTGTCACACACACACTAGGTGTGGCGAAATTATTCTCTGCATTTGACCCATCACACTTGATCACCCCCTGGGAGGTGAGGGGAGCAGTGGGCAGCAGCGGTGGCCGCGCCCGGGAATCATTTTTGGTGATTTAACCCCAAATCCCAACCTTTGATGCTGAGTGCCAAGCAGGGAGATAATGGGTTCCATTTTTATAGTCTTTTGTATGACTCGGCCGGGGTTTGAACTCACGACCTACCAATCTCAGGGCGGACACTCTAACCACTAGGCCACTGAGTAGTGAAATCACGAGTGTCTCAAGGGGCTGCACAAGCCACAACGACATCCTTGGATCAGATCCCACATTTAGCGCATTTAACACATTTAGAGTACATACAAAGATTTAATATTGATCTTTTTTTTTTTTTTTAGATTAGTGCTATCAAATGATATTTTGAATGAGATTAATCAAACTTTTGAATTTGGATTAATCCGATTAATTACAAGTTATTACTTTCTTGCATAATGTATTTAATTAAAATAAAGAGCCCAATATTTTATTGTCAGAATGTCATACAGGAACTTTTTTTTTTATACACCATTTGAATGCATGCCATTTACTTTCTCAAAAAGGCGCTTAAAACCTGGTAACAGTTTTATCTAAAGTCTTGTTAGGGTTTATTTTGAAGTTAAATTTCGCCAGCGAGCACAAAACCTCACTAGGTAACCAGCCACGGTCAAGGTAAAGGAGCATGTGCAGTCAAAATAAATAGTGTGATTAATCTGCTTTTATACAGAATTAATGTGATATATTTTGTGATTTATCACACAAGTTAACATTTTTATTTTTGACAGCCCTAATATAAATAGATGTAAAGTTAGTAAGTAAATGTGGGGGGAAAACATACCGTATTTTTCGGACTATAAGTCGCAGTTTTTTTCATAGTTTGTCCGGGGGTGCGACTTATACTCGGGAGCGACTTATGTGTGAAATTATTAAGACATTACCGTAAAATATCAAATAATATTATTTAGCTCATTCACGTAAGAGACTGGACGTATAAGATTTCATGGGATTTAGCGATTAGGAGTGACAGATTGTTTGGTAAACGTATAGCATGTTCTATATGTTATAGTTATTTGAATGACTCTTACCATAATATGTTACGTTAACATACCAGGCACGTTCTCAGTTGGTTATTTATGCCTCATATAACGTACACTTATTCAGCCTGTTGTTCACTATTCTTTATTTTAAATTGCCTTTCAAATGTCTATGTTGGGTTTTATCAAATACATTTCCCCAAAAAATGCGACTTATACTTTTTTTTCCTTCTTTATTATGCATTTTCGGCAGGTGCAACTTATACTTCGAAAAATACGGTACTACAAATAATAATTTTTTTTTGTGTTTTTTTTTTACCGGTAATTGATTATTTGTATTAATTAACTAATTAAATACAATAATTATTTTACTCCGGGATAAAATACTGAAAATGTATACATTGAGACAGTGGTTCTCAAATTTTTTTTTGCCAAGTTCCACCTCCACATCACTCTCCAATCATCACCATAATGACTAATATTATAATACCATAACATAGTAGGTCTAAGTATTCATTAAAAACAGTATAAAGTATTAAGTAAATACAATTTTTTGGCCACCGTAACATTACACACAGTTTGAACAGCATCACTGTGTTTGACTCAAGGAAAAAAAAACAGTGTCCTTAAAATAATGAATCAAATAAAATTAATTGCGCACAAAAGCAAGCATCTCTCCGCGTGGTTCTCGCCAGTTCTGGGTCCTAAATGGCTGTCAAAGTGTAGCAACTTGTCGGAATATGTCCTCAGCCATCTACTTTCCAGGTGAGACGCATGATTTATGATCTACAACAAACTTCCAAGGAGCAAGGAAGCGAGGAAGCAGCAGACCACTCGATGATGTAAACATCAGGGCACACGGTAGTGATCACGTCGCCATTAGTGAAGTGAAGTGAATTACATTTATATAGCGCTTTTCTCTAGTGACTCAAAGCGCTTTACATAGTGAAACACAATATCTAAGTTACATTTAAACCAGTGTGGGTGGCACTGGGAGCAGGTAGGTAAAGTGTCTTGCCCAAGGACACAACAGCAGTGACTAGGATGTAAAGTGTCTTGCCCAAGGACACAACAGCAGTGACTAGGATGTAAAGTGTCTTGCCCAAGGACACAACAGCAGTGACTAGGATGTAAAGTGTCTTGCCCAAGGACACAACAGCAGTGACTAGGATGTAAAGTGTCTTGCCCAAGGACACAACAGCAGTGACTAGGATGGCGG
Organism: Nerophis lumbriciformis; assembly: GCF_033978685.3. NCBI lineage: Eukaryota > Metazoa > Chordata > Actinopteri > Syngnathiformes > Syngnathidae > Nerophis > Nerophis lumbriciformis. The sequence continues at coordinate 13,628,511 of NC_084569.2, forward strand.
AAGCGGGGATCGAACCTGCAACCCTCAAGTTGCTGGCACGGCCACTCTACCAACCGAGCTATACCGCCCCATTAGTGCTTATAATAACAATATCAATAATACCGGGTTAATATTCAAGTCACAAAATGGACATTAAGTATTTTTGAATGGTTAGTTATCGTATTTTATGGGCAAAATAGTGGAGCTCCCATTGGCTCCGCTGTAAGCTGACTTTTATTTATGTTTATCTAATATTTAGAGCGCATAAAAAAATCCATCCGTCGTCAGGTGCAGTCAAAATAAAAGGATTATTGTAATATATTTTGTGATTTATCACACAAGTTACATTTTTATTTTTGACAGCCCTAATATAAATAGATGTAAAGTTAGTAAGTAAATGTAGGGGGAAATGTAATACAAATAAGTATTTTTTTGTGTGGGTTTTTTTTTATTAATTATTTGTATTAATTAACAAATTAAATACAATAATTATTTTACTCCAAGATAAAATACTGAAAATTAATACATTAGGATAGTGGTTCTCAAATTTTTTTCCGCCATGTTCCACCTCAAAAAACACTCTCCAATTATCAGCATAATGACTAACAATAAAATACCATAGCATATTAGGCCTAAGTATTCATTAAAAACAGTATATTAAGTATAAAGTATATTTATTTATTTTTGGCCACTGTAACATTACACAGAGTTTGAACAGTATCACTTTGTTTGAATCAAGGAAAATAATCCTTAAAATAATGAATCAAATAAAATTAATTGCACATAAGACATGCACCTGGGGATAGGTTGATTGGCAACACTAAATTGGCTCTAGTGTGTGAATGTGAGGGTGAATGTTGTCTGTCTATCTGTGTTGGCCCTGCGATGAGGTGGCGACTTGTCCAGGGTGTACGCCGCCTTCCCCCGCAACCCCTAAAGGGACAAGCGGTAGAAAATGGATGGATGGATGCACATAAAAGAAAGTATCTTTTCACGTGGTTCTCGCCAGTTCTTGGTCCTAAATGGCTGTCAAAGTGTAGAAACTTGTCGGAATATGTCCTCAGCCATCTACTTTCCAGGTGAGACGCATGATTTATGATCTACAACAAACTTCCAAGGAGCAAGGAAGCGAGGAAGCAGCAGACCACTCGACGATGTAAACATCGGGGCACACGGTAGTGATCACGTCGCCGCTATAAATAGTTTGGTCTGCGTTAGTGCTCATAATAACAACATCACTAATACCGGGTTAATATTCAAGTCACAAAATGTACATTAAGTATTTTTGGATGGTTATTTATCTGATTTTAGTGGCGCTCCCAGTGGCTCCGCTGTAAGTAGACTTTTATTTATGTTTATTTAATAATTACAATGCATAAAAAAATTTATTCGATGTCATGTCTTAATTAAAGATAGGCTAAAATCCCAAAAAAGTGCAGTTCCCCTTTAAAGATCTCCTTTAATGGTCA
>NC_084569.2:13947458-14022458 GCF_033978685.3 Nerophis lumbriciformis
ATGCGCGCTCCTGAGAGGGAACGTTGCTGTCAATTCTCTTATATACTCTTTCATTCTAGACTTCTAGAGTGTTTGATTATCACATCACTCTAAATGTATAGACTATAAAGTTCACAAACATAAAGAGGGATGCTAGTGGGCCAGGCCAATATTTCCTTATCTCTAAACTAAAACTGGGGAAATGTGTAGTGTTCTGGGTTTCAGACATGATTTTGTATAAGAATTACTTGAGGAAGAAAATGCCTGGTTAGACTTTGTGTATGTAGTGTGTGCCTTTCTTGGTTTACATCTATGCTGTTATTATGCTGTTTGTTACTTGTGTATTTTATGTTGCAGCTATTTAAAATAGTTTTGTCAATTTGTTCTGGCCAGAAACAAATTGGCCTTTGTAACATATCTTTGTCTTTGTGTGTTGTATGTAGACCACATGGCTTAGCAGAGTTGAGTGATGCAAATGCATGTCAAGTTGATCAACACATTGTATTATTCTCCAGTGCAATAACAGTACTGAAATGAAGGCTAAAAGGGCATTAATTGGAGCTTTAAAAAAGGGGGGGGGAAAAGAAGTAACTAAATAGTTACTTTTCACAGTAACGCATTACTTTTTGGTGTAAGTAGGGAGTCCTTTTGCAATGGGCCATGGCGGGCCCGTAACTGAGTTAGTAACTGAGTTACTTTTGAAATGAAGTAACTAGTTACTGCTTTTCAGTAACTAACCCAACACTGCTCATGACACATTATCTGCATGTAATATTGGCTGCATTTCTGATAGTTGTTTGTGTGCCATGTTGTTCCAGACCACAGCAAACATTACCCAGCTTGCAAAGATTGTAATAAATCCATTAGAAGAAGACAGCCAGCCATTTCCTTTAACTTGGACACACATATCTATACCTTTGGCCATTACACGCCTGTAATTTCCAGGAGTTATCTAATCTCACCCTCTGAGAAGCCTCCATTTTACTAATGTTTTCCAATAATGCAAAAATGTGTAGAATAAAAATTAATTGTCAACGAAGATTTGATAGTAGGCTAATGTAGACACTTACATCATGTGTTGTCTTCATTATAAGACTTATATAAGGCGTTTAATTGTTTGCGGCTCCAGACACTTTTTTTGTTGTTGTATTTTTGGTCCAATATGGCTCTTTCAACATTTTTGGGTTACCGACCCCTGCCCTAGGCCATTGCCTAGTTTGCCATCCGGTTGCGACAGGCCTGCCTATAAGTTGACAACTGGTTAATGGAGTACCACGATGGAAGCAGTTCCAGACAGACGGATGATGTCTTTGTCATTTTCCACAATATCCCGCAGCACTGTATCTTTGAAGTCAAACCTCTTTCCGAATATGATGGCAGAAATGATATTTGAAGCTGCGTAGGTCATGATGGTTGTGTTGTCAAAGGCTTTGCCTGAGAGGAAAGACAAGAGTACTTTGGAAACCATACCCAAGTAAGGTTGATTTAAGTCAGTAAAAAAAGTTACCTTTATGTTTTTCAAACTCTTCAATCAGGTTGTGACATTCTTCAGAGATTTTCTCCTCAATGAGTCTCTTGCCCATCCCAAAATCTTTCAAAGTCGTTAAGGTAAAACGCCTCATTTCCTTCCAGCCATCACCATTGGAGAATACTATGCCTGTAAGCAAGCGGCAAGTTTGTTTTACAATAGAAAACACGTTTTTAGTCTAATTTCATTTCAATTACTGTATCTCTTTCTGCCTGAAATCATGTCCCTGCCACGTCTCCCTATCCTTTTACCATACTTGCCAACCTTGAGACCTCCGATTTCGGGAGGTGGGGGGTGGGGGTGGGGCGTGGTTGGGGGCGTGGTTAAGAGGGGAAGAGTATATTTACAGCTAGAATTCACCAAGTCAAGTATTTTATGTGTATATATATATATATATATATATATAAGAAATACTTGACTTTCAGTGAATTCTAGCTATAAATATATATTTCTTTTATTATATATATATATATATATATATATATATATATATATATATATATATATATATATATATATATATATATATATATAAATAAATAAGAGAAATACTTGAATATCAGTGTTCATTTATTTACACATATACACACATAACACTCATCTACTCATTGTTGAGTTAAGGGTTGAATTGTCCATCCTTGTTCTATTCTCTGTCACTAATTTTCGAACTGATGATGCATTGCTGTGTGGCACGCACAAAAGTGCCTTCATCAAATGCACTAGATGGCAGTATTGTCCTGTTTAAGAGTGTCACAACATTGCTGTTTACGGCAGACGAACTGCTTTACGGTAGAGGAAAACACGTCACTTAGGTCCGCATGGAGCCGGAGGGGGCGCGACTTCCAGCTCCGCCTGAATTTCGGGAGATTTTCGGGAGAAAATTTGTCCTGGGAGGTTTTCGGGAGAGGAGCTGAATTTCGGGAGTCTCCCGGAAAATCCGGGACGGTTGGCAAGTATGCCTTTTACTGTCTTCTGGATCTTTCTGTCTCAGGTGTACTTTTCTGGGTGTCAGGCCGAGGGTAACAAACAATGATCTGCCAAGCAACATGTCTGGGTAAACTCGGCGTACCACACTGATTTGCAAAAAATTAAGTGTTATGCGTCATCTTCATGCATGTAAGATTTGTTCAATATCCATCCATCTATCCATTTTCTACCGCTTGTCCCTCTCGGAGTCGTGGGGGGTGCTGGAGCCTATCCCAGCTGCATTCGGGCGGAAGGCGGGGTACACCCTGGACAAGTCGCCACCTCATCGCAGGGCCAACACAGATAGACAGACAACGTTCACACTCACATTCACACACTAGGGCCAATTTAGTGTTGCCAATCAACCTATCCCCAGGTGCATGTCTTTGGAGGTGGGAGGAAGCCGGAGTACCCGGAGGGAACCCACGCAGTCACGGGGAGAACATGCAAACTCCACACAGAAAGACCTCGAGCCCGAGGATTGAACCCAAAACCTTCGTATTGCGAGGCACGCGCATTAATAGTGCATGCACTCTTCTCTTTTGTAAAGCAATTGTGCACAGCAGATACGGGCATCTACATCAACAATATGATTTGCCTTAAATGCCCGGACTGTAATGACGGGGTCGCATTTTATTGCATGGATCGTTCTCCCCAAGATGCAGACGGGACTCCGGAGGCAAGGTGCAGGTAAGGAAATGATTTATTGTCCATAAATCATGCAGGAAACGCAGATAAACAAAACAAGCGTGCCGATAGCACGGAAAGCAAAGCTAAGGAAAAGGCTAGCGCGAAAGCTTAGCATACAAACAGGCATAGGAATCAAAAAGTAGACGTCGTAACTGTTGCGTAGTGCAAACAAGAAAGTCAGACAGTGTGTGGCGAAAAACAGAAATAATTAGCTCTTGTCATGACTTGATCCTGGGGTTTAGTTTTTCTAGAAGGCAACGGAAAGTTGGATCGGGCGAGACGGGAATGTAAGTACATGATTTATTTAATATATCAAAAAAAAAGGCGTTCGTTACGTCTCGTCTCGGTTAACCATACCTAAATAGACACAAAGTACTGCATTACACAAGACTACCCGAATGTACTCGAATGATTGAAAAAAATAAATGTTTGTAAGCTAAATTATTGGTAAACACAGTTTATGTATAATAATTTACGTAAAACCGCGAGTAATGAATAACGTTTTCATCAATTAATATATTCTGTAGACATACCCTCATTCGCTCTCTTTTCCTAAAAGCTGATCTGTCCAGTTTTGGAGTTGATGTCAGCATCTGCTTTGAGTGTCGCAGGATATCCACACATTCTTGCCATCTCTGTCGTAGCATAGCTTTCGTCGGTAAAGTGTGCGGAACAAACGACTGACCATTTCGTCGGCTTTCCCCACAGCCTCGTATTTTGAACAAATTTCGTCCAATTTCTTGCCACTTTCGCATCTTTGGGCCACTGGCGCAACTTGAATCCGTCCCTGTTCGTGTTGTTACACCCTCCGACAACACACCGACGAAAGTGAGAAAATGGCGGATTGCTTCCCGATGTGACGTCACAATAGAAAGGCGTTTAATTCGCCAAAATTCACCCATTTAGAGTTCGGAAATCGGTTAAAAAAATATATGGTCTTTTTTCTGCAACATCAAGGTATATATTGACGCTTACATAGGTCTGGTGATAATGTTCCCCTTTAATGTTTTACTACTTACGTATAAAATACTACACGGTCTAGCTCCAGCCTATCTTGTCGATTGTATTGTACCATATGTCCCGGCAAGAAATCTGCGTTCAAAGAACTCCGGCTTATTAGTGATTCCCAGAGCCCAAAGAAAGTCTGCGGGCTAAAGAGCGTTTTCTATTCGGGCTCCAGTACTATGGAATGCCCTCCCGGTAACAATTAGAGATGCTACCTCAGTAGAAGCATTTAAGTCCCATTTTAAAACTCATTTGTATACTCTAGCCTTTAAATAGACCCCCTTTTTAGACCAGTTGATCTACCGTTTCTTTTCCTTTCTCCTCTGCTCCCGCCTATCCCTTGTGGAGGGGGAGACACACAGGTCCGGTAGCCATGAATGAAGTGCTGGCTGTCCAGAGTCGGGACCCGGGGTGGACCGCTCGCCTGTGCATCGGCTGGGAACATCTCTGCGCTGCTGACCCGTCTCCGCTCGGGATGGTGTACTGCTGGCCCCACTATGGACTGGACTCTTACTATTATGTTGGATCCACTATGGACTGGACTCTCACAATATTATGTCAGACCCACTCGACATCCATTGCATTCGGTCTCCCCTAGAGGGGGGGGGGGTTACCCACATATGCGGTCCTCTCCAAGGTTTCTCATAGTCATTCACATCGACGTCCCACTGGGGTGAATTTTTCCTTGCCCTTATGTGGGCTCTGTACCGAGGATGTCGTTGTGGCTTGTGCAGCCCTTTGAGCTGTATAAATAAACATTGATTGATTGACATTGAAGTGTCATAGTTTTTTTTTGCCTTCAGTGACAATCTACAATGTAAATAGTCATGAAAATAAAGAAAACACATTAAAATGAGAAGGTGTGTCCAAACGTTTGGCCTGTACCGTATGTGCACTTTGTGTATATCCATTGCATTCGGTCTCCCCTAGAGGGGGGGTTTACCCACATATGCGGTCCTCTCCGAGGTTTCTCATAGTCATTCACATCGACGTCCCACTGGGGTGAGTTTTTCCTTGCCCTTATGTGGGCTTTGTACCGAGGATGTCGTTGTGGCTTGTGCAGCCCTTTGAAACACTTGTGATTTAGGGCTATATAAATAAACATTGATTGATTGATTGAATGTATTTTTCCTTTGTGTGCTTAGTTTTACAACTTCATAATGGAGGTTATCAAGAAAAAACCTTCTTTCATCTTTAGTTTAAAGCAGTAGTCCCCAACCACCGGGCCGCGGTGTATCCCTGCAGACTGTTTTGATATACATTGATATATAGTGTATATATTGTGTTTTTATGTTGATTTAAAAAAAAAATAATAATAATTTTTTTTCTTGTGCGGCCCGGTACCGGTCTGCGGACCGATTGGTACCGGGCCGCACAAGGAAAAAAAAAAAAAATTTGTTTTTATTAAGTCAACATAAAAACACAATATATACACTATATATCAATGTATATCAATACAGTCCGCAATTTTGTTTTTTTTTTTATTTTGTTTTTCCTTGTGCGGCCCGGTACCGGTCTACGGACTGATTGGTACCGGGCCGCACAAGGGGGGGGGGGGGGGAAATTGTTTTAATTAAATCAACATAAAAACACAATATATACACTATATATCAATGTATATCAATACAGTCTGCAGGGATACAGTCCGTAAGCACACATGATTGTATTTCTTTATTAAAAAATTAAAAAATTAAAATAAAAATCACAAACACCCCCCCCCACCCCCCGAACCCCCACCCACCCACCCCCCCCACCCCCCACCCCCCACCCCCAGTCCGCGGGACAAATTTTCAAGCGTTGACCGGTCCGCAGCTACAAAAAGGTTGGGGACCACTGGTTTAAAGGACTGTTTGCTTATCTGCCCAATTGCATTCCGACATTCAGGGAGGGCAGAATAATACATGTAAATAAGCCAAGGGTGTACAAAGTCCAGCCTGTTTTATAATGTAGTGATATAATAAGCAGCAACAATTGAAAAAAACAGCAAACCTATTACCAACGTAATAAGAAAAATATACGTTGAATTATGAAGATTTGTATACCTTTGAAGCCTTTTTTCAATTATGCGAATTGAACAATTACATTATATTGAGTCCCCGTCATAACCATATTGAGCCATGCTCCCGATGCCACAAATAGAATGCAAATCTTTAGGAACCACTGAATACACACAACATTTTTCTCGGACTGTCATAATCAATTGGAACTAGCAACATGCGGACAACAATTCTATTAGCACTACAATTTATGAACCTTGACAGCTTGGAGAAACTGTTTCTGGCAGCTTTTTAGTTGGTGACCCAGCATGTTTTAGAGACATAAGAAATATTTACCATGGCCTTTGGTAAAATCGTGGAATAAAGGGCTGATTTCTCTCTCCCCAAACTCCTCAGCATGGTTGATGAGAGCCTGTCTGACAGCATTGCTTCCAGCCAAGACCACCACTTTTTTGAGTCCGAAGTAGATGGTAAACACCGGTCCGTACCTTTTAGACAGCTTAACAAATCAGGGTTAGGTTCATGCAACACGTGCACTTAAACATCAGTATGAAAAACAATAACGACTCACCTTAAAAAGAGACTTATCAACCCTCTCGAGATCCAACTGATGCAGGTTACCAATCAAAGGAAGACGTCTGGGCCCAGGAGGACGCTTCTGTTTATCTTGGAAAGTCCAACTGGAGTACAAAAGATAGACGGCCAGCGAGCCTGCAAGAAGCCCCAACCAGGAGGCCAAAGCAGGAGCCTGCAGGAGCTCTTCAATCATGCTGTGTCAGGGCACAAACACACTTGCTGCACACGCTCAGTGGCTCTCTATAAAAGCTGTGGAGGATCTGTTCCTCCAATCACACTCCAGTGGGCGTGTTGACACAGTATCGTCAACAAAATAAATCCGTTCAAACAAAGGATACAAAGTTCACACACCTTGTACTCACTCTGTACTACTTGACAAAAGTGCATTGTTTGGATTCTCTACAAATAAAACACTGAATAAAAATACTGGTAAAATTTCATTTCTTGAGTGGCAAAAAAACAACATATTCCCCCACATTTTAATCAATGTTTATGTTGTGTACGGCGGGGGAGTAGACGGCACAGACACAAAGGGGGCTTAGTTAAGCTCTAGATTTAATATATATATATTACCAATATATATATACAATAACCAAACACTAACATAACAAAACTAGAGAATGGAGTGTGACGAATCCAAAGTGTGTGTGTGAGACTATGTGTGGAGATTTAATAATACCACCTTAACATTTGACAACCAAACAATTACACAAGGTGAATCAGTAAAGAATCTGGATATTATCTTCGACCCAACTCTCTCGTTTGAATCACACATTAAGAGTGTTACTAAAACGGCCTTCTTTCATCTCCGTAATATCGCTAAAATTCGTTCTATTTTATCCACTAGCGACGCTGAGATCATTATTCATGCGTTCGTTACGTCTCGTCTCGACTACTGTAACGTATTATTTTCGGGTCTCCCTATGTCTAGCATTAAAAGATTACAATTGGTACAAAATGCGGCTGCTAGACTTTTGACAAGAACAAGAAAGTTTGATCATATTACGCCTATACTGGCTCACCTGCACTGGCTTCCTGTGCACTTAAGATGTGACTTTAAGGTTTTACTACTTACGTATAAAATACTACACGGTCTAGCTCCGGCCTATCTTGACGATTGTATTGTACCATATGTCCCGGCAAGAAATCTGCGTTCAAAGAACTCCGGCTTATTAGTGATTCCCAGAGCCCAAAAAAAGTCTGCGGGCTATAGAGCATTTTCTATTCGGGCTCCAGTACTATGGAATGCCCTCCCGGTAACAATTAGAGATGCTACCTCAGTAGAAGCATTTAAGTCCCATCTTAAAACTCATTTGTATACTCTAGCCTTTAAATAGACCCCCCTTTTAGACCAGTTGATCTGCCGTTTCTTTTTTTCTCTCCTCTGCTCCCCTCTTCCGTGGAGGTCCGTGTCCAAACGGCAAGAGGCAGTCCGGGAAGCAGAGGAACAAGGAATGACGAGACACACAGCACGTCAAGTTGGGGCGACAAGGAGGACACGAGACAATCAATAACACGGGGAAGAAAAACACAGAGAGGAAAGTGTGCATATAGCAGGGTTAGTCAGCTTACCTACTCAGTGGCCTAGTGGTTAGAGTGTCCGCCCTGAGATTGGTAGGTTGTGAGTTAAAACCCCGGCCGAGTCATACCAAAGACTATAAAAATGGGACCCATTACCTCCCTGCTTGGCACTCAGCATCAAGGGTTGGAATTGGGGGTTAAATCACCAAAAATTATTCCCGGGCGCAGCCACCGCCCACTGCTCCCCTCACCTCCCAGGGGGTGATCAAGGGCGATGGGTCAAATGCAGAGAATAATTTTGCCACACCCAGTGTGTGTGTGACAATCATTGGTACTTTAACTTTAACTTACGGTACACGAGCGGATGGTTACCTTCTGGCGCCGGATAGCAGATTGCAGGTGATTGATTGCAGCTGCCGGCTGCAGCAGGACTGACACACGCCTGGCGCGCTCCTGGAAGTGCTCTCATCAGAGCGCACAGATGAGTGCGCATTGGCATGCGCCCGGACCGTGACAGTTTATTTAGAAACAATTCAACATGTTTTTAGATTTTTAGAAAATAATAATCATTGCACACCATACGTTTATACAGGCATACAACTTTTGGTATTGTGGTTTTATCTTACTCGTTAACTCAGTTAGTATAAGGCAGTGGTGTCCAAAATGTGACTCTCTGGCCATTTGGGATCGGCAACTTTAGTTTTATTGGCCCACAGATAAACCAAAAATTATTCAGCAAAAAATGTAAAACAAAGTTCTATTTAATGGGGGGAAAAAGCAGACATTTTAAAAGTTAAAAAGTTAAAGTACCAAAGATTGTCACACACACTCTAGGTGTGGCAAAATTATTCTCTGCATTTGACCCATCACCCTTGATCACCCCTCTGGGAGGTGAGGGGAGCAGTGAGCAGCAGTGGTGGCCGCGGCCGGGAATCATTTTTGGTGATTTAACCCCCAATTCCAACCCTTGATGCTGAGTGCCAAGCAGGGAGATAATGGGTCCCATTTTTTATAGTCTTTGGTATGACTCGGCCGGGGTTTGAACTCACAACCTACCGATCTCAGGGCGGACACTCTAACCACTAGGCCACTGAGTAGGTGGTTTACTATCAACAACTAATAATAACACACTTTGTCACCTAAAACACACAGCTAGCAACAAGGTTTTGTTATTATAAATTCAGATAATGTTTTCCAATTTTAAAAATATCCAAATGGTCCACCCAATCACTGTAGGTCAAAGGTCATGGGTGTCCAAACTTTCACTACCGACGGCTCCATATTAAAAAAAATCAAAGGATGCAGAGGCAACTTTGATATTTAGCTTTGATATATATTTTTCTCGTTGCAGTATCCATCTTCATCCATTTTTCCAGTTTTTTTAAGTTAAAACTGTATTCATAAAGAAGAGGGTTTTTGCACTTTGCGCAATACTAAATCGGTTACTCTGTTCACAAGTGGGACTGAAGGCAGCCTCTACACTGCAGGCGGGTAATACCTGGGTGAGTAAGTACAGGTAAAAGCCAGTAAATTAGAATATTTTGAAAAACTTGATTTATTTCAGTAATTGCATTCAAAAGGTGTAACTTGTACATTATATTTATTCATTGCACACAGACAGATGCATTCAAATGTTTATTTCATTTAATTTTGATGATTTGAAGTGGCAACAAATGAAAATCCAAAATTCCGTGTGTCACAAAATTAGAATATTACTTAAGGCTAATACAAAAAAGGGATTTTTAGAAATGTTGGCCAACTGAAAAGTATGAAAATGAAAAATATGAGCATGTACAATACTCCATACTTGGTTGGAGCTCCTTTTGCCTCAATTACTGCGTTAATGCGGCGTGGCATGGAGTCGATGAGTTTCTGGCACTGCTCAGGTGTTATGAGAGCCCAGGTTGCTCTGATAGTGGCCTTCAACTCTTCTGCGTTTTTGGGTCTGGCATTCTGCATCTTCCTTTTCACAATACCCCACAGATTTTCTATGGGGCTAAGGTCAGGGGAGTTGGCGGGCCAATTTAGAACAGAAATACCATGGTCCGTAAACCAGGCACGGGTAGATTTTGCGCTGTGTGCAGGCGCCAAGTCCTGTTGGAACTTGAAATCTCCATCTCCATAGAGCAGGTCAGCAGCAGGAAGCATGAAGTGCTCTAAAACTTGCTGGTAGACGGCTGCGTTGACCCTGGATCTCAGGAAACAGAGTGGACCGACACCAGCAGATGACATGGCACCCCAAACCATCACCCAACCATGCAAATTTTGCATTTCCTTTGGAAATCGAGGTCCCAGAGTCTGGAGGAAGACAGGAGAGGCACAGGATCCACGTTGCCTGAAGTCTAGTGTAAAGTTTCTACCATCAGTGATGGTTTGGGGTGCCATGTCATCTGCTGGTGTCGGTCCACTCTGTTTCCTGAGATCCAGGGTCAACGCAGCCGTCTACCAGCAAGTTTTAGAGCACTTCATGCTTCCTGCTGCTGACCTGCTCTATGGAGATGGAGATTTCAAGTTCCAACAGGACTTGGCGCCTGCACACAGCGCAAAATCTACCCGTGCCTGGTTTACGGACCATGGTATTTCTGTTCTAAATTGGCCCGCCAACTCCCCTGACCTTAGCCCCATAGAAAATCTGTGGGGTATTGTGAAAAGGAAGATGCAGAATGCCAGACCCAAAAACGCAGAAGAGTTGAAGGCCACTATCAGAGCAACCTGGGCTCTCATAACACCTGAGCAGTGCCAGAAACTCATCGACTCCATGCCACGCCGCATTAACGCAGTAATTGAGGCAAAAGGAGCTCCAACCAAGTATGGAGTATTGTACATGCTCATATTTTTCATTTTCATACTTTTCAGTTGGCCAACATTTCTAAAAATCCCTTTTTTGTATTAGCCTTAAGTAATATTCTAATTTTGTGACACACGCAATTTTGGATTTTCATTTGTTGCCACTTCAAATCATCAAAATTAAATGAAATAAACATTTGAATGCATCAGTCTGTGTGCAATGAATAAATATAATGTACAAGTTACACCTTTTGAATGCAATTACTGAAACAAATCAAGTTTTTCAAAATATTCTAATTTACTGGCTTTTACCTGTATATACATACTTGCCAATCCTCCCGGATTTTTCGGGAGACTCCCGAAATTCAGCGCCTCTCCCGAAAACCTCCCGGGACAAATTTTCTCCCGAAAGTCTCCCGGAATTCACGCCCCCTCCAGCTCCATGCGGACCTGAGTCCGCTTTCCCACAATATAAACAGCGTGCCTGCCCAATCACGTTATAACTGTAGAATGATGGAGGGCGAGTTCTTGGTTTCTTATGTGGGTTTATTGTTAGGCAGTTTCATTAACGTCCTCCCAGTGCGGCAACAACACACAACAACAGCAGTCACGTTTTCGTCTACCGTAAAGCAGTCAGTCTGCCGTAAACAGCAATGTTGTGACACTCTTAAACAGGACAATACTGCCATCTACTGTACATGCATATGAACATCTAGGGCTTTAGAGAGTGCAGTGCACAACTGCGCACTCAACAAGGAGACGAAGCAGAATGCATCATCAGAGAGGGTGTTCAGCATGGTTAGAAAAATAGTGACAGAGAATAGAACAAGGATGGACAATTCAACCCTTAACTCAACAATGAGTAGATGAGTGTTGTGTATGTGTATGTGTGTAAATAAATGAACACTGAAATTCAAGTATTTATCTTTTATATATATATATATATATATATATATATACATATATAATAAAGTAAATATATATTTATAGCTACAATTAACTGAAAGTCAAGTATTTCTTATATATATATGAAATACTTGACTTGGTGAATTCTAGCTGTAAATATACTCCTCCCCTCTTAACCACGCCCCCAACCACGCCCTCGCCCCAACCACGCCCCCCACACCCTGAAATCGGAGGTCTCAAGGTTGGCAAGTATGGTATATATGTGATGTAGTACAATAACATTTAATATTTACGCATTTTGATCATTTTAAGCATTAATTAAAAAACGCATCACGTTTGCTTTTTTTTCTTCTCTTCATCACCAATTTCTGCTCACTGCAGACTTTATGAGAGCCAACAAAGGTAATAAAACATCACTTACTGTACAAGGTATTCTGTCATTAGGATGCTGACTGCTGGGATGCTCATACAGTATATTCACATTTAGATGGAAAATGACTCATAATATTTGTCGACCTCGCCAGTTCCAGGTCCTAAATTGGCTGTCAATGTGTCGCAACTTGTCGGATTACCTAGTCAGACGTCTCATGTCCAGGTGAGAGGCATGATTTAATAAACTGACAGGGAGCAGGGAAGCGAGGAAACAGGAGACCACTCAATGATGTAAACGTAGGGCACGGAAGTGAATTGATAAGCTTTTGGTTTCCATCTGTTTGTTGTCTGCATCCATGATGACTGTTGTCCATCCTCTGCCTACTGGGAGTGTTATTATTGAATTTTACATTTTTAGTGAATTTATTGCTTTTTTATTTTCTTTTAAAATGTTGCTTTGTGGGAGTTTGGATGCTTTTAAGATTCCTGCTACTGCATTGCGTAGATCATCTCTTTTTACCTGGTCTTGAATTGTATTGCGCCATAGCCTGTGCCATTGGCGTTGTTAGGCTCTAGCCCCCCCTTAATAATTTTATTTTTTATTTATTTTTATTACAAATACATGCCGACATATTCATTATAAAGTGGCCTGAATATTAGTTTAAATAAATAATCATATAACCTGTCATTATTCACTCATTTTCCGCTCACTTCATAGCGTAAGGTAGAGAGCCCCTTTAGTGCGTCGGTATCCAATCCATTCCACTTGTTCATATAGAAAATGTCCACATCACTCAAAATCCAGTCCACATTTTCTCTGTGACCTTGCTTGCGGTCCTGCAGGTGTGCAGCTTTGAAGCACACAGCGCTGCAGGACAAGAATGTGAACAAATGCAAAATGGACATAAGAAACTTTTTCAAGAAAGTAAGTATTCATCACTGCGTGTAGTAAAATGTATTAGCTCCACTTTACACCAGGTCTGTGTTTGACAAATAAAAACATGTCTACTATAGACAACCTCTGTGCACGTCGTACATTTGTTGTTTTGCAGGCAAAAGTTACATTCCCGCTCTCAAACAATGCTGCTACTTAGTTAGCTAGTCAGCCTGGAATGCATCATGAAGGTTCTGGTTATTTATAAAGTTAAATGTGTACTCTTTTTTTACCATTTGCTATCTTTGGGGTTACTTTCTTCTGGAGCATCAGCTGTGTTTCTCACTTTACACATGGAGGAGAACAGGAGCTGAGCTCATTCACGTATGACTATCATCAGTAGATAATAATAATAATATTCACTCCACAACCCCTATTGACCTGTAGGAGTCAGGGCAGAGGAGCACAGAAAGTGAGAGGGGAGAGGCCTCTACTGGAAAGATGAGTAGGAGAATAATGATACATATAAATAAATATTTAAAAAATGCAATTTTTAAATGGCTTATCGATAAGCCATTTGTTTTATTTATTTATGGGTGGATCATGTTGACTCTTGGTCCTCCTAATTGTCAATCATTCTGGTGATGTTACGTAAGGACATCACCACATTTTAAAAGTTAAAAAGTTAAAGTACCACTGATTGTCACACACACACACTAAGTGTGGCGAAATTATTCTCTGCATTTGACCCATCACCCTTGATCACCGGCTGGGAGGTGAGGGGAGCAGCAGTGGCCACGCCCGGGAATCATTTTTGGTGATTTAACCCCCAATTCCAACCATTTATGCTGATACAATCAATGTCCAATGTTTCTTCTCATATTGCATGTTGTTACTCACAGAGAGTAACGTTTTACATAACGCATGTGTGATTTATAACGTGGTATATAAGCTGAATGACCTCTGTGTGTTAATTCTTATCACCTCTTCCACACATACACATAACACGAGAAGAAAAAATTGGCTAAAGGGCACATAAACTCAAAGGCACAAGCTAAAGTATAACGTGTAAAGGCCCAAATCAATATCTGGAATGAACCTGACAGTCCAATCACACAATCTACTTCATTGAGAAAATGTAAAAAAAAAACTTTTGAAACATGAATTATTGCAACATTATACCACACCAAAGGATGAAAAAGCAATACCAGTCATACAAAGCAATATATGTATTATTGTTTGTTTTTTTGTAACATTAATTAATGAACATCTTTAATTATAGAATGCATACTGAAATAGATATGCATAATATTGGCAATGAATTCAGAGTACACATTAAAACTGTAAGGATGTGTGAATGTATGAAATGATTTAGGAAATGTTTTAGCATGTAAGCATAATAAAAACTTTATTAATGTTGTACCTTATTATCTTACATGTACTGTATTGGGACCCCCACTTATAAGCTATTACAGCTTCCTGGTAGTTTCCCTTTTACAAAGCACTTACAAATCATGTACAATTTTTAAGTGTATGGACTTTTATAATGTTTGGTAAATAAAGAGAGATGAGATGAGATGAGGTTGTTGTTGTTTTTTGTTATTTATACAAAAGGTTCAACACCCAAAATGATTTATACACTTTTATCAGTATCCAAAATATAAACACATACAATTTTGTCTTGGAAACTTTATGGTTATAATTGCATTTTGTGTTATTTTGTTTGACTTAAATGGAGTGTAAATTGTATTACGTTATGTATTATGTAAACATTGTATATGTATCGTACAAGACATCTGTAACACAATTACAAATACCTTTTCTAATAACAAAAGAGTAAGTATAAGTAACAGTGTGGATTATTTGAAAGTCATTCAAAATGTCATATTTCTTTGCAGTCTTTTGATATTTTGGCCCATTATAATGTTAATCATTGATCCTAAATTTACAAACTCAGTGCAAAGATATTAGACACTCCTAATACTTTTATCCAAACAACTCCTCCTCAGTGGCGACTCACAGCACATAACTGGTGTGGTAGAGGACAGAGTGTAAAGCCCACCGCTGGGGTCAAATCCAGCTGGTCCTCCGACATCCCGGGTGCAGGGGTGAATCGAAAGCGTTGGAGGAGGTGTGTGAAGAAGAGGAAGAGCTCCATCCGGGCCAGACCTTCCCCAATGCAAGCCCTGCGGCCTGCAAAGAGAATCTTGGTGAGTCTAAAACAAAATGGTTTATGGTTTTAGTTAATTTCGAACATGCATACAATTACAACATGATACATCACAATTTCCAGTTTCTCTTTTCAACATGTTCAAAAAGGAGTAGGAAGAGGCGAAGGTTATTTAATACTACTCCTTTTCCTTTACATTGCACATCCATTCCTGTTCTCAATTTATTCACAATAAGCTCCATAAATAATACAATTTAACAAATAAATAAATACATAATAGTGAAGTAAGTTATATTTCAAATAGTGACATGAATAAGTGTATCAATAATGTTGGCAACTCGCATGGCTGCAGTTGTTGTGACCCCAAGATGCAGGAACCAGGAGAACGGGGATCAGGTAAGAGGATTCTAACATAATTAAACAGAAGGAAGCAGTCGTGCATGTAGGTTCTAAACATAAAGTCAATCCTCGAGCACTGAGGAGCGCGCGAAACAGGCAGAAATAGAAACATGCTGATTGGCAGCGCAGGCGAGGGGAGAAACAGCGCTCAGCGGGACAAGCAGGAAATAGAACCAAAATAAGAGCACTGGTGGAAAATAAACACAAAACAAGGAAGCACACACAGAAATGAACTGACAGATCATCACAGGACCCCCTCGGTTTAGGGACAGATTCCAGATGTCCCCTGGAAACAAAACAGAAACATTTCAAAAGTCAAGGAAGGGTGGAGGGAGGACTTGGCGGTGGGTCGCCAGGCCAAGTGTCCCCGCAACCAGTGAGGGAGAGTCAGGTGGCGGTGACGCGTTGAACGCCGCTGCATTAGGCGAGGCGGGCGACCACGGAACGGCCACATCAGTGGCCGACGAGGAGGCGGAAGCGAGTGGTACCGGCGCACCAGCAGCCGTAAAGGTCCATGACCGGGTCCCGCGCATCGCTGTCGATAGCGCGGAGAGAGTCCATAAGACGGCCACTTTCTTGGCCGAGGAGGAGAAGGTTGCGTGTGGTACCGGCGCACCAGCAGCCGTAAAGGTCAACACCGGGGTCCTGCAGATCGCTGCCGACAGCGCGGAGGGAGTCCGTAATACGGCCGCGTCTTTGGCCGACGAATTGGAGGTCGCCGAGCCAACGGCGACAATGATGATGTCAGCGTCATGGGAGGAGTTGTCGATGATGATTTCAGCGTCATGGGAGGAGTTGTCGATGATGATTTCAGCGTCATGGGAGGAGTTGTCGACGATGCTGACAGCGTCATGAGCGGATCCGCTGCCGACAAAGAAGATGGTGGTGGCGTGCGGAGTCCCACCGGTGACGAGGAAGATGGCAAAACCGTGTGAAAGCCCGCCAGAGAGGATGATGTCGTCGTGAGCGGAGACAGCGACAACAGGATTGACAGCGGCGTGTGCTGCCCAGCACCGCTGCCGGTAGCAGCCCCTACCTTCACTAGGCGGCTGCCAGACACCCTCCATTATTGTGCTGGGACCGGCGTTTGATGCAGTGTAGGAACCGGTGGTCTACGCGATGCCGGCCCAGGAGATCACCGTGGCGCCGGTACAGGAGGTCGCACAGCAGGAGACGGAGAGGATGGCGGCGGTGGCCGAGCCGGGAGGAGCGCAGGTGGTGGTGGCCGAGCCAGACAGAAAGCCGGAGCCGGCAGCCAAAGCGGAGGGAGAAGGTCCGAGCCTGCTATGGGCTGGCAGCGCACAAACCTGGCTTTCAAGTCCTCCAAGAACCGTGCGGTCCAGAACGTCGGCTGAGTGTCGCCGACAGGGATCCCTGCGAGGTCACAGTCTGGCTCGAGGATTATTTGGGAACTCGCATGGCTGCAGTTGTTGAGCCCCAAGATTTAGGAAATAGAACCAAAATAAGAGCACTGATAGAAAATAAACACAAAACAAGGAAGCACAAACAGAAATGAAGTGACAGATCGTCACAAATAAGTTCAGAATGTTTATCATGGTTCTTCTTAAATGATAAATGATAAATGGGTTGTACTTGTATAGCGCTTTTCTACCTTCAAGGTACTCAAAGCGCTTTGACACTACTTCCACATTTACCCATTCACACACATATTCACACACTGATGGAGGGAGCTGCCATGCAAGGCGCTAACCAGCACCCATCAGGAGCAAGGGTGAAGTGTCTTGCCCAGGACACAACGGACATGACGAGGTTGGTACTAGGTGGGGATTGAACCAGGGACCCTCGGGTCGCGCACGGCCACTCTTCCACTGCGCCACGCTGTCTCTTTGTATATTGTTAACACTTTGAGTTTGAACAGTTTTTTAAAATTGGATTTCTTTGCTTAATCCATTCCGTCCGGGTGGCAGGGCTCTCCCTTAGAGATAGGGTGAGAAGCTCTGTCTTTCGGGAGGAGCTCAAAGTAACGCAGCTGCTCCTCCACAGCGGGAGAAACCAGATTAGGTGGTTCGGGCATCTGGTCAGGATGCCACCCGAACGCCTCCCTCGGGAGGTGTTTAGGGCACGTACGACTGGTAGGAGGCCACGGGGAAGACCGAGGACACGTTGGGAAGACTATGTCTCCCGGCTGGCCTGGGAATGCCTCGGGATCCCCCGGGAAGTGCTGGGCGAAGTGGCTGGAGAGAGGGAAGTCTGGGCTTCCCTGCTTAGGCTGCTGACCCCACAACCCGACTTCAGATAAGCAGAAGAAGATGAACGGATGGATGACATACGAACACCAACATGGATTTTCTCCGAATGTATGGATGTTCGTAGTCCATTTTTTCTCTTTGCAGTTTGTAGCTTTGACGTAAGCGACTTAGCTACATGGGTCTAAAAGTACCTAAGCTACTTGTTACAAAAGTAGCTAAGCTCTTCCCAAGCTACTGGAAAGTGTAGTTAAGATACGTAGCTTAGCTACATGTAGCTAACATCACTGACAATAAATGTCTTGAAAAAGAAAGAAAGAGAGGTTGTACCTGCAGAGAAGGGCAAGAAAGCATCCCTCCTGATGAATTTACCCTCCTCGTCCAGGAAGTGGGAAGGGTTGAAGGTGTTTGGTGTCTCCCACTCACTCTCATCATAGAGGACAGATGTCAGCAGAGGGAGCACAGTGGTCCCCTTGGTGCACCAAGTGACAAAAAAACATTATGTTTTGACTTGATTTGGATCCTTTATTCACGGAGCAGCAACTGACCTTTTCAATGAAGTATCCCTGGAAGGTGACGTCTCTGCTGGTGCTGTGAGGAATGGACGTGGGGGCAATGTTGGCGAACCTCTGCGTCTCGTGGATGACAGCATCGATGTAAGGCAGGTTCCTCCTGTCCTCCATTGTGATCTGACGGTCTCCCACCACCCTACTAAGCTCCTCCTGGACCCGATCTGCAGGAAATAGACCACTGATAGTAATGCCACTCTACCACTACTCTCTCATGCAATATTATTATGATTTGCACCTTGTATTTGAGGGTACTTGGCCATTAAAAGTAGACTCCAGCGAAGAGTGTTTGATGTTGTGTCAGTTCCAGCCCCAAACAAATCCATCATGCTGTTGGTCAAGTTTTCATCATGGTAGTGCACCCTCTGAGCATCAGACTCCTAACAATAGAAAACATACATTTTGTACCTGCACGGTTGCATTAAGGAGAATGTAAACACAATGACATCCTACCTCCAGACTCAGCTTACGTGTGCAGAAAGCATCGACAAAGCACCGACATATGTCAGGATTGAAAGTCTCCCTTAATTTGTTTATTATGTGCAATAAATGCTGCTTGAAATCCTCCACGTTCTTGGTTAAATCCCTCCAGTTTTTAATCCAAGGACCCAGCTTTGGAAACACATTGTAGATCTGTCATGGAATAAAATGGACATGATTTATTTTGGTGAGCTATACAAATATCACTTTTTAAAAAACAATGACAAATAAGTGAATGTGTACTGTCCATATCCACTGGATGCAGGAGGTTCCTAAATACAAGTGTTGCCTTTAAAAAATAATAATAATTAAGATTTAAATCATTAAATTACATTTGTTGGTACCGTATTTTTCGGAGTATAAGTCGCACCGGAGTATAAGTCGCACCTGCCGAAAATGCATAATAAAGAAGGAAAGAAACATATATAAGTAGCAAACTATGAAAAAAACTGCGACTTATAGTCCGAAAAATACGGTACTTCTTTACAAAAAAATCTTGTATGTTAATTTTTTTTTCTTTTTCAAAACCCATTTTTGTAAATACTTTAACTGTTATCACAGTTAAACAAACGTTATAAAACTACTTTAGAATATAAAACTATTATTTACATCCAATTTTATAAACTTTTATTTTGTTCGCAAATATTACAATGTGTCGTCGATAAGTAGATGGTTTTTTTTTTATAATTGTTGCAGTCTAAAAAGTGAATGTAAATGTGTTTAATTGAATAAGTAAGATAGTAGTCCAATACAAGGTGTACTAAAATGCAGTGGCGGGCCGTGCATTTCCCACCTAGGCCTTCAGTGATGTCTTACTTAGTCCGACTTTAATAAATACCTCTCAAAATACAATAATTTAAGTCGCCACATGTCCACGGCTTGAAAAATATATATACAGAAACAGACTTGCGCACTGCTGGGCATTGAATAACCTCAATGTGTCACTAGTGTACAAAACCGAAATTTTTTTTGGTACATTTAAAAATCAATAAACCCACATCGAACCGTAGTATCAAAACTAAAATAATTGTAAAAAAACATATTGAATGTGAAAAAGCAGACGGCGAAAGCAGAACACATTTCCTGTGTCCTTGTTGTTGTTTCCGGATGAGGAGATGCTGCTCCGTTATTGATTGAAGTAAAGTCTGAGTGTCATTAAAACAGTTAGCTCCATCTTTTGACAGTTCTTCCACTCCCGTCCTTGCACGCTACACCGCTACAACAAAGATGACGGGGAGAAGACGCTGTCGAAGGTGAGCCACGTAAATAAGACCGCCCACAAAACGGCGCATCCTGAAGCGACAGTCAGAAAGCGGCTTGAATATGATCTGTAAAACATCATCTATGCAACATTTTGACCAAAGAACCACCATTACATGTTATGTAGACCACAAGGAAGTGTTTTCCATTTAGAAAAAAACTATTATAATATGACTCCTTTAATGCGTCTAATACAGGGGTCGGCAACCTTTACCACTCAAAGAGTCATTTTGACCCGTTTCACAAATTAAAGAAAACAATGGGAGCCACAAAACTCTTTTGAAATTTAAAATGAAATAACACTGCATACAAAGTTTTTTTTTTTTGCTTTGTGCTATGTATAAACCAGACACGCGGCCCGTGAGACGTTATTTTGCAGCCCGCACCTTAATATGAAAATGTAATGTTAGTGCGGTCCGCGAGTTTTATATGAATGGCGCTTGACAGCGTCATACTTGCCAACCCTCCCGATTTTTCCGGGAGACTCCCGAAATTCAGGGCAACTATTCTATCGGATGTCTGCTGATTTTCACCCAAACAACAATAATAAGGGCGTGCCGTGATGGCACTGTCTTTAGCGCCCTCTATAATCTGTATAAACAGCGTGCCAGCCCAGTTACATGTTGTATGAGGCTTCTGCAGACACACATAAGCGACTGAAATGCATACTTGGTCAACAGCCATACAGGTTACACTGAGGCTGGCCGTATAAAACAACTTTAACACTGTTACAAATATGCGCCACACTGTGAACCCACACCAAAAAAGAATGACAAACACATTTCGGGAGAACATCCGCACCATAACACAACATAAACACAACAGAACAAATACCCATGCGTCGGTTGAGGTGGGCGGGGTTGGGGGGGGCAGGGTTTGGTGGTAGCAGGGGTGTATAATGTAGCCCTGAAGAGTTAGAGATGCATGGGATTCTGGGTATTTGTTCTGTTGTGTTTATGTTGTGTTACGGTGCGGATATTCTCCCGAAATGTGTTTGTCATTTTTGTTTGGTGTGGGTTCACAGTGTGGCTCATATTAGTAACAGTGTTAAAGTTGTTTTATACGGCCACCCTTAGTGTGAACTGTATGGCTGTTGACTAAGTATGCCTTGCAGTCCCTTACGTGTGTAGGGCAGAGCCCGCATACAACATGTGACTGGGCCGGCACACAGTGTAAAATCGGACGTTAAAGTCACTGCCATCACGGCACCCCCCCCCCCCCAATATTGTTGTCCCGGGAGATTTTCGGGAAAGTGAAATTCGGAAGTCTCCCGGAAAAATCGTGAGTGTCAGCAAGTATGCAGCTGAGCCGCATCAGAGTGATCAAAGAGCCGCATGCGGCTTCGGAGCCGCGGGTTGCCGACCTCTGGTCTAATATATGAAAAAAGATCAAAAATAGACCATTCTGTGCGGCCTATGGTCCAGAAAATACGGTACTTGTTTGCTGTGCTTTCTGTCATCATAACACGCTATGGTGGTTTTTTTCATTGATTTTAACTTAATAATAATAAAATCACTTATTTTTGTATGAACTTGTATTTTGTATCAACACCTAATGCCTCAGTAACAGTAACAGTAAACTATTTACTTTAGTGAAACCCCTAAAGTGGCAGTATCAGTTTTGGTTACGAAAAAAAACTATCTTTCTAGTGTCAATTTCATCACAGCCATTAGAATTTAATTTTACGTACCACCACCTCGCTGTTGCTACTTGTAAGTGTACCTAATAAAGTGTCTGAGGAGTCCATATAAGGGAATGCAGTGCAACTGACTCATCTTTTTAGGCCTTATAAATACACAATGTGCTGATGCAGTACCACAAGGGAAACTGATGAAACCAGACGGATGATTTCTTTGTCATGTTCCACCATGTATCGGAGGACTGGATCTTTGAAGTCAAACCTCTTTCCGAATATGATGGCAGAAATGATATTTGAAACTGCGTAGGTCATGATGGTTGTGTTGTCAAAGGCTTTGCCTGAGAGGAAAGACAGAATGCTTTAGAAACAATAACTTAAACATGTAGATTTAAGTCAATAAAAAGTCACCTTCATGTTTTTCAAACTCTTCAATCAGGTAGTGACACTCCTCAGTGATTTTCTCCTCACTGAGTCTCTTGCCCATCCCAAAATCTCTCAGAGTCGTTAAGGTAAAACGCCTCATTTCCTTCCAGCCATCACCATTGGAGAATACAATGCCTGTAAGCAAGTGGGAGAAAAAAAAGTTTTTGTTGTAATTTCATGTCATGTACTGCATCGGTTTCTGCCGGACTTGCTGATGATGCAGCTCTAGCATCCCACACCGAGTCTGGGCTCCAGAGGCTGATGGACAGGCTTTCATCTGCCTGTAAAGAGTTTGGTCTCACCATCAGCCTAAAGAAGACCAATGTCATGGGCCAAGATGCTGAAACTCCACTCTCCATCTCCGTCGACAATCAGACTCTGGAATGTGTCAACACCTTTACATACCTTGGATCCGCAATCTCCAGTGACTTGTCACTCGACACAGAACGTGCCACCCGTCTTGCGAGAGCTGCCACAATGATGGCCAGGCTGTCCAAAAGAGTATGGTCGAACAACCAGCTATCCACACGCACTAAACTCCAGGTCTATCAAGCCTGCGTCATTAGCACACTGATGTATGGCAGCGAGGCCTGGACCACCTACACCAGACATGAGAAACAGCTAAACAGTTTCCACCTGCGCTGTCTTCGCCGCATCCTGGGAATCTCATGGCAGGACAAAGTTCCCAACATGGAAGTCCTAGATCGTGCTCACTCCACCAGCCTGTTCACCATGCTCAGCCAACGCCGCCTCAGATGGCTTGGCCATGTCCACAGGATGGACCCCAGCCGGCTCCCCAGAGCTGTCCTGTACGGCGAACTGTCAACAGGCTCCAGACCCCTTGGTCGCCCCCGACTGCGTTTCAAGGACGTGTGAAAACGTGACATGAAACAGGCAGGCATCGACCACAACAACTGGGGGGAAGCTGCAAAAGACCGCAACGTTTGGAGGCACACTGTTGCTACAGGAACCCGCCGTGCCGAGGAGAAGCACATCTCCTTGTTGCAGGCGAGGAGACAAAAGCGGAAACTCCGTGACGCGGGACCTGCTCCTGTGTCAGAACCCTCCACATACGTCTGCGCCAACTGCACCAGAGACTGTCACTCCAGAGTGGGGTTGTACAGTCACAGCCGCCGCTGCAAGAAAGAATGAACTCCCCCAGGCGCAACCCATCGTCACTACTGACGGACGGATGCCTATGATGATGATGTATCGGTTTCTCCCGGACTTCCTGTGCGTAACCATGTCCCTTTTCCATCTTGGGGATTTCTCTGTCCCAAGTGTACTTTTCTGGGTGTGGGGCCGAGGGTCACAAACAGTGATGTGGGTAACCTTGGCGCATCACACTGATTTGCAAAAATACTCTTCGGTGGGTCTGCAGACGCTGCCATCTTCTTTGGTGGGTCTGCAGACGCCGCCTTCCACCCAGGTGGGCCTGCGGTGGCCGCCATCCACCCCGGTGGGCCTGCCCACGCCAACGGTACAGCTGCCTGCTGATCCGGCTCCTCCCACGACGACATCGTCATCGGCGGGCCGTCCCACGGCGTCGCCAGCTTCCTCGTCGCCGGCGGGGCGTCCCACTGAGTTGCAAGCGCAGTGGTTCTTAACCTGGGTTCGATCGAACCCTAGGGGTTCGGTGAGTCGGGCTCAGGGGTTCGGTGGAGGTCAAGACACACCCGACTCATCGTGTAAATAAAAACTTCTCCCTATCGGCGTATTACGGATACGGAAACAGCAGAAGTCACACTGATTTGCAGGTGTGTAATTTGTTGTGAGTTTATGCACTGTGTTGGTTTTGTTCTTTGAACAAGATGATGTTCATGCACGGTTCATTTTGTGCACCAGTAAAAAACATGGTAACACTTTAGTATGGGGAACATATTCACCATTAATTAGTTGCTTATTAACATGCAAATTAGTAACATATTTTCTCTTAACTAGTCATTATTAAGTACTTATTAATGCCTTATTCAGCATAGCCTTATTATAACCCTAACCCTCTAACCCTGGCCCTAACCCTATAACCCTAACCCTAACCAAATAACTCTAAATTAAGTCTTTGTTACTTAGAATATGTTCCCTTAGTGTCCAAAAAACTCTAAATTAAGTCTTTGTTACTAGAATATGTTCCCCCATACTAAAGTGTTCACTAAAGAAGGGTTCGGTGAATGCACATATGACACTTGTGGGGTTCGGTACCTCCAACTAGGTTAAGAACCAATGTCTCCAGCATCGTCGCCTTCGTGACGATACTGGAGACGCTAGCAACGCAGCAAATTTTGTTGTTGTGGGACATGTACCTTTAAATCCAGACAATCCAGAAGATGTCCCAAAAAGAGTCCTCACGGTCTATCCGCCGAGGGTCACAAACAGTGATCTGGGTAAACTTAGCGCATCACACTGATTTGCAAAAATCCTCTTCGGTGGGCCTGCAGACTGCGCCATCCTCTTCGGTGGGCCTGCAGATGGCGCCAACCTCTTCGGTGGGCCTGCAGACGGCGCCAACCTCTTCGGTGGGCCTGCAGACGGCGCCATCTTCTTTGGTGGGCCTGCTGGAGACGCCGCCTTCCACCTCCGTGACGATGTTGTTGGCAGGAGCTCTGTGCTCTTGTGTCATGCTTTTGTCATACTTGCCAACCTTGAGACCTCCAATTTCGGGAGGTGGGGGGTGGGGGTGGGTGCGGGGGGCGTGGTTGGGGCGGGGGCGTGGTTGGGGGCGTGGTTAAGAGGGGAGGAGTATATTTACAGCTAGAATTCACCAAGTCAAGTATTTCATATATATATATATATATATATATATATCCCCGCGACCCCGAAGGGAATAAGCGGTAGAAAATGGATGGATGGATGGATATATATATATATATATATATATATATATATATATATATATATAAATAAAAAAATTGTTCATTTATTTACACATATACACACACAACACTCATCTACTCATTGTTGAGTTAAGGGTTGAATTGTCCTTCCTTTTTCTATTCTCTGTCACTATCTTTCTAACCATGCTGAACACCCTCTCTGATTATGCATTGCTGTGTGGCACGCACAAAAGTGCTTTCATCAAATGCACTAGATGGCAGTATTGTCCTGTTTAAGAGTGTCACAACATTGCTGTTTACGGCAGACGGACTGCTTTACTGTAGACGTTCTTTATATTGTGGGAAAGCGGACTCAGGTCCGCCTGAATTTTGGGAGATTTTCGGGAGAAACTTTGTCCCGGGAGGTTTTCGGGAGAGGCGCTGAATTTCGGGAGTCTCCCGGAAAATCCGGGAGGGTTGGCAAGTATGCTTTTGTGTTCCTGATGTTTCCCTCTTGTTTTCATGTGTTAAGTTTTTTTGGCCTTTTGGTTCTGGACCCTTTGGGACTGCGTGACAAGGGGTGGCACTTTCGTGACTGCTGCAGTGCTTTTTTGTGAAATTCTGGATCTGCCTCCCGGGAGCCTTTTGGCCATAGAGACCAGCTGCTGGGTCTCTGCCACGCCAGAGTCCGTTTGGAGAGACTGGAGGAGATGCGGATGAAGAGACAGAGCGCTGAGCTTCACAGTGTCTTGGCTGAATGAGCAGGTATCGGACATCTCGGTCTCCTTAGACGCATCCTCGCTCATCCATGCGGACTGGACACTGGCCGAGAGTTGGTGGGCGGCCGAGGGTGGAGTCGTCTCTTGGTTGCTTTGTTGGGTCTGCTCCTGTCTCTGGCCATGCTCCTCCCACCCCAGCAGACAATGGCGTTTTGTTGTTGTTTTACTTTTGTGGCTGTGTGTAGAAGTGCCTGGTTGCATCAGCTCTGCTTTTTTAATGTCCTTTGTGTTATTTGATGTTTCCCTCACACACAAGTTTATGTGTGCTATGGCTATGAGTTGTTTTTTTCCCCCTTGGCCTCAGTCTGGACCCCCTCTCCAGGGGCCCAGGCTTAGACTGAATATCTTTTTTTCTCATCTCCCCCTCCCCAGTGTTTACCTGTTTCTCACTTTTTTTGTAAGGGGCGCCAGAAGTTGGCAGACCCGTCAGCGATCCTGTTCTGTCTCTCTGTAATGTTTGTCTGATCTTGAATGGGATTGTGCTGAAAATCTTAATTTCCCCTCAGGGATTATTAAAGTATTCCTGATTCTGATTCTGATTCTCAGTTCTCATGGTAAAGCACTTTGAGTGTCTAAAAAAACGCTAAACAAGTTGAATCCATTATTATTATGATTATTAATCCACAACCTCAAGTTGGATTTTTTTATCGCTAGATAAAAGGACCAGTTTACTTGTCTGCCAAACTGCATTCTCACATTCAGGGAGGGCCGAATAATAAATGTTAATAAATTAGGAGTGTACAAAGTGCAGCCTGTTTTATGCTGCAGTAATAAAATGGGCAGCACCAATTGTAAAACACAGCAAAACGATATAATATAACAAGGAAAATATGGGTTGATACAAAATAATAAAAAGTTGTATATTCTTTTTAGTAGGGATGTCCGATAATATCGGACTGCCGATATTATCGGCCGATAAATGCTTTAAAATGTAATATCGGAAATTATCGGTATCGGTTTCAAAAAGTAACATTTATGACTTTTTAAAACGCCGCTGTGTACACGGACGTAGGGAGAAGTACAGAGCGCCAATAAACCTTAAAGGCACTGCCTTTGCGTGCCGGCCCAATCACATAATATCTACGGCTTTTGACACACTCACACGTGAATGCAAGGCATACTTGATCAACAGCCATACAGGTCACACTGACGGTGGCGGTATAAACAACTTTAACACTGTTACAAATATGCCCCACACTGTGAACCCACACCAAACAAGAATGACACATACATTTCGGGAGAACATCCGCACCGTAACACAACATAAACACAACAGAACAAAAACCCAGAACCCCTTGCAGCACTAACTCTTCCGGGACGCTACAATATACATCCCCGCTAACCCCTACCCCCCGCGCCCCCCTAACCCCGCCCACCTCAACCTCCTAATGCTCTCTCAGGGAGAACATGTCCCAAATTCCAAGCTGCTGTTTTGAGGCATGTTAAAAAAAATAATGCACTTTGTGACTTCAATAATAAATATGGCAGTGCCATGTTGGCATTTTTTTTTTCCATAACTTGATTTGATTCATTTTGGAAAACCTTGTTACATTGTTTAATGCATTCAGCGGGGCATCACAAGAAAATTAGGCATAATAATGTGTTAATTCCACAACTGTATATATCGGTATCGGTTGATATCGGTATCGGTAATTAAGAGCTGGACAATATCGGAATATCGGATATCGGCAAACAAGCCATTATCGGACATCTCTACTTTTTAGCCTTTTTTATATTATATTATCATTACCATTTATGCAATTTGAAAAAAGGCGTCATATTAGGCCCCCACTATATCGCTGAAAACACTCCCGCAGCCAAAAATAGATCTGCGGGACACTGAATACACAAGAATTATGTAACGGGCTGTCATAAACAATTGTAACTACCAACAAGCACAAAGAGCAATTCTCATGGCGCAACATTTTATTTTGATTAGTTATGAGTCCTGCCAGCTACGAGATAATGCTCATTTTAGTTGGTGAAATATTTACCATGCCCTTTGGTTAAATCGTGGAATAAAGGGCTTGTTTCTCTCTCCCCAAACTCCTCAGCATGGTTGATGAGAGCCTGTCTGACAGTCTTGCTTCCAGCCAGGACCACCACCTTTTTCAGTCCGGCGTAGACGGTAAACACCGGTCCGTACCTTTTAGACAACTAAACAAATCAGGGTTAGGTCCATGCAACACGTGCACTTAAACATCAGTATGAAAAACAAGAATGACTCACGTTAAAAATTGACTTATCAAGCCTCTGAAGGTCCAACTGATGCAGGTTACCAATCAAGGGAAGACATCTGGGCCCAGGAGGACGCTTCTGTTTATCTTGGAAAGTCCAACTGGAGTACAAAAGATAGACGGCCAGCAAGCCTGCAAGAAGCCCCAACCAGGAGGCCAAAGCAGGAGCCTGCAGGAGCTTTTCAAACATGCTGTGTCAGGGCACAAACACACTTGCTGCACACGCTCAGTGGCTCTCTATAAAAGCTGAGGAGGATCTGTTCCTCCAATCACACTCCAGTGGGCGTGTTGACACAGTCTCGTCAACAAAACAAATCAATTCAAATAAAAAACACAAAGTTCATAGAGGCATGTCAGGTGTTCAACATCTTTTACTCACTCTGTACTACTTGACAACGGTGCATTGTTTGGATTCTCTACACAGAACACAAACTTTCAGGTTGAAAATTCATTTTTAGGGGAGGGAAAAACCCAACATATTTTCCCTACTTCTGAATTTATGTGTATTTATCAACAATTAAACGTGTTTTTAGGATTTCAGAAAATAAAAAATGCATC
Organism: Nerophis lumbriciformis; assembly: GCF_033978685.3. Taxonomy (NCBI): domain Eukaryota; kingdom Metazoa; phylum Chordata; class Actinopteri; order Syngnathiformes; family Syngnathidae; genus Nerophis; species Nerophis lumbriciformis. Next base: position 13,976,191 of record NC_084569.2, read on the forward strand.
ACTGCACACCATGCATAGATACAGTATGCATAGTACTTTTGGTATTACGGTTGTCACGGCGCATGCGCAATCCCGCACGCCCTTGCTCGCTCTTCCCGCATCGCGGCCACGCGCCTGCGAGGCTGCAGGCAATCCCCAATCAACGCACCTGGGTCTGATGAGGGCTGACTGCATAAAGACCAGCGGACCCGAAAATCCAGTGCCGGAACGTAGTTCACTCTCCGTAGTAAGCATCTCATCTCTGGCTTCCCTTGTGCCCGTGTCTTATGTCCTCTGTGTTCCTCGCAGTGTTCCCTCTGTTTCCCGTGATCGAGCCGCGTGCCTCGACTTCCCACTGAATTCTGGACTGCCTCCCTCGATCTTCAACCCCTGCTTGGACACGGACCTCGTTGCCTCTTTCCAGCCCCCGACCTCTCGCTTGCCCACGGTCTGCCTTCTCGCCTTGCCCCTTTGGTCTGACGAAGGATTCATCCAACACGCACTTAAAACAAACTCTGGTAACATCTACATTGTTAATTCTACACATCGTCTTGCACCATTCACGTTTAGTAGCATACACACGCCAACACATCATCAGCATCAGTTTCAATAAACCTATTGAACTGATCTCTGCCTTTGTGTCGTCTTCTTCCCCCGCTGTACGCAACAACGGTCTTATCTTACTCGTTAACGCAGTATAAGGCAGGGTGTCCAAAATGGCTATTTGGGATCTGCAACTCTAATTGTATTGGCCCACAATTAAACAAAACATTAAGATGGCGCATGCTCTGCTGCGACAGCACTGACCGTACCTTGTGTCTAGTGTCTTATGTATGTTTTATGTCCGTGCCTTACGTGTAATTGTCATTTGTTGTTTTTTTTTGTGTGATGTGTAATGTCTAGTGTTTAAATGTACGGCAGTGACAATGAATTTCCCCAAGGGGACCAATAAATCTAATCTAAATCTAATCTAAAATCTAAACCACAAAATCCTAAAACAAAGGGCTGTTTTAATGGGAAAAAAATCTGAAATTTTAAGATCAATAACTAATGATAATAAGAAGGAGACGGCACGGAGGCAGGGACGTCGTTTAGCTCGCAGCGTGTTTTTTAACATACAATAATGATGTGTGTGATTAATCCAAATATATGTAGTGTGACTATGTGAAGCGATTATATGTAGAGTGTTACCGGGTGATGTTGAAGGTGCGTGTTCGGAGGTCCAGGGACAGGCAGGTGGTCAGGGGCTGGAGCGAGGCGTCGTTTTTCGGGGACAGGCGTGAGGTCGAGATCCGGGAAGGCAGCGGGAAGTCCAGAGGGGATCCGGGAAGACGAGACGCACAGCTCGAAACCAGGGAATGACAAGGGGCTGCTGGATGAGGACACAGGACAAGACACGATGAGCACAAAGGAAGGGAAACACAAAGAGCGAGGAAGCACATAGGCGAGGAAGCCAGAGACGTGTAAGGCTTTACTGTACTGGTACAAGTAGCTACGTTCTGGCACTGGAACGCAGGACACGCTGGCTTAAGAAAGCGGGGGATCTCTCATCAGCGGCAGGTGTGTTGATTGTTGAGTGAGCGCAGATGCGTGGAGGCGCGGCTGCTGCAGGAGAGGAACGCCCATGGGCGTGTCCCGAGGCGCTCTCAGCGGAGCGCACAACAGAGTGAGAGGCGGCACGTGTTTGAACCGTAACAATTTTTTACCAAAATAAAAACTATCCAAATGGCTTTCACAAACGCACTATATTACCTGTTATTGATACCGAAAAAATAGCGATTGTTGAAGGACTACGTAAAGTCCAGCCACAGTCTGCAGTGTTGTACCTACTACTAAATCACTAATCCTTGTCTCCATGCCGACAAATAAAGTAAGTTTCTTACAAGTATCATCCCTGCAGGACGAGGAATAGCTAAACATGCTTCACTACACACCGTAGCTCATTGGCTGTCAAAATGTCAACAATCGCCATTGGTGGATCTACACTTGACATCCACTGTAATGATACCAAGTACAGGAGCGTATTTAGTCGATACTACTATGATTAAATCGATATTTTTTGGGATCACAACAACTTATTTTGTTTTTTTTAAATCTATATTATGTTTATAAACTCAGGAAATATGCCCCTGGACACATGAGGACTTTGAATATGACCAATGTATGATCCTGTAACGACTCAAATTTGTGGTATCATCCAAAACTAATGTAAAGTATCAAACAACAGAAGAATAAGTGATTATTACATTTTAACAGAAGTGTAAATATAACATGTTAAAAGAGAAAGTAAGCAGATATTAATAATTAATAATATCTGATTAGTGCCCGGGCAACAGGTGCGCGTCCGGGACACTAACCAGAGGCAGGTGACTATAATCTGCAGTCATGGCAACAGAAACAAACTCAAGAGGTGCTGAAAACACAAGTGACTTGAAAACAAAAACAAAAATATGATCCGGGCAGCGGATCATAACAGTACCCCCCCCTTAAGGGACAGATTCCAGATGTCCCCTGGCAAAACTAAAACCCCCCCGACTATAACAAAGTTCAAGAGTCAAGGGAGGGTGGAGGGAGGATTTGGCGGAGGGTCGCCAGGCCACGTGTCCCCGAATCCACCGGGGACGAGTCAGGTGGCGGCGGCGAATGGAACGCCGCTGCCGGAGGCGAGGCGGGCGACCACGGAAAGGCCACATTCGTGGCTGCCGAGAAGGTGGGCGTGAGTGGCGCCAGAAGTTCAGCAGCCGGAGAGTTCTGCGACTACGTCTCGGGTGTCGCTGCTGTTTGCGCCACTGGCGTCCATACACAAACCTCCGAGAGCGCCGTTTGCGCAGCCAGACCACTCGAGGTCGCTGAGACGACGATGAGGGCGAGAGAGCAGACGTCGCCGTGGAAGCAGGAGGAGTCGTCGTCGCCGTGGAAACAGGAAGCGTCGTCGTCGCCGTGGAAACAGGAAGCGTCGTCGCCGTGGAAGCAGGAAGCGTCGTCGCCGTGGAAGCAGGAAGCGTCGTCGCCGTGGAAACAGGAAGCGTCGTCGCCGTGGAAACAGGAAGCGTCGTCGCCGTGGAAACAGGAAGCGTCGTCGCTGTCGGCGTGGGCGGAGCCAGAGGCGGAGCAGGCGGCTCGTCTGTCGGCGTGGGCGGAGCCAGAGGCGGAGCAGGCGGCTCGTCTGTCGGCGTGGGCGGAGCCAGAGGCGGAGCAGGCGGCTCGTCTGCCGGCGTGGGCGGAGCAGGCGTCCGGGCTGTCGACGTGGGCGGAGCAGGCGGCTCGTCTGCCGGCGTGGGCGGAGCAGGTGCTGGTGTGGGAACCAGACTTGGAGCTGGTGCTGGTGTGGGAACCAGACTTGGAGCTGGTGCTGGTGTGGGAACCAGACTTGGAGCAGGTGCTGGTGTGGGAACCAGACTTGGAGCAGGTGCTGGTGTGGGAACCAGACTTGGAGCAGGTGCTGGTGTGGGAACCAGACTTGGAGCAGGTGCTGGTGTGGGAACCAGACTTGGAGCAGGTGCTGGTGTGGGAACCAGACTTGGAGCAGTTGCTGGTGTGGGAACCAGACTTGGAGCAGTTGCTGGTGTGGGAACCAGACTTGGAGCAGTTGCTGGTGTGGGAACCAGACTTGGAGCAGTTGCTGGTCGTGACTTTGGCGGAGGTGGCCTGGCCGGGGGTTGCGGCTTAGCACGCCAAAGGACTGGTGGTGGCGGCCGGGCAGGAGGTTGCGGCTTAGCATGCCGGAGAACTGGTGGCGGAGGCCGGCATGGAGGTTTGGGCTTGGCTGGGCGCAGCTGTGCCTGCCCACTAGCAAAGCACCCAGTACTAGCCCCCCCCTCAAGAAGCGGATCCCAGACGCGTCTTGTGCAGTCTGGAACAGTCTTTAGGGGTGGGAGGGAGGAGGTGAGGAGGGGGGTAGGCTCCTCCCCTTTTGATTGTCCAAATTCTCTATTCTGCTCTTCAATAGCATGCAGAGTGTCCTTTGCCGCTTGGGATTGTTCCTCAAGTCTTAGTTCAATCAGTACCTTCCGGTACCACTCATCCACCCAAGCAGGACTGTACTTCTCGAGGGGTGTCTCGGAAGATGACTGGGCTGGAACAGGAAGTGGAGAAGGCAGAGCAGCATGTGGCACAGCAGACAGAGGAGTGGGTGGAGCTTGAGCCTTAGGGGGTGGGGCCAAAGTAATTGGGGGCTGAGCTTGAAAGTCAGAAGGTGAGTGGGACTGACTAGACCTAGAATTAAAAAAAATGTCCTGATAATGCTTAATTTTAGAATTAAAGTCATTTGTAAATGGCTGACAGAAAGAATTAACAGAATGCAAAAAAATGTCTTTTTCTATGACGTCATCAAAAGTAGACGGGGGCGTGTCCTCGGGGGGCAACAACGGAATGACGTCATAGCTGCAATCCCAGTGATTGACAGGCCAGTCGGAGGAATCTTTGAAGATATGGTCATTATAATTACCAAATATTTGAGGAGAATCCTGGGCTGCTTGTAGCTGGCTGTGCTCCGGATGGAAAAGTTGTGGGATAGGTGAGTCTTTGCCGCGAGCCGAAGTCTTCTTGGCTGACTTCCGCTTTCGCGTTCGGGCTGGCTGTGAGCGGACATCCCCGGGCCAGATGGAGTCGATATGGACCAACGAACCGTCAGGCCCCCACAAAAGGTCTTCGCGCTCCAAAGGGGAATACTGGAGAGTCTCTCTCTCCATCGCCTTTAAGACCAGCCACGTCCCGTAGCCGGAATCCTCCACGCCCTCTTCGAAAAGACTGTCTGCTGTTGGTTTTCTGTTACGCTTACGAGGCATTGTGATGCCGGAGGTCGTCTTTTCAAGATGCAGAGGGATGTCAGGAAGCGGCTTGCAGGTGAGAATAAATGATTTATTCTGATTGCAGAACAAAATGCTGCGCGGTGCACCACGGCACGGAAAACAAGAGGGTAGCCAAAAGATGCTAACATCAAAAATGCAGACTATGAGAGAAACCAAGAACGTAACTTGTTGCGTAGGAGCAAACATAACCAACAGACCGAATGAGGCCAGCGCGTAAACTAAATAGCCCTCTGATTAGTGCCCGGGCAACAGGTGCGCGTCCGGGACACTAACCAGAGGCAGGTGACTATAATCTGCCGTCATGGCAACAGAAACAAACTCAAGAGGTGCTGAAAACACAAGTGACTTGAAAACAAAAACAAAAATATGATCCGTGCAGCGGATCATAACAAAAAGACAAGTTGTCTTGTATGTTCACTATTTTATTTAAGGACAAACTTGCCATAAGAAACATATGTTTAATGTACCCTAAGATCTTTTGTTAAAATAAAGCCAATAATGCAATTTTGTGTGGTCCTCTTTATTTAGAAAAGTATCAAAATACATTTTGGTACCAGTACCAAAATATTGGTATCAAGACAACACTAGTATGAATTATTTGAAAGTTTCTCAAATGTCACACATTTTGGTCATTATTTGCAGTGCAGCTCAGAAAAACTCCATTGTAATGTTAATAATGTTAATCATTGATCCTAAATTGACAGAGTGAGTGCAAAGGTATTAGACACTCCTTTTACTTTTATCTAAACAACTCCTCGTTAGTGGCGACTCACAGCACACAACTGGTGTGGTAGAGGACTGAGTGTAAAGCCCACCACTGGCGTCAAATCCAGCTGGTCCTCTGACATCCCGGGTGCAGGGGTGAATCGAAAGCGCTGCAGGAGGTGTGTGAAGAAGAGGAAGAGCTCCATCCGGGCCAGACCTTCCCCATGACAAGCCCTGCGGCCTGCAAAGACAATATTTGTGATTCTAAAAAACAAATATTGGAGCTTAATAAAAGAAAGAATTAGAGGTTGTACCTGCAGAGAAGGGCAAGAAAGCATCCCTCCTGATGAATTTACCCTCCTCGTCCAGTAAGTGGGAAGGATTGAAGGTGTTTGGTGTCTCCCACTCACTCTCATCATAGAGGACAGATGTCAGCAGAGGGAGCACAGTGGTCCCCTTGGTGCACCAAGTGACAAATCATTATTTTATGACTTGATTGGGATCCTTTATTTACAGAGCAGCAGCTGACCTTTTCAATGAAGTATCCCTGGAAGGTGACGTCTCTGCTGGTGCTGCGAGTGACGGAAGTGGGGACAATGTTGGCGAACCTCTGCGTCTCGTGGATGACAGCATCGATGTAAGGCAGGTTCCTTCTGTCCTCCATTGTGATCTGACGGTCTCCCACCACCCTACTAAGCTCCTCCTGGACACGATCTGCAGGAAATAGACCACTGATAGTAATGCCACTCTACCACGACTCTCTCATGCATTGTTATTATGATTTGCACCTTGTATTTGAGGGTACTTGGCCATTAAAAGTAGACTCCAGCGAAGAGTGTTTGATGTTGTGTCCGTTCCAGCGGCAAACAAATTCATCACACTGTAGACCAGGTTGTCATCATGGTAGTGCACCCTCTGAGCATCAGACTCCTAACAAAAGGCAACTGCTATTTTTTATATGCATTGTTGCGTTAAAGAGAGGTGAAAATAGATTTTACCTCCAGACTCAGCGTACGTGTGCAGAAAGCATCGACAAAGCACCGACATATGTCAGGATTAAAAGTCTCTTTGAGTTTGTTTATTAATTGCGATATATGATGCTTGTTATTCTCCATATTCTTCATTATATCCCTCCAGTTTTTAAGCCAAGGGCCCAGCATTGGAAACGCATCGTAGATCTGTCATGGAACAAAATAGACATTATTCCCTTTGATGCATTTTCTGTTTATTTGGACAACATTATCTTTTATGGGCAATTGAAATTGTCAAGACTTGGTCCTGGGTGTTTGCTTTTCCGGAAGGCAACGGAAAGTTGGCTCGGGCGAGACGGGAATGTGAGTACATGATTTATTATTACTATCAAAAAAAAAGTACAAACGAAAAGCGCGCACAGTGGCGGAGAAACAACTTGGCTATGAAAACAAATACTTGCACAAAGGCAGAAACTATGAACAACAAAAAACACTAACTGTGGCATTAATAAACAAAACTTACTTGGCATGGACAAAAGGAGCAGCATGAACGATGGACATGAAAAAAGTGTCAGGAATGTGCAGAGCATAAATGTGAGATGTCGTCAGTACGACAAACTGAAAACAATGAACTTAAATACTATAGACATGATTAGTGAAAGCAAGTGCGGGACTCAAAACGTGAAACAGGTGCGTGACATGACAGGTGAAAACTAATGGTTGCTATGGTGACAAAACAAAACAAAAGTGCACAAAAAGTCCAAAAACAAAACCGAACATGACTAAAACAAAACATGATCACACAGACATGACAGAAATATTAATATTCTATCAACTACAATGATATTGCGGAACAAGTGAACATAAATACTGAATACCACTGGACACATGGGCTTCCAAAATGAAAGTGCTGCTTTTTGTCGTATCGAAACGGTGTAAATAAAAACAGTGCAAAAAGTAATTTTCCATACTTTTACACTTAAATAAAAATGTTATTAAATTGTCAAAAAAAATAAAGCCCCAATTATCAAATAATGTGATTTAAATAAAAGTTTTTTATTAACAAAACTGAAGTTGGCAGGTTCAAAATTGTTGTTTTCTGTATTTTTCTAAAGTTGCAGCCTCCAAATATGAAAACTGTTACAGGGGACTGTTATCGCAAATCGGATCTGAAACAATAGAATAAAACAAAATCTATTCATCTACTTATTTTGTGGTTGTCTGCTTCTTCCTTGATCCCTACTGCTTTTATGTAATGTAATGTTTTATTATGTAATAGTATATTTGTTATTACTATCAATCAATGTTTTTGTTAATACTTATAGGTAGTTACCATTTTCATGTTCTTTTGTCAATCTTCTACTTCTTGATTTCAGTACACTTTATATTATTGCAATGATACTATATTTTTTAATAAAATGTGCTTCATGGGTAACATAAAACATTTTGGACACTTTATTAGGTGTACCTTTCTATGCCACATCAATGTGGAATGCGCTCCCAACAGGTATAAAAGAAAGGGCATCTCTATCCTCCTTCAAAACCGCAATAAAAGTACACCTCCAGGCAGCTACAACCCTAAACTAACACCCTCCCCGGATTGTTAATAATCAAATGTAAACAATCAAATGCAGATACTTTTTCTTATGCCTTCTGATCTCTCTCTCTCTCTCTCTCTGATGACTGATGATAACAACCAAACCTAACCCCCCCCCCTCTCCACACCCCGGATTGTAAATAATGTAAATAATTCAATGTGATTATCTTGTGTGATGACTGTATTATGTTGATAGTATATATCTGATAGTATATATCTTTATCATGAATCAATTTAAGTGGACCCCGACAAGTTGAAAAATGTATTCGGGTGTTACCATTTAGTGGTCAATTGTACAGAATATGTACTTCACTGTGCAACCTACTAATAAAAGTCTCAATCAATCAAACCTCATAAAGTGTCTTGCGGATGTATATGTCTATATACGCTTCTCAATTGTTTTCTGTTACGCCCAACCCCTGGGGGGCCCGCCCCACTATTTGAAAAGGACTGATATAAGGAAATGCAGTACACAAGTACACAACAGTATGATAGACAACCATGATGGAAGCTGATCCAGACAGACGGATGGTTTCTTGGTCATTCTTCACCATATCTGGGAGGACTGCATCATTGAAGTCAAACCTCTTTCCAAACATGATGGCCGATATGATATTTGAAGCTGCATAGCTGATGATCGTTGTGTTGTCAAAGGCTTTGCCTGAGCAGAAACCCAGAGTGCTTTAGGAACCAAAGCAAAGTAATGTGGATTTAATCAGCGGTGGTTGCTTTATGACAGCAAGGAAAGCTCAGTTTCCCCTAAAACGTCAAAATATTTACATTTAATTGACTACAAATGTGTTAGAATCCATTAAACTATTGTTGAGAATCAATTACTTTCGCAATAGTTGATGCAACATTCTTTTTGTTCACTGTGGTAGTGGTAGTGCATTAAACAGTGTTGAAGCTGAGCTACCATTGACACGAGAGCATTGTTCCACTGCTGGGTAAATGCTCGGTTTTGTCCCGCCCATCAGACGCTCAGCGTTTCTGGAAGTGTATGAAAAGTGGGCTTAGCCTCGGCTGGCCTGGACGTTGAGCTTCCGCATAATGTTTGGATGATCTGTCTGATGCTGAATCCCTTTTTGATTGACAGCAAAATGAGCAAATCAGCTATTTTGAAATATAGATCATTGCCAGAGTTCTTGGTTACATTTTCTGATGCACCTGAACACATCCTCAGTGATGTACCTGGGGTTATAAGGTGTTTCGGGTCTTTCAGACATCATACACCTTCTCTCCCAGGTGACCCAACAGCAAAAAGCAAAAAACAAAAAATGCGGTTTGTGTTAAAGTGGCACTTGCTTGTCCGTCCCATGGTTCTCCACTTTGGATCCAGAGCCATTTTGAGGTTTTCTTGATGGCTTAGCTTCTTGCTTTTCCTGTGATGCCGAGGGCACTTAGGGCTCTGTGGAGTGAGTGCCTCACAAATCCTCCACTGAATCTGTTCACTGATCTCAGCTAGCTGTCCAGTTTCTTACAGGTTGACTGCACAGATGAAGAGTCTTTAAGGATGCCGTCATAGACCTTGCCTAAACTCTTCACAGGCTTCTCTGACACTGGTTGTATCATTGACCCTTCAATGTTGAACCGGAACCTATCTGTGACCTTCCTCTTTTTCACCACGATCTGGACTTTGCTGGTTTTAATCACATCAAAGCCCACAGTATGAGTCTTTGCCACCTGCATCCTGGCACTGACTCTGTGGTGACAGTCAGTTAATCCATAAAAGCCCTGATCGAGGGCTGGCTGGTCCCTGATTGGGTCCTTGGGCCTCTGCACTCTGGCTCCGCAGACTTCACAATCATGTTCATTGCTAGGGCAAACAAGGTTAAATAGATTATCCCCACTTCCAACCTATGCCACTCTGAAGTTGCTTCTCCTGCCGTGACTCTCGTCCTGAATTGGTTGTAATCCAGGATTAGATCTGTGATATGGTGTTGCACACGATGTTTAGTCATGGTGGTCTGGACCAGCTTGTGTGGGATAGATCCATTTGTATTAGCTCGGGATATCTGCAGCTCTCACTTATTCTCCCAGGCTTATCTGTTTAGCTGGGTCAAAACTCCAGTGTGTTGTAGACACCCCGGTTATCCTGAGATCCCTCCCAACGTGTTATGTAGTTGTTGCTGGAGAGGAGGTCCACCAACCGCCTTGTTACTATGCTGAAGAAGTTATTTCTTTCCATGCTCAGTTAGAAGATTCTCCTGAATTGGTCAATCTTCTTGGAATCCTTCTCTTCAGCAAATCTCCACTGCTGCGCCATCTTTCCTCTCCTCCATATGACTCTGAGGATCTTCCAAAGTCGCCTGAGTAGTGATGGACAGTTTTTGTAGATTTTTTACAGTATACCACTTGGTCCAGAGGCTGAGTCAGCTGTCGCCTTCTTCACAACCTCCTGTACTTCTTTCAGAAGTAGCTCCCTGGTGTCAAAATCCTTAGTAGGAGGTGGTCGGTCTACAAGGATATCGCACTGACCCAGATCGTCCTGTCTGCTAGGGTCAATGTGCGTTTGTAGGTGTTGTGGTGATGCAGGTCAATTTCCTCCTTGGAACAGTCCAGGCACCCATCCCTTTTCTGCCCCAGCAGCTGTTTGGTGAAGCCAAAGGGGTTGGCTATGAATGAAGAACGCTTCATGGATCTCTCTTTCCGGCGCCTTCGGTGGTATTCAGCTCTGCGCAGGGTCATCAGCCTTTTCTTCAAGACAGCCCGTAGCTCTGCCAAACTATCGTCTTACAGGCCTGTGGCCACTTGATTCAAACCTTTGCCAGGGGCAGACTTGGAGGAACGGCTACTGCCACAAGGAGGCTTCGGGCATTGTGGAGGTGCAGCTCCTCCTGCGTCTCATCGGATATGGTATATGTGCGCTGTGATACATTCTCCTGCTCAAACACTTTCCTGGCCTTATGACTCTTGAGGCCTCATCTCACCGCATCTGCATGCTGCGGTCGTTGTCATTTGTCCGTCGTCATTGGTCGGTAGCCTTTGGTCTGTCAAATTGGGGTGCTCATCATCCTCCTTCTCTGGCTTCTTTGGGGCATTTTACCATGAGTCATGTTGTAGCTTAATGGTGGGTTTCCTCCTGTCGGAGGAAGCGGTTTGGGCTGCCGACCCTCCCTGCCCTGTTTGCTGTCTTTCCAGGCTGCCAACTATCTCTCAAGTTTTCTCCGGTCTTTCCCGGTCATCAGCCAGCCTCTTTTTGTTTTTCACTGGTTTCGCCAGAAATGTTAGTTCTTCGATGCATCTTCTGATGCACCTGAACACATTCTCAGTGATGTTTCTGGGGTCATAAGGTGTTTCTTGTCTTTCCAACATCATACATCCTCTCCAATGTGACCAACCACAAAAAGAAAAGATCCAGAGCCATCTCGACGCTTTCTCAGTTGCTTCGGTGATGTTCTTGATGGCTCCGCTCCTTGCTGTTCCTGTGATGCACAGGGCACTTAGGGCTTCGTGGAGTGAGTGCCCCACAAATCCTCTGCTGCCAATCTCGATGGGCATACATCTTGCCTTTCAGCCTTGTTCACGACAGTTGATAAATTGTTAAAAGATGATAAATCAACATTTATGCCGTTGTTACGAGTTGATATACACGGTTTTACAATCCTCTAAATTACGTTTTATTTGTAAAATCCAGCATCTTTTTATTTTTTATCTGTTATTGGAGACTGTACTCGCGTTTAGAGAGTAGCTGAAAATGAGCGTCTCCTACTTAAAAAGTCAACAGCCGCCAATAAAAAAAGTTACCTTTATGTTTTTCAAACTCTTCAATCAGGTAGTGACATTCCTCAGTGATTTTCTCCTCACTGAGTCTCTTGCCCATCCCAAAATCTCGCAGAGTTGTTAAGGTAAAGCGCCTCATTTCCTTCCAGCCATCACCGTTGGAGAATGTTATCCCTGAAAGCAAGTGACAAGTGTGTTTTAATAGGGAAAAAACATATTTTAGTGTAATTGCATTTCAATAAAATTATTAGTAAATCAAATGTGTGAATCTCTATGTCACATGTGTACTTTTCTGGGTGTAGGGATGGGGGTCACAAACACTACTACCCTACAGTTCTGCCAAGTAACACACAAATCTGTTTATTTATAAAGGCTTGTCTTCATATTTAACTAACTTGTATAGTTTTAAGTTATTAATTTACTCCAGACTTGCTCATAATCTCTTGGGGTCAGTGACGCACGGTTCACACCAGGGCCGTCATGTAACAAGCTTGCACAAAAACCTGGCGTATGCACTTTTTCATGGCAAAGTTGAGATTTATCAAGACTGACATTGACGTGGAAATGTGCACTGCCTTACACTCACTTCATGGCTGACGTACGTATATTTCTTTATGTTGTGGATACTTCAGCGACACACAGAAGTATTTGTTCGGACTTTGCAGACATTTGATTTCAGCAATGTAAAAAACTAAAAAAGACAAAGACACAAATTTCACTTTTTTGCCGATGCATTAAATGCTTCATATTCATATTAATATTTGTGAGGACATCTATTAATTTAGGTGATAATTTTGCCACTCACTGCTGTTAACACGTGTTCCTGGGCAAATCAATATTACAAAACCCAACGCAGCCGCCATCTTCGTCTTCAGCAGGTCCTCCCACAATGCAGCCGCCATCTTCGTCTTCAGCGTGTCCTCCCACGACGCAGCCGCCATCTTCGTCTTCAGCGGGTCCTCCCACGACGCAGCCGCCATCTCGACGCAGTCGCCATCTTCTTGATCTTAGCGCTGCTTTCGATACCGTCGATCATAATATTTTATGAGAGCGTATCAAAACACGTATTGGTATGTCAGACTTAGCTTTGTCGTGGTTTAACTCTTATCTTACTGACAGGATGCAATGCGTCTCCCATAATAATGTGACCTCGGACTATGTTAAGGTAACGTGCGGAGTTCCTCAGGGTTCGGTTCTTGGCCCTGCACTCTTTAGTATTTACATGCTGCCGCTAGGTGACATCATACGCAAATACGGTGTTAGCTTTCATTGTTATGCTGATGACACCCAACTCTACATGCCCCTAAAGCTGACCAACACGCCGGATTGTAGTCAGCTGAAGGCGTGTCTTAATGAAATTAAACAATGGATGTCCGCTAACTTCTTGCAACTCAACGCCAAGAAAACGGAAATGCTGATTATCGATCCTGCTAAACACCGACATTTATTTAATAATACCACCTTAACATTTGACAACCAAACAATTACACAAGGCGAATCAGTAAAGAATCTGGGTATTATCTTCGACCCAACTCTCTCGTTTGAATCACACATTAAGAGTGTTACTAAAACGGCCTTCTTTCATCTCCGTAATATCGCTAAAATTCGTTCTATTTTATCCACTAGCAACGCTGAGATCATTATTCATGCGTTCGTTACGTCTCGTCTCGACTACTGTAACGTATTATTTTCGGGTCTCCCTATGTCTAGCATTAAAAGATTACAATTGGTACAAAATGCGGCTGCTAGACTTTTGACAAGAACAAGAAAGTTTGATCATATTACGCCTTTACTGGCTCACCTGCACTGGCTTCCTGTGCACTTAAGATGTGACTTTAAGGTTTTACTACTTACGTATAAAATACTACACGGTCTAGCTCCGTCCTATCTTGTCGATTGCATTGTACCATATGTCCCGGCAAGAAATCTGCGTTCAAAGAACTCCGGCTTATTAGTGATTCCCAGAGCCCAAAAAAAGTCTGCGGGCTATAGAGCGTTTTCTATTCGGGCTCCAGTACTATGGAATGCCCTCCCGGTAACAATTAGAGATGCTACCTCAGTAGAAGCATTTAAGTCCCATCTTAAAACTCATTTGTATAGTCTAGCCTTTAAATAGCCCCCCTGTTAGACCAGTTGATCTGCCGGGGGGGGGGGGGGGGGCACAGGTCCGGTGGCCATGGATGAAGTGCTGGCTGTCCAGAGTCGGGACCCGGGGTGGACCGCTCGCCTGTGCATCGGCTGGGAACATCTCTGCGCTGCTGACCCGTCTCCGCTCAGGATGGTGTCTTGCTGGCCCCACTATGGACTGGACTCTTACTATTATGTTGGATCCACTATGGACTGGACTCTCACAATATTATGTCAGACCCACTCGACATCCATTGCTTTCGGTCTCCCCTAGAGGGGGGGGGGGTTACCCACATATGCGGTCCTCTCCAAGGTTTCTCATAGTCATTCACATCGACGTCCCACTGGGGTGAGTTTTTCCTTGCCCTTATGTGGGCTTTGTACCGAGGATGTCGTTGTGGCTTGTGCAGCCCTTTGAGACACTTGTGATTTAGGGCTATATAAATAAACATTGATTGATTGATTGATTGGTTATTCTTTGAGTATCAAATCTGAACAAAACACTGAAGGGTTGTGATATTCACGAACAAACCAAATCGATTGACTTCCTCATTTACATGAACGATAGGGTTGTTTTTTATTTGAAGCGTGACAGTGAGGAAACATATACATTTACATCTAATTCTACATTATACGAAATCTAAAACATGGGATTGATAAACTGGTTTCACAACTCAATTGACAAGATCTTCTCAATGAGAAACTCATGTTCAGGGGAACCTGCCTGACCTGAAGGGACGTTTGCTGCCGGATACATGAGGGACTCTTGGGAGAAGTGGTGAGTCCTGTGCCTGCCGGTTCTTTCCATCTAAGGCGTTGAAGATATCTATTTGAAACTATGATAACAGGTCATCTGCTGATTGAATTGAGCATTGCTCTAGTCTATCGACACATTTGGAAGATAAAGACAGCCGTATAAACAGCCCAAAAGCTGCCCGTCCTGATGATTGCGTTGGGTAGAGCTTAAACACCCAGACTTTGGCGATCTGGGAATTAATTCACAAATTGGATAACATCTCGGAGAAGCTTTCTGCTTTGCAAGGCTACATTAGGATACATTTGAGAGTCAGAATGTACAATTTTAACACACAAACCATTGGAATGTGTTTGCTCGCCTTCACCAAAACAATCCTTATCTACAATTCGGCTCCCTCTGCAATGGCCTTGGAAGGTTCATGCTGTTAACACCCCAGAGTGACCAGTGCAGCAAAAGACGCTTTAAAAAAAAAAATGTTGGCTCTGTTTATTATTGGCTCTGTTCCGGGACACTGAGCATGCACCTTTGGACTGCTATACACATAAGCACACATACCTCACCCTCACCCAACGCCTTCGCCACTTCAAACCCTCCGTGGTTTGATGGCTTACAGAGCAGCTTCGGACCAGATGACCGCAACCCTGCCACACAAAAAACTACAAATGTGCTGACTTGCTTTACGGCATACGTCAGTCCCCCTTTACCCATTTGTTGAAAAGACAGAAGTTGATGCGAACGCCTACATGGAAGAAGCTACAAAACCAAGAAAGAAACGAAAAGTTTTGTCTGAGGAGACCTAGACAATCAAGGATCAACATTGTCCCGGTTTTTACTCGCTGGCGTGAGCTCAAAGATGAGGAGGGATTTTTGGTCAATACCGCCATACTTGCCAACCTTGAGACCTCCGATTTTGGGAGTCGGGGGGTGGGGGTGGGGGCGTGGTCGGGGGTGGGGCGGGGGGCGTGGTTGGGGGCGTGGTTAAGATATATATATATATATATATATAAGAAATACTTGACTTTCAGTGAATTCTAGCTATATATATATATATATATTTTATTACATATATATATATATATATAAAATAAATACTTGAATTTCAGTGTTCATTTATTTACACATATACACACACATAACACTCATCTACTCATTGTTGAGTTAAGGGTTGAATTGTCCATCCTTGTTCTATTCTCTGTCACTATTTCAGAACACACACATTATACAAATATACATTATAAAATCAATAAGAAAACGGGAGCTCTAATTTGGGAGTCTGAATTAGGATCAGAGGTTCCTATACAAACATTGCGCACTCACGTCGCCTTTTTGTATTGATTACTGCAGCTGTGCACTGGATTCATTCACAAATACAAACTACAACTCACAAACACTTTAGAGTTAGGCTCCACCATCAGAATGTGTACTTAAACTTATAAAGATCACATGGATATTATTCAGTGATCGAGTTGATTCACCAAAACTAACCTGTTATACAGGAGGAAAAAGCACACAGGACGTTTCAATTGTTCACAGACTGGTCGCGCTCATCAGAATGACAAGACACTTCCGGTCTGCAGGTGATAGCATTCAATTGGGAAGAAACGCCCTACTGCCCCCTACTGACCAATGTTAATACTGATAAATGTGTAATGACAGCTCCAAAAACGAATTCAAACCACAAAATAAAATAAATAAATCAACACAAAAATGTGACACATTATGGGTGGGTCACATATGCATGTACAGTAGATGGCAGTATTGTCCTGTTTAAAAGTGTCACAACATTGCTGTTTACGGCAGACGAACTGCTTTACGGTAGACGAAGACTTGACTGCTGTTGTTGTGTGTTGTTACCGCGCTGGGAGGACGTTAATGAAACTGCCTAACAATAAATCCACATAAGAAACCAAGAACTCACCCTCGATCATTCTACAGTTATAATGTGATTGGGCAGGCAGGCTGTTTACATTGTGGGAAAGCGGACGTGAGAACAGGCTGTCAACACGTCACTCAGGTCCGCATGGAGCTGGAGGGGGCGTGGCCTCCAGCTCCGCCTGAATTTCGGGAGATTTTCGGGAGAAAATTTGTCCCGGGAGGTTTTCGGGAGAGGCGCTGAATTTCGGGAGTCTCCCGGAAAATCCGGGAGGGTTGGCAAGTATGAATACCGCTGTAGAGGTTGCCCTCCTGTGGGTTCTCCTGACACAAAGATTCCTCTTGTGAGCCCGGCAGTCTGAGGTAACAGTCTTTTATTTTCATTCAGGGATTGCTTTCCAGCCATTTATTTTCCGACTTTTCAGTCCGTGTGTCTTTCTCGGGCTCCAACTCCGCCCCGTCTCGTCCCGGCTGCTGCTAATAAAAGCGACAGGTGATTAGATAACAAGGCCCACCTGGGCCATCTACTCACCTGTCGCTGTCTTCGAGGCCGGTCCTTGCACACCCCGTTCCGCGACAGGCTCGCAGGCCACGCCCCCCTCCACAACCACTTTGACTGCTAAACTAGTAAGTGACCTTCGATGCTCAAATCAAAATGACAATGCTAATGCTAGTGAAGTGTATTTCTGGTCTTGTCACCCCGTTTTCGGGCAGGAGGGCAACACGGCAGTGCGGCTGGATCAAAAGAGATGTCGGAGACGCTTTGTTGAACAAAAAGTTGCTTTATTACTTGTACAAGCGAGTGTCATTAAACAGGTCTGCAGTACCCGGAGGAGCATAGGTCAAAAAAATGAAAGACTCCTAACTTGGAGAACAGTAATTTATTCCTTCCGAGTGACTGGGAAGACAACAGATGTATACCATAACTTGTAGGTTGATGTTTAAGATAAACATGGAGTCTCTCCGCCCGGATAGAGCTATCACTTTTGCATTCCGAAGCCTGGTTTTATTGCTTCTTCTCGTGAGAGAGCTAATTCCAGTCCACATGCGAATGTCCAACTAAAGCTCCTTCTCAACCATTATTTACTTAAACCTGGTGGTTCGATTTCTCCAAAATGAATATAAACATTCACCATATGTTGAACATAATATGAGTCCATGAATTCACTTCACTAGCTATCGGAAATGTGCGTGGTAGCAATAAATAACCACCGGCTTGATAGTTTGCAGTTCTACACTGACATCACAGGCCACGCAACAAACTCAAAAGTACTGTATAAAGAAAAAACAATGTGATGACTGCAAACCGCAGCTATAAAGTTTGAGGAAAATTGGTAGGTTCCTACTGTGGATACTTTCTACTGATCGGTAATATTAAATCCGTGTGGTGATATTGTGTGCTATATGCACTAATCTTCATGGTAAATGTGGTCTTACTTCTGGCAAAACACTACCGCTTATGTCCACTGGTGTCGCCAAAATTAACCAAAACTGAAAGTTCTTAAGTAGGGCATTAAGTGCAATGAAAATACATTTTTATTCGTATATTCTATTCTAAATACAATTAAATGTTTGTATTGCATATTGTTATTGTAATTTTCCATACCCAAAATGTTTCCCTTTTTTCAAAATATGATAGATATATATATATATAAGTTTCATATTTTAGGCTCCTCTGGTGAGGGTGGTCGCATGTTTCTCCGCTCCCTCCTTTCCCAGCTTGCTCTCTTTGTTTTTGTCTTGTCTGAACTTTTTTGAAGCCTCTTTCTTTGCGCTGTCCTCAAATCTAAACATTAGACATGGAAATGATCAGCTGGACTCTCGACGCAATTGACAGAGTCTTTTCGACGAGAAAAAGAGGTTCGGGGGAGCCTGGCTGCCCTGATGGAACCATTGCTGCGGGGTACGTGAGATATTCCTGTGATAAATGGAGAATCATGTGCCTCTCAGTCCTTTCCATCGAGGACGTGGAAGACATATACCTATTTGGAACCGTGATCGCGGGGCACCTGCTGATTGGGCTGGGCATTGCTCTGGTGTATCGTCAAATTCGTAAGACGATGGCAGCCACTCAAGGAGCCCAAAGGCTGTTCATCGCAATGGAAGGTTTGGGCCGGGCTGTGGGATCACAGACTGTGGCGATTTCTGAACTGAATCGCAAGATGGATCACATCATGGAGAAAATTGCTGATAAGGATAATTGAATTGAATTTGAGAGAAGCCAGCATGGACAAATAGAACAGACAAGTCATTGTGTTTTTTGTCTGCTTGCGGAAAACAAACATCCTAATCTACGATTTGACTCCCTCGAATGGCCTTGACGCTGTGCACAACAGGAACAGGCTGTTCTGAAAAATACCCCCGAGGACACCTCAACGATGGACGCTTTTGACCTCCCTCCCTCCTCAACAACACCTGGAGTCGAACTTTTGCAGTCTATAAAAAACATTACATTATCACACCCAAGACATTTGGGCACACATGCACACACCCCCACCCCATGCCTTCATCACCGCTTCTTTCTCGGGGTGATGGTTGGATGGCAGCACTTCATGGCAGCGGTCGCCTTCCAGGGCCCCAACTCCCCGCCGCTCTGTTGCGAGTTTGTCGTGATTAAATGTAACATGTCTATGTGTGCATTGCATGGAGTTTTTTCCCCACTCCAGACTAGGCCCCCTTAGGAGCCCAGTCAAGATTGTATTTTTTTACTCATCTTTTTCCCCAGCGTTCTACCTTTTTCCCATCTTTTACGGGGCGCCTTAAAATGGCGACCCATCAGCGTTCCTGTTCTGTAGCCTTGTACACTGTTTGTTTTGTCTTATCTTGAACGGGTTTGTGCTGAAAACAAAGTTTTGTTGTATTTGTGCAATGACAATAAAGACCTACCTGAATCCATACTTGCCAACCCTCCCGGATTTTCCGGGAGACTCCCGAAATTCAGCACCTCTCCCGAAAACCTCCCGGAAGAAATGTTCTCCCGAAAATCTCCCGGAATTCAGCCGGACCTGAGTCCAGTGTGCGTACACAAGGAGACGAAGCAGAAGAACGAGACAATAGTCTAAGAGCGCAGGGGAGACACTTCTCCAGGGCCAATGTATGCTCGGGGCAACACCTTTCACCTTACCCGGCAGTGGGTCTCCACAGCAGACGACTTTAGGGTGAATGATGAGTCCAGCAATTATTTGCAAATCTTGCTTTATTGATTGCTTGCACACAGCCAATCCAACACAAAACCAACTAGTCCCTCCCCGCACTCACGCTACGCTCCCTCTCTTCTCTCGCCCACACACTCACTGACGTCACTCACCTCACATGCTGTCACCTATTAAAGGGCCACACACACACATACTCTACTCTCATAACACACAGTACAGTTAGTAGAACAACTGTGTTTTCATTACTGTGTATTTGATAGGTGCCATTGCCCCGGAATTGTATTGCATTGTACTTTCAAGTACAACAATGAGTAGATGAGTGTTATGTGTGTGTATATGTGTAAATAAATGAACATTGAAATTCAAGTATTTCTTTTATTTATATATATAATAAAATAAATAAATATATACGGTGGAAGAGGGGTTAGTGCATCTGCCTCACAATACGAAGGTCCTGAGTAGTCTTGGGTTCAATCCCGGGCTCGGGATCTTTCTGTGTGGAGTTTGCATGTCCTCCCCGTGACTGCGTGGGTTCCCTCCGGGTACTCCGGCTTCCTCCCACCTCCAAAGACATGCACCTGGGGATAAGTTGATTGGCAACACTAAATTGGCCCTAGTGTGTGGATGTGAGTGTGAATGTTGTCTGTCTATCTGTGTTGGCCCTGCGATGAGGTGGCGACTTGTCCAGGGTGTACCCCGCCTTCCGCCCGATTGTAGCTGAGATAGGCTCCAGCGCCCCCCGCGATCCCAAAAGGGAATAAGCGGTAGAAAATGGATGGATATATATAAAATATTGAAATAGACAAGATGGCGGCGCCCTGATGGCAGCGGCTTGCAGACGCTCTTGGAAGTGTAGAGCGATTTGGCAAAAATACCCGTCAATTCTGTCTATTTCATGGCTGGCTCACAGCGTGGACACTTCGTGATCAGATACGACCGACAGACGATTCTGGATGTGGATAGATCGGGCCGTTATAGGCTGAAAGATGCGGGTACTTTCGACCTCCTCGCTAGCATGGGGATTCTTCGCTGGCTACATCCAGCGGCCTCTAAAGCAGCGGAGTTAAGTGCCAGCGGGGACCGTCAACGGAAGACACGTAAGCGGTGTGAGCGGAAGCAGAAGCGGGGATGCCGAGCGGGGCTAACAACAAAGCGAAAGGCTAATCCTCAAAGAAGCGCTAGTCCGGGTGAGAAGTTTGTTAAAATAGAACTAGCCAGTGCCAGGCTGGATAATACCTGCACACATAGCAACTATTTTAGAACAATACACAACTCAAAAAATGTTTTTTTTTGTGTCAGAAGTAGACATGCACTCTACTGAGGTGGCAAGTTATGATGCGTTCGGTTTATCACAACATCAAGCAAACAATCGGAAAATTCCCGTCATATCAATTCCTAGATATGGTCGAAATTATTTAAAGTGCACTACACATAATAAACACAACATTATTAATATTGCTACTACGGATAATTTCAACAAAAACTCCTCAAAACAGCCCACTACCTATAATATGGGCTTCTTAAACATAAGATCATTATCTTCCAAAACGCTATTAGCTAATGAGGTCATTAGAGACAATAATCTTGACGTTATTGGTCTCGCCGAGACCTGGCTCAAACCAGACGATTTCTTTGCGCTGGGTGAGGCGTCTCCTCCTGGCTATGCGGGAGCGCATATTGCCCGTCCCATTAAAAGGGGTGGGGGAGTTGCACTCATACACAATAAAAACTTTAATCTTACCCCGAACCTAAATAATAAATATAACTCGTTTGAGATGCTTACTATGAGATTTGTCACACCGCTGCCTCTCCACCAGGCTGTTATCTACCGCCCCCCAGGACCCAATTCGGACTTCATCAGTGAATTTTCAGAGTTCGTTGCTGATTTAGTGACGCACGCCGACAATATAATCATAATGGGGGACTTTAATATCCATATGAATACCCCATCGGACCCTCAGTGCATGGCGCTCCAGACTATAATTGATAGCTGTGGTCTTACACAAATAATAAATGAACCTACGCATCGCAACGGAAATACAATAGATCTAGTGCTGGTCAGGGGTGTCACCACCTCCAAAGTTACGATACTCCCGTATACTAAAGTAATGTCCGATCATTACCTTATAAAATTTGAAGTTCTGACTCATTGTCAACAAACTAATAATAATAACTACTATAGCAGCCGCAACATTAATGCTGCCACAACGATGACTCTTGCTGGCCTACTGCCTTCGGTAATGGCACCATTCCCAAATTATGTCGGCTCTATTGATAACCTCACTAACAACTTTAACGACGCCCTGCGCGACACCATTGATAGTATAGCACCGCTAAAGCTTAAAAGAGCCCCTAAAAGGCGCACCCCATGGTTTACAGAAGAAACTAGAGCCCATAAATTATCATGTAGAAAGCTGGAATGCAAATGGCGCGCTACTAAACTTGAGGTTTTCCATCAAGCATGGAGTGATAGTTTAATAACTTATAAACACATGCTTACCCTAGCTAAAGCTAAATATTACTCAAATCTCATCCACCTCAACAAAAATGATCCGAAATTTTTGTTTAGTACAGTAGCATCGCTAACCCAACAAGGGACTCCTCCCAGTAGCTCCACCCACTCAGCAGATGATTTTATGAATTTCTTTAATAAGAAAATTTAACTCATTAGAAAGGAGATTAAAGACAATGCATCGCAGCTACAACTGGGTTCTATGAACACAGATACGACTGTATCTACGAAGGATACCGCCCTCCAAAATAGTTTCTCTCTCTTTGATGAAATAACACTAGAGGAATTGTTAAGATGTGTCAATGGGACAAAACAAACAACATGTTTACTTGACCCATTTCCTGGGAAACTTATTAAGGAGCTTTTTGTATTATTAGGTCCATCAGTGCTAAATATTATAAACTTATCACTTTCCTCTGGCACTGTTCCACTCGCATTCAAAAAAGCGGTTATTCATCCTTTGCTCAAAAGACCTAACCTCGATCCTGACCTCATGGTAAACTACCGGCCGGTGTCCCACCTTCCGTTTATCTCGAAAATCCTCGAAAAAATTGTCGCACAGCAGCTAAATGAACACTTAGTGTCTAACAATCTCTGTGAACCTTTTCAATCCGGTTTCAGGGCAAATCACTCTACGGAGACAGCCCTCGCAAAAATGACTAATGATCTACTGCTAACGATGGATTCTGATGCGTCATCTATGTTGCTGCTTCTTGATCTTAGCGCTGCTTTCGATACCGTCGATCATAATATTTTATTAGAGCGTATCAAAACACGTATTGGTATGTCAGACTTTATCGTGGTTTAACTCTTATCTTACTGACAGGATGCAGTGCGTCTCCCATAACAATGTGACCTCGGACTATGTTAAGGTAACGTGCGGAGTCCCCCAAGGTTCGGTTCTTGGCCCTGCACTCTTTAGTATTTACATGTTGCCGCTAGGCGACATCATACGCAAATACGGTGTTAGCTTTCATTGCTATGCTGATGACACCCAACTCTACACGCCCCTAAAGCTGACCAACATGCCGGATTGTAGTCAGCTGGAGGCGTGTCTTAATGAAATTAAACAATGGATGTCCGCTAACTTCTTGCAACTCAACACTAAGAAAACGGAAATGCTGATTATCGGTCCTGCTAAACACCGACATTTATTTGATAATACCACCTTAACATTTGACAACCAAACAATTACACAAAGCGACTCAGTAAAGAATCTGGGTATTATCTTGGACCCAACTCTCTCCTTTGAGTCACACATTAAGAGTGTTACTAAAACGGCCTTCTTTCATCTCCGTAATATCGCTAAAATTCGTTCCATTTTGTCCACTAGCGACGCTGAGATCATTATTCATGCGTTCGTTACGTCTCGTCTCGATTACTGTAACGTATTATTTTCGGGTCTCCCTATGTCTAGCATTAAAAGATTACAGTTGGTATAAAATGCGGCTGCTAGACTTTTGACAAGAACAAGAAAGTTTGATCATATTACGCCTATAGTGGCTCACCTGCACTGGCTTCCTGTGCACTTAAGATGCGACTTTAAGGTTTTACTACTTACGTATAAAATACTACACGGTCTAGCTCCAGCCTATCTTGCCGATTGTATTGTACCATATGTCCCGGCAAGAAATCTGCGTTCAAAGAACTCCGGCTTATTAGTGATTCCCAGAGCCCAAAAAAAGTCTGCGGGCTGTAGAGCGTTTTCTATTCGGGCTCCAGTACTATGGAATGCCCTCCCGGTAACAATTAGAGATGCTACCTCAGTAGAAACATTTAAGTCCCATCTCAAAACTCATTTGTATACTCTAGCCTTTGAATAGCCCCCCTTTTTTAGACCAGTTGATCTGCCGTTTCTTTTCTTTTCTCCTCTGCTCCCCCCTATCCCTTGTGGAAGGGGAGACACACAGATCCGGTGGCCATGGATGGGGTGCTGGCTGTCCGGGGTCGGGACCCGGGATGGACCGCTCGCCTGTATATCGGTTGGGAACATCTCTGCGCTGCTGACCCGTCTCCGCTCGGGATGGTTTCCTGCTGACCCCACTGTGGACTGGACTCTTACTGTTATGCTGGATCCACTATGGACTGGACTCTCACAATATTATGTTAG
This sequence comes from Nerophis lumbriciformis, assembly GCF_033978685.3. Lineage (NCBI taxonomy): Eukaryota > Metazoa > Chordata > Actinopteri > Syngnathiformes > Syngnathidae > Nerophis > Nerophis lumbriciformis. The sequence goes on from NC_084569.2 coordinate 14,000,510, forward strand.
ACCCACTCGACATCCATTGCATTCGGTCTCCCTAGAGGGGGGGGGGGTTACCCACATATGCGGTCCTCTCCAAGGTTTCTCATAGTCATTCACATCGACGTCCCACTGGGGTGAGTTTTTCCTTGCCCTTATGTGGGCTATACCGAGGATGTCGTTGTGGCTTGTGCAGCCCTTTGAGACACTTGTGATTTAGGGCTATATAAATAAACATTGATTGATTGATTGATATAGCTAGAATTCACTGAAAGTCAAGTATTTCATACATATATATATATATATGAATGAAATACTCCAGTTGGTGAATTCTAGCTGTAAATATACTCCTCCCCTCTTAACCACGCCCCCAAACACGCCCCCCGCCCCAACCACGCCCTGCCCCACCCCCGACCACGCCCCCACCTCCCAAAATCGGAGGTCTCAAGGTTGGCAAGTATGCCTGAATCTGAATCTGAATCTGAAATATTGTATTTTTAAATAAAACTATTTAAATTATTTTCAAAACAATAAATAACAAACACAAAATGATGGCCACAGGTGTTGGAATGTTGGTTGAATTATTGCACTATGCTTTATTTTGTTTGACTTTAACAGATTATTAATAATTGTATTATTAGGAGAAAGTGACGGGGTCTCGGGTGTGGCTGGAGCCTATGCCAGCTGCAAGTCGCCACCTCATCGCAGGTCCAACACAGATAGACAGACAACATTCACACTCACACACTCAGGTCAGTTTATTGTTGCCAATCAACCTATGGAGCCTAGGGATCAAACCCAGGACCTTCTTATTGCAACCCCTGTTCCACCGTGCTGCCCATCAGGACAACATAAATTTGCATGATCTTATTTATTCAAGATAAAATCCACAAAATAAAAAACTTAATGTATTTGGTTTTGGACCACTTTAACATAATTACAAACACTAATATAAAGTAAGTATAAGTAACTCAGTCAACCATTTCAAAGTGTTTCAAATGTCACATTGTGGTCATTATTTGCAGTGCTTAGATATTTTATAAAATTATAATGTTAATAATGTTCATCATTATTCCTAAATTGATAGACTGAGTGCAAAGGTATTAGACACTCCTCTTACTTTTATCTAAACAACTCCTTCTCAGTGGCGACTCACAGCACACAACTGGTGTGGTAGAGGACTGAGTGTAAAGCCCACCACTGGCGTCAAATCCAGCTGGTCCTCTGACATCCCGGGTGCAGGGGTGAATCGAAAGCGCTGCAGGAGGTGGGTGAAGAAGAGGAAGAGCTCCATCCGGGCCAGACCTTCCCCAAGACAAGCCCTGCGGCCTGCAAAGACATTATTTGTGATTCTAAAAAACAAATACTGTAGCTTAATAAAAGAATGAAAGACAGGTTGTACCTGCAGAGAAGGGCAAGAAAGCATCCCTCCTGATGAATTTACCCTCCTCGTCCAGGAAGTGGGAAGGGTTGAAGGTGTTTGGTGTCTCCCACTCACTCTCATCATAGAGGACAGATGTCAGCAGAGGGAGCACAGTGGTCCCCTTGGTGCACCAAGTGACAAAAAACATTATGTTTTGACTTGATTGGGATCCTTTATTTACGGAGCAGCAGCTGACCTTTTCAATGAAGTATCCCTGGAAGGTGACGTCTCTGCTGGTGCTGTGAGTGATGGACGTGGGGACAATGTTGGCGATCCTCTGCGTCTCGTGGATGACAGCATCGATGTAAGGCAGGTTCCTCCTGTCCTCCATTGTGATCTGACGGTCTCCCACCACCCTACTAAGCTCCTCCTGGACCCGATCTGCAGGAAATAGACCACTGATAGTAATGCCACTTTACCACTACTCTCTCATGCAACCACTGTTAGTAATGTAAATTGCATTATTATTATGATTTGCACCTTGTATTTGAGGGTACTTGGCCATTAAAAGTAAATTCCAGCGAAGAGTGTTTGATGTTGTGTCCGTTCCAGCGCCAAACAAATTCATCACACTGTAGACCAGGTTTTCATCATGGTAGTGCACCCTCTGAGCGTCAGACTCCTAACAAAGGAAAACCTATTTTTTATGCGCATGGTTGCATTAAGGAGAGGTGAAAATGTAAACACAATGACGTCTTACCTCCAGACTCTGTTTACGTGTGCAGAAAGCATCGACAAAGCACCGACATATGTCAGGATTGAAAGTCTCCTTTAGTTTGTTTATTAATTGCAATAAATGCTGCTTGTTGATCTCCACATTCTTCATTAAATCCCTCCAGTTTTTAAGCCAAGGACCCAGCCATGGAAAGACATTGTAGATCTGTAATGGAGCAAACTTTACATTATCCCCTTCAGTGCATTTCTGGTAAATATTATTATTCCTGGGCAATACAAATATCAATATTACATAATATACAACTATATTGTCGATTTAGTGAATTTATGATGTACATAGCCACTATACTCAGGGGACTTTGAATAAAAGTGCTGCTTTTGTAACATCCAAACAGTCTAAAGGTTACAATCTACAAAAGTTACGTTGTATTTAGATTTTCTCTTATCTAAAACCCAACATTTTTGTCACTTTTAGACTCAAACAATAGTTGTGACAAGGAAATTGTATTGCAAATATTACAGTGGGTTCCAAAACAATAGAGTTGTATTTTACACAAGGGTGAATGCAGAGGCTTTGTAACAATGAAGACCACACATCTTTTGAGGGAAAGAACTGGCAAAGGAGGCAGAAAAAGAGCAGCTTATGGCTCTGCCTGAAAAGAAAGGAAAAGTGCTGGGAAAAGAACACCTGATCTCAAAAAGAGTAACAGGGGCCAACCTCTATCAGCTGAAGGGAGTACCAGGAGATCTCCCTTTCACTGCACCAGGAGACTTTCCAGGATGAAAGGGTCAAAACTTTGAGGATTGCTGGTTCTTGGCTGATGACCCTGCAGCTAACCCATGGACACTGGAGAAGGTATGACAGGCAGAAATGCCATGCAGGAAATTCCACCTTCCTAAACATTTACTGAATTCTGGGAACCCAGTGGCTACTGTGAACAGAGCAGTTGGCATCCAGAGATGACTGGAGAATAGCAGGGAAAGACTGTATGGCATCAGGCGAAGAACGCACTGGGAATGGGCGGCTATTTACCCAACCCACAAGTCCCTAAAAGAGTGAAAAGTTACAAAGAAGAATTCAAGATAAAAACTAGCTGCAGGCTCTCTGAGAGGCGGGATGAAAGATGGGCCTAACAGGGTGGAAAACACAGTAACGATCCCAATGAAAAAGACAACGATTGCACCACAACTCCAGTCAACGAGGAGAAGATCCTCCGAAAGTTTGCTTGCGGATGGTAAAACTGTTTAGAGGGGTAAGTATCTACCAGGAGAAATCCAAGTGTCCTCAGAAAGGCAATCAGCAACCAAAAGCCTTGTCAAAAACTGTTGAACACACGAAGGGCACAGATGAGGGATGCCCCTGGTGAAGGAGGAACTCCTACATGCAGTCCTCAACGCCATACATAGAACAGAGCCACTAGTAAAGTGAAATCGGTATAGAGGCATGGCACAAATTGGATGTATACCTGAGAGACACTGGAGGCACTGTTGCACAGAGGCATTGAAACCAAGATTAACCTATTTGGAAATCTAATATATGAATTTATTCTCAAACTGAGGACTGCCCATAGAGAAAAGGGAAGATGATAAATATAGGTTCATTCAGCTTGTACAAAGGCGCAGATAACGCTGTGAAAAACTGGAAAAAGGCAATGGAATGAGAGAGAAGGTCTGAAAGCAGGATAGGTGGAGATCCGGCAAAGGTTCGCCAGGCTTTACAGAGCTAAACTCATCGGCAACCATAGCCAACAGAAGTGGAGCGAACCATCTACTTTAAAGACCATTCAAGCATGCCAGACAACTGTTGGAAGTAAATTATTTTGGGAAGCTCAAAGTCATTAAAGAACTAATGGAACAGCATTTTCTAATGCAGTACACTGAACAACTCCTTTTGAACACCAGGGTATATTCAACAGCCTGCACCACGAACAGCAGAATTCTAAACTATGCCCCACAACATTAGCAAAGTCAGGCAAGTTGTTAAGAGGGCAAGGTCCTCTCCTGCATCTGTCTCCAATGGAGTCCCATACCTCGACAAAATATGTCCCAATGTACTAGAGCTGTTTTAGTACCTAATGAGAACAGCATGGAAGAAACACCTCTTTGCATCAGAGTGGAAAAGAGCGGTAGCAGTCTTCATCCCCAAGGAAGCAAATGCCAAAGACATCAGCCAATTCAGAAAAGCTGTGCGAAACACATAAGGGATGGTCTTTTGCTCTGTGATGACTATTTTGACACCAACTGCAAGGGTGTCGAGCACCCTACAATCATCCATCCATCCATCCATTTTCTACCGCTTATTCCCTTTTGGGGTCGCGGGGGGCGCTGGAGCCTATCTCAGCTACAATCGGGCGGAAGGCGGGGTACACCCTGGACAAGTCGCCACCTCATCGCAGGGCCAACACAGATAGACAGACAACATTCACACTCACATCCACACACTAGGGCCAATTTTAGTGTTGCCAATCAACCTATCCCCAGGTGCATGTCTTTGGAGGTGGGAGGAAGCCGGAGTACCCGGAGGGAACCCACGCAGTCACGGGGAGAACATGCAAACTCCACACAGAAAGATCCCGAGCCCGGTTTTGAACCCAAGACTACTCAGGACCTTCGTATTGTGAGGCAGATGCACTAACCCCTCTGCCACCGTGACGCCACCCTACAATCACTTGGGACCAAATCCGGAAGGCTGAGCGGAAACGTCATCTGGCTTGACATTGCCAATGCGTGGGAATCAGTACCGGACAAGCTGATTAATGACAGTATGCATTCGATTTTTTTCACATGCCCCCCTGCAAAGGCCTTGATTGGATCCTACTTCAATGACTTGTAGATGTGCTTTTCCCATGAAGACAATACATAGTAGGTCAGAGACGACTTCAACACTTGCCATTGGGGGAAAAAACAATTCCTCTCTTCTCTGAACAACCAACGAAAAACGTCAGGAGGCAGTACACCGCCCAACAGTTAACAGACAGTCTGACAATGATCCACTAAAGCCAACTTGGGAAATACAAGGTATGGTGCAACCACTTCACTCTCAAGAAAAGGTCGCTGAAAATGAGTGAGATCCCTTCATCCACAGCAAGTAAGATGAATAGAAAAGTCAAATAATTCATCAGAAAGTGGTTGGCTGCCAGGGTGCCTCTCTGAAACAGCCCCTATTGTAACTGTTATTGCAGTTTATCAAGTTTGGTACATGCAAGAGAAGACCAGGCTGGTTCTTGCGCTGAGAGAACCCACTGATCAATGAATAAGGAACGTAAATGCTACGGTTCCATTGTGGCAGAAAGTGGAACGCACAAACTAAAATCGATCGAACTGTTGCTAAGCTGCAACATCAGGAGATTGTCGGCAGACTCCAGGCAAGAAGAGCAGCACAGGCATAAGGGGAGGTAAGGATAGAGGAAGAGTGCTATAAGTTCAAGGCTGTGTTGCAGGGCCACCAAGGAAGCTGTACAACCTGGGAGGGAGTTATCAGCCGTAACAGCCTACGACACACTCTTTTTGTCCTTGCAGCGTCCACCAGCGGTTTGGTAATGAGGGATACTGTTACCTCTGCAATACCCCGAACGCAAGCCTCCAGCTCATCCTGTCTGGCTGTAAGATCACACTCTCTCAGAGACGCTATAGATGGTGCCACGACCAGATCCTGAGCAAACTTGCCAATGTGCTGGAGAGGTGTGTAAAGACAACCAAGAAGTCAACACCAATACAGAACCACACCAACTTTGTCATGGGAGTTGGGGAACAGGAAAATACACCATATCAAAGGAAAGACCATGACCCTTTTCTCCATGAGGGAGATATGAGGGTTGACCTTGACAGGCAACTTTAGTACCCTATAGTGATAACCATTTGCTGTGACATTGTTGTTTGGTCCACCAACTTAGTCACTGCACCTCATCACATTGATGATTCAACAGGAGGAAGGTATTGAGGCTGCATTCGAGCACAAGTAGGCCAATGACGTCAAGTTGGCCGGCGAGTGAGGAGAGGCTGGCTGGAAGACAACCAGAATAGAATAGATGTCATGATCTATGTCCCGGATCATGTTTTATGTTCTGTTAGTTTTGGACTTCATAGTTCCTGTTTGTTTTAGTTACGATGGTTACTTATTATTTCCACCTGCCTCTGATTAGTGTTCGCCCGCTCACCTGCTGCCCAAGCACTAATCAGAGGCATTATTTAAACCTGCCTTGTACTCCAGTCAGTGCTGGAGTATTGTTTGTTGTATGCTGTGGACTCCCTGTTTCATGCAGTGCTCTGTTCATGCTTGTTTTCTGGAGATACCATAGTTCATGCTGATGATTTCATGCTTAGTTCATGCTGCTCGTGCCTTGCCAAGTAAGTTTTGTTTATTTATGCCACAGTTAGCGACTTTTCGTTTCATGTCCATAGTTCAGGCTAAGTGTTAGCTTTTGTTTCCTGCGTTAAGTTGTGCTTTCGCCTTGTGCGCCTTTTTGTTTTCACCTTTTTTTGAACATTAAAACCATGTTTTCTTGTACACCGCCTGTCATCTCTGCATCTTGGGGTTCGTCACCTCCACATCATGACAATAGAATAGAATAGAATGGACTTTATTGTCATTATATTTGCATATAACGAGATTAAGGACTCCAACTTAAAGTGCGGTAGTGGGAACAAATATGGGGTAAAAATAAATTACACAACAGGTAATAAAGAAAGAACTAACAATTGAAATAAACAGACTACTATCCAATACGAATAATAAGCAATCCTGTACAATATACAAAACACTGTAGAAATACAAAATACTGTACAATATACAGAACAGGACAAGAGTACCGGAGTAATAAATAGCAATCAGTGTCGGATGTATTGCACTCGAACCATCTACCCAGATGAGGTTGGATGCAGACGCCTTATTGGAATGTTAACTACACACTTCTTGAGGGATGCACTGGAGAGAAGAGGGCAGCAAAATAATGGCAGAGGAGGCAGAAAAAGGAAGCGTTTGGCTCTAGCTGAGGAAGAAGGACAGGTACTGGGGAAAGAACACCTAACCCCAAAAACAGACGCAGGGGGCATCATCTATCAGCTGTAGGGAATGACAGGGAAATGTCCCCTGTCACTACTGTGCCACCAGGAGATGTTCCAGGATGGAAGGGGTGAAACGTTGAGGTGGTTGGTGGTTCCTAGCTGATGAACCTGCAGCTGACCCACGAGCACTGGAGGAGGTGAAATTACACCTACCAGTATGTTTATGTCAAGACGTGGACTATAGAGTGGTTGTTTTCCCGAGATGCAAGTAAAGCTGGATCGGACATGGCTTGGAGGTGAGTACATATTTATTTAAACACTAACAAACTACAAAAAAAGGAAGCAAACAAAAGGTGCGCACAATGGCGGAGAACAAACTTGACTAATGAAACCAAAAGACTAGCACAAAGGCAATTAACTATGAACACAAAACAAAAACACTTACTGTGGCATGGCATGAAGCATGAACTATAGTACACAGGAATATCATGGGTAGCAGTAGCATGGATGGATAGATAATGTCACCAGGACGAACAACAGAAACAGACAGGCTTAAACAGCAGTGACATGATTAGTGACAGGTGTGTGAGTGCAAAGCGTGAGACAGGTAAACAGACACTAAAGAGCCCAATAACTAAAACAAAACATGACTAAAACAAAACATGATCACACAGACATGACAGTTTACTATAATGCAGTCTAAAATGTGTATGTAAACGTAAATAAAGTCCATCTTTTTAGGCACAGCTATTAGTGTGCTTTATTAAGTGTTTCTAAAGCGTATAAGTTCATAAAAGGAAAGGCATTGCAACTGTCTCATCTTTTTAGCCCCTATGAATACACGACGGGTTTATGGAGTACCACGATGGAAGCTGATCCAGACAGGCGGATGGTTTCTTGGTCATTTTTCACCATATCCTGGAGGACTGGATCTTTAAAGTCAAACCTCTCTCCGAACATGATGGCCGAAATGATATTTGAAGCTGCATAGCTGATGATCGTTGTTGTGTCAAAGGCTTTGCCTGAGAGGAAAGACAAGAGTGCATGACTGTATCAACCACAGCAAATACAAATCAATACAAAAGTTACCTTTATGTCTTTCAAACTCTTCAATGAGGTAGTGACACTCCTCAGTGATTTTCTCCTCACTGAGCCTCTTGCCCATCCCAAAGTCTCTCAGAGTTGTTAAGGTAAAGCGCCTCAATTCCTTCCAGCCATCACCATTGGAGAATATTATGCCTGTAAGAAGATTACAAGTGTTTTTAAACGGGAGGAAAAAAAATTCTGTCTTGGGGATCCCTCTGTACCAAGTGTACTTTTCTGGGTGTGTGGCCAGGAGTCACTGACAGTAGTGCCCTACAGTCTTGCCTAGCAATATGCAAATCTATAAATCTATAAGGCTTGGCTTCACATTTGATCGTTGCTGCTTATTGTACAATGTACTTAGTTGAGAATGTTTTTATTTTTTTAAGAGATTTCTCCAATTCTTTTAGTCACTTTTTATGTAATAAAAACGACGGGCAACAAATCTAGCATCTATTTCTGGTGTTACTGGCGACTGTACTCATGTTTAGAGACTCTGTCTAGATCGGGGGTCGGCAACCCGCGGCTCTATGCGGCTCTTTAGCGCCGCCCTAATGGCTCTCTGGAGCTTTTTCAAAAATGTATGAAAAATGGAAAAAGATTGGTGGAAAAAAATATATTTTTTGTGTTAATATGGTTTCTGTAGGAGGACAAACATTACACAAACCTCCCTAATGGTTATAAAGCACACTGTTTATATTAAACATGCTTGGCTCCGTTTTATCCTACTAATTTTGGTGGTCCTTGAACTCACCGTAGTTTGTTTACATGTATAACTTTCTCCGACTTTCTAGGGCGTGTTTTATGCCATTTCTTTTTCTGTCTCCTTTTGTCCACCAAACTTTTAATGTTGTGCGTGAATGCACGGAGGTGAGTTTTGTTTATGTTTTGTTGAGCTCCACTAACCACGTTAAACCCAGATTCCGAACTAACAAAGGTCTTAACTCATTCTCTTTCTATGCCACATCAATATGGAATGCACTCCCAACAGGTGTAAAAGAATGGGCATCTCTATCCTCCTTCAAAACCGCACTAAAAGAACACCTCCAGGCAACTACAACCCTAAACTAACACCCTCCCTTTCACATAATACCTCTTCGGATTGTAAATAATCAAATGTAAACAATCAAACAATCAAATGTAGACACTTTTTCTTATACTTTCTGATCTCTCTCTCTATGTCCACTACTTGCTGTACATATCTTACCAAGTCAGTCTTACACTGTTTCAATATCCATTTCTCTGATGATGCAATTGTTGATGCTGATTGTTGATGACTGAATTGTTGATACCAAACCAACCTAACCACCCCCCCCTCCATATCCCACACCCCGGATTGTAAATAATGTAAATAATTCTATGTATATACTCTGATGATTATCTTGTGTGATCATTTAGTGGTCAATTGTACGGAATACGTACTTCACTGTGCAATCTACTAATAAAAGTTTCAATCAATCAATCAATCAATCAATCAATCAATCAATTGACTTGTGTGGAGTGCTAATCGGGCATATTTGGTCACTGCATGACTGCAAGCTAATCAATGCTAACATGCTATTTAGGCAAGCTATATGTACATATTGCATCATTATGCCTCATTTGTAGGTATATTTGAGCTCATTTAGTTTCCTTTAAGTCCTCTTAATTAAATGTATATCTCATGACACACTATCTGTATGTAATATGGCTTTTAATTTTTTGCGGCTCGAGATAGATTTGTTTTTGTATTTTTGGTCCAATATGGCTCCTTCAACATTTTGGGTTGCCGACCCCTGGTCTAGATTCTGTCGCGCCATGTTCATGTCGAAAAGCGAGCCACGTTAAAAACCGCCATTGTCATCTTAAATTTTGAATATCGCTGTCTATATCAAAGTACGTTCACAGTGCAGACACGCTGCCTCCGCTCCAGACAACACTGTGCGCATGGCTGTTGGTAATGTGTACAGTATTTTAGTGTGTTATGATGGTCATTTTTCCCATGGTCTTTGAACACACCGTGTCGGCGGAGAATGAAGAAGTGTTGTGTTTCTAGGAGTAAAACACGGAGACAGACGTATGTGCACGGAGGAAATACTTGTTGGAATTGGGCCCGCTGTAAGCATAAAATTGGCCATAAAAGCTAAAAATAGTGTCAGACCTTGTTTGTTTTCTCCTGGACCCTAAACGTAGTTAAACCTGATGTATAGCGTAGCGTTTTTTATTTTGAAGCCAGAAAAGTGTGTGATTGGTTTGAGAAAGTGTCTTCACATGTTTTGATTTCAGTTTGCAATAAAAAGTCTCCTTTCGACATCCTGCTGACCGTCTTTAATTTCTTTTGAGCTTTTATGTCATCTATAATGAGCTAAGTGTTATGTTATCACTGCACCTTAACCGTAATCTGAACACAGAAGTGAAGCGCCACCCACCTCTAGAACGACACGCACAGTAGGCGTTTGCTGTAGGGATGTTGTCTCTTCTTACAGCAAAAAATAGTCCTTTCTTCAACCTGATATTTCCATAATGTACCCTTTTCTTTATCCATTTCTGCTTTCATCAGTAGCAAGTGAACTGCAGCCAAGTTCCCCCGCTACGGCACGGCAGGAGGGTCAAAAAGGGAGTGTTTGCGGTAATCGCCTGTTAAAAAAAATTGTGCTGTTTTTGAAATTTATAGTTAACACGTTATTATCGAGTTAACTTTGACAGCCCTAATAATAATACAAATATTATTATACTAATAATACAAAATGTGGACTGTTACGATCATGTCTTAATAAAGAAGTTGTTAATAACGCTGAACAACTTCGCTTTTTGCACCATAATCTTGTGCCACTTAATTGGGACTACTAATTGATTTAAGAGTCACACTTTTGGCCAATTCTATTTAACTTTGTTTTCTTTACTTTGTCAAACTTCATGGAGCTATTCATTTATTGAAATGTGTATATAGGTGTATTATAAGAAAATCATTGCACTTTTTGTTTTTCTATGTATTTACTTGTTTTTTTTAAATAAGCATGCTTAATGCATTTAAACAAAGTTAAGTGTTGGAGTTTGTAATGGTATTATTAAAAATGTTGATGCCAATTTGTCACTTTTAGTTGCCTAGTCAGTGCTCTAGTACAAACCCCGTTTCCATATGAGTTGGGAAATTGTGTTGGATGTAAATATAAACGGAATACAATGATTTGCAAATCCTTTTCAACCCATTTTCAATTGAATGCACTACAAAGACAAGATATTTGATGTTCAAACTCATAAACTTATTTTTTTTTTTGCAAATAATAATTAACTTAGAATTTCATGGCTGCAACACGTGTCAAAGTAGTTGGGAAATGGCATGCTCACCACTGTGTTACTTGGCATTTCCTTTTAACAACACTCAGTAAACGATTGGGAACTGAGGAGACACATTTTTTAAGCTTCTCAGGTGGAATTCTTTCCCATTCTTGCTTGATGTACAGCTTAAGTTGTTCAACAGTCCGGGGTCTCCGTTGTGGTATTTTAGGCTTCATAATGCGCCACACATTTTCAATGGGAGACAGGTCTGGACTACAGGCAGGCCAGTCTAGTACCCGCACTCTTTTACTATGAAGCCACGTTGATGTAATACGTGGCTTGGCATTGTCTTGCTGAAATAAGCAGGGGCGTCCATGGTAACGTTGCTTGGATGGCAACATGTGTTGCTCCAAAAGCTGTATGTACCTTTCAGCATTAATGGTGCCTTCACAGATGTGTAAGTTACCCATGTCTTGGGCACTAATACACCCCCATACCATCACAGATGCTGGCTTTTCAACTTTGCGCCTATAACAATCCGGATGGTTCTTTTCCTCTTTGGTCCGGAGGACACGACGTCCACAGTTTCCAAAAACAATTTGAAATGTGGACTCGTCAGACAACAGAACACTTTTCCACTTTGTATCAGTCCATCTTAGATGAGCTCAGAACCAGCGAAGCCGATGGCGTTTCTGGGTGTTGTTGATAAATGGTTTTCGCCTTGCATAGGAGTTTTAACTTGCACTTACAGATGTAGCGACCAACTGTAGTTACTGACAGTGGGTTTCTGAAGTGTTCCTGAGCCCATGTGGTGATATCCTTTACACACTGATGTCACTTGTTGATGCAGTACAGCCTGAGCGATCGAAGGTCGCGGGCTAAGCTGCTTACGTGCAGTGATTTCTCCAGATTCTCTGAACCCTTTGATGATATTACGGACCGTAGATGGTGAAATCCCTAAATTCCTTGCAATAGCTAGTTGAGAAAGTTTTTCTTAAACTGTTCAACAATTTGCTCACGCATTTGTTGACAAAGTGGTGACCCTCGCCCCATCCTTGTTTGTGAATGACTGAGCATTTCATGGAATCTACTTTTATACCCAATCATGGCACCCACCTGTTCCCAATTTGCCTGTTCACCTGTGGGATGTCCCAAATAAGTGTTTGATGAGCATTCCTCCACTTTATCAGTATTTATTGCCACCTTTCCCAATTTCTTTGTCACGTGTTGCTGGCATCAAATTCTAAAGTTAATTATTATTTGCAAAAAAATGTTTATCAGTTTGAACATCAAATATGTTGTCTTTGTAGTGCATTCAACTGAATATGGGTTGAAAATGATTTGCAAATCATTGCATTCCGTTTATATTTACATCTAACACAATTTCCCAACTCATATGGAAACGGGGTTTGTAGAATTGAAGCTATGTTTACTCCTGTAAACACTGACGTCATGATGTCATGTCTGCATGCGCATTAGGAATCAAATGTATTTTTGTTACGTGAACAATTACATCCAGAGATCAGATCTGACACTGCAGTGTAAACGTGAAGCCTTAGTTGGTGACCCAGCATGTTTTCCAGACCCCTAAAGACAGAATCAATATTTACCATGCCCTTTGTTGAAATCGTGGAATAAAGGGTTGATTTCTCTCTCCCCAAACTCCTCAGCATGGTTGATGAGAGCCTGTCTGACAGTCTTGCTTCCAGCCAAGACCACCAACTTCTTGAGTCCCAAGTAGACGGTAAACACCGGTCCGTACCTTTTAGACAGCTAAACAAATCAGGGTTAGGTCCATGCAACACGTGCACTTAAACATCAGTATGAAAAACAAGAATGACTCACTTTAAAAAGAGACTTATCAAGCCACTTGAGATCCAACTGATGCAGGTTACCAATCAAAGGAAGACGTCTGGGCCCAGGAGGACGCTTCTGTTTATCTTGGAAAGTCCAACTGGAGTACAAAAGATAGACGGCCAGCAAGCCTGCAAGAAGCCCCAACCAGGAGGCCAAAGCAGGAGCCTGCAGGAGCTCTTCAAACATGCTGTGTCAGGGCACAAACACACTTGCTGCACACGCTCAGTGGCTCTCTATAAAAGCTGAGGAGGATCTGTTCCTCCAATCACACTCCAGTGGGCGTGTTGACACAGTATCGTCAACAAAATAGAAAGTTCACAGAGGCAAAAGTGCAATGTTTGATTTTACTACTTTCTGGCAAAAAGTTCATTTTAAAATATACCCAACATTTACACTTCGATTACGGGGCTATTTTATTCAACATTTATAGGGAAATGTAAACCTAGTAACTCAAGGTTATGTTGTCAATAATTTAACATAGATAGATAGATAGATAGATAGATAGATAGATAGATAGATAGATAGATAGATAGATAGATAGTGTTGCGTTCGGACCAGTTGTTCCTCCCAGGGAATTCAAGTTTCTGGTCGCTCCCAAGCTCTTTACGACACTTAAAGCTGAGTAGAAGAACCACCAGAGACAGAATAGGTCTTTTGTAAAATATTTGCAAAGCTTTGGAAATATAATGAGACCAGTCCAGCATAGAACATTCAATCGCACAGCTAAGATGGTCTGATCTAAAATATGGAAACCTTCTATTCTATAAAGTCTCTCTCCCTCCCACCCTCGCTGTCTTGTCTTTCCAGCCCAAACACATGCCCATTGTCCTCCGCAGCTGGACACAAGAAGAGATAAGGAGAAGGATTATCTCTCCTCTTTACATTCCATATTCAAGGTTAGCACACAGTATTTGCAGACAACCAAAAGACCACAATTGGAAGAAAAACACTAGCTGTTTTGTAATATGATTATGAAAATAAAGAAGTAACACTTAAATACGGATTTATGAAAATATCTGCCTCCGACAATTGATAGATTGTACTTTATTGATTCCTTCAGGAGAGTTCCCTCAGGAAAATAAAAATTCCAGCAGCAGTGTACAGAATTGAGATATAATTTAAAAAGTAAAAAGTAAATAATGGGGGTATAAATGGGAAAAAAATAGAAAAATATTACAATAAGAATTAAAAAAAAGCAACAATGAGAATAAAAATATCACAGTAAAATAAGAATATAACAAGAGAAACTAGGCTGTATTGACCATGTTGTGAAAAAGAATTGCACTGTTATTGTTTTGCATCCCCTTCATCCTTTTGCATCCCCCCGCAGAGAGGACACCTTGCATAATAATTTTGGTTTTACTGTCTTTCCTTACTTGTTAACTCAGTCCAAATTGCAGTCTTGAGGCACTTTGGGACCTGCGGCTCGAGTTCCATTGGCCTGCATAACGTTGTAGTAACACAAATAAAAAACTATCCAGCAAAAATGTGAAAATGGGGAAGAAAAAATAAATTCTGTCATTAGTAATAAATGACAATATATTTTGGGCCTGATCTAGTAAAGGTTTGCGTGTAATGAAACACGTGCACACTAGCTAGCGCACCTACTAAGCTTGTGCGTGGAGGATTACGTGTCTTAAATGAGCAAAATAAGGAGTGCAATCCATTCAGCGTGTCTTACCTTCATCATAAATAAAAATATCGGACATAAAGGCCAAAAGGCCAAAAGTTTGGACACACCTTCATTGTGTTTTCTTTATTTTCATGACATTGTAGATTGTCACTGAAGGCGTCACAACTATGAATGAACACCTGTGGAGTTATGTACTTAACAAAAAAAGGTGAAATAACTAAAAACATGTTTTATATTCTAGTTTCTTCAAAATAGCCACCCTTTGCTCTGATTACTGCTTTGCACACTCTTGGCATTCTCTCCATGAGCTTCAAAGGGTACCAAGTCGCTATTGCTGGCTTGTTTCTTTCTGAGAGAAAACATATAATGAACGTACATAGTAGCATCATTTACATGTAACTCAGTACATACCTAGTTGATTTAATCAATCATTTCTGACGTAAAAGGCAAATACGCCACCACATTGAAAAAAAAAAACAGCTAAATTAAATAAATGGACATTGAGGATGCAGAATACATCAATAATAACACAGAAATGTAACTCATCAGATCAGAACTGGATCAGATATTGTACACGTTTCTGTTGTGAATAATAAAGGATTCCTCTGAATAATAGCATGAAATATTCCTGCACCTTCATAACGTTTAGTTACACTAAAGCATCACTCAAATCTAAATAGATTTATGTAGCTTTATTGGGCCCGGCTACATTGATCCATTATGAAACCAACCGGAGATATATCTGTCCGTTACGTTTATTTCCAAATTGGTAACCGTGCGTTTTCTCTCTCAAACGGAGTCAAATGTGCCGTCGACAAATGATCAGAATCAGAATCAGAAATACTTGAATAATCCCCGAGGGGAAATTAAGCATTTTTAGCACAATCCCATTCAAAAGCAGACAAACATTACAGGGAGACAGAACAGGATCGCTGACGGGTCTGCCAACCAAAAAAAGGTGAGAAACAGGTAAACGCTGGGGACAGTGGGGAGAAATAAAATTCAGTCTAAGCCTGGGCCCCTGGAAAGGAGGTCCAGACTGAGGCCAAGGGGGAAAAACTCATAGCCATAGCACACATAAACATGTGAGTAAGAGGGAAACATTAAAGAATACAAAGGACATTAAAGACATTAAAAGAACAGAGCTCATGCAACCAGCCAATTCTACACACAGCCACAAAAGTAAAACAACAACAACAAAACATATACACTGTGGTGGCCTCTGTGGTGTTCCACGCCATCGTCTGCTGGGGTTGGGGGGAGCATGGCCAGCGACAGGAGCAGACCCAACAAAGCAACCAATAGAGCCGACTCCACCCTCGGCCGCCTACCAACTCTCGGCCAGTGTCCAGTCCGCATGGATGAGCGAGGATACGTCCAAAGAACCCGAGGTGTCCGATACCTGCTCATTCAGCCAAGACACTGTGAAGCTTGTCCGGCTTGTGTTGGTGAATCTTTTGCAATTTGTTCAATGAACAATGGAGACAGCAAAGAAGAAAGCTGTAGGTGGGAAGCGGTGAATTGCGGCAGGTGCTGTGCCGGATAACGCACCGCCGCCATAGAATGCACCCCTTGACTGGTGTGCCGGATAACACAGCCGGTGTTTCATTGTTTACATTCCCGAAAGATGACAGTCAAGCTTTACCATTGGCCTGTGGAGAACTGGGACAACAGAGACTCTTACCAGGAGGACTTTGAGTTGGATGCGCAGACGCGGTACCGTGAGTACGCATGCAGCTGCGGCTTCCAAACATTTGATCGCTTGCCCGTACGTGCGTGCCGCTATGTGCATGTCACGTACGTAACTTTGAGGACTTTGGGGAAATATATGTGCTATATGAACTTTGGGGAGGTGAACGGTACTTTGGGCTGTGGGATTGAGTGTGTTGTGCAGGTGTTTGAGTTGTATTGGCGGGTTATATGGACGTGAGGCGGGAGGTGTTTGTTATGCGGGATTAATTTGTGGCATATTAAATATAAGCCTGGTTGTGTTGTGGCTAATAGAGTATATATATGTCTTGTGTTTATTTACTGTTTTAGTCATTCCCAGCTGAATATCAGGTCCCACCCGCCTCTCACAGCATCTTCCCTATCTGAATCGCTCCCACTGCCCTCTAGTCCTTCACTCTCACTTTCCTCATCCACAAATCTTTCATCCTCGCTCAAATTAATGGGGAAATCGTCGCTTTCTCGGTCTGAATCGCTCTCGCTGCTGGTGGCCATGATTGTAAACAATGTGCAGATGTGAGGAGCTCCACAACCTGTGACGTCACGCTACTCGTCTGCTACTTCCGGTACAGGCAAGGCTTTTTTATCAGCGACCAAAAGCTGCGAACTTTATCGTCAATGTTCTCTACTAAATCCTTTCAGCAAAAATATGGCAATATCGCGAAATGGTCAAGTATGACACATAGAATGGACCTGCTATCCCCGTTTAAATAAGAAAATCGCATTTCAGTAGGCCTCTAAGTAATGTCGTACCTCCGTGCCAGGCGAGGTCCATGCGGCACATTTCGCAGGAAACCGTCTTCTTTTAAGTATTTTAAAGTAAAGTGTTCCGACACTTTTCTCCATTGAAGCATTAACCTCAAGATGTTTCATCTGCTGAACTATCGGAACTGCTTTCCTCCGACATTTTTCGAATGTTTCCAGGCCAAAGGAGACGGCGTCGTCACGTGAGCGGCACATGACACGTCATTGGCTGGTTCACTGCCACCATCATTAGACGTAGCCGCAGCGCATGCGCATAGCATAGATCTAACGAATCGATGACTTTGATTGATTGATTGACACTTGTATTAGTAGATTGCACAGTACAGTACATATTCCGTACAATTGACCACTAAATGGTAACACCCGAATAAGTTTTTCAACTTGTTTAAGTCGGGGTCCACGAATATCCTACCCTAATACCCTACTGTGCAATATTACCCTTCGAGTGCAATACATCCGACACTGATTGTTATCACTCCGGTGCTCTTGTCTTGTTCTGTATATTGTACAGTATTTTGTATATTGTACAGGATTGCTTATTATTTTTATTGGATAGTAGTCTATTTATTTCAATTCTTAGTTTTATCTTTATTACTTCTTGTGTAATTTATTTCTATCCCATATTTGTTACTGTGCCTTCACAGATGTGTAAGTTACCCATGTCTTGGACACTAATACACCCCCATACCATCACAGATGCTGGCTTTTACACTTTGCGCCTAGAACAATCCGGATGGTTCTTTTCCTCTTTGGTCCAGAGGACACGACGTCCACAGTTTCCAAAAACAATTTGAAATGTGGACTGGTCAGACCACAGAACACTTTTTCACTTTGTATCAGTCCATCTTAGATGAGCTCGGGCTCAGCGAAGCCGGCGCCGTTTCTGGGTGTTGTTGATTAATGGCTTTGGCTTTGCATAGTAGAGTTTTAACTTGCACTTACAAATGTAGCGACCAACTGTAGTTACTGACGGTGGTTTTCTGAAGTGTTCCTGAGCCCATGTGGTGATATCCTTTACACACTGATGTCACTTTTTGATGCAGTACCACGTGAGAGATCGAAGGTCACGGGCATTCAGTGATTACTCCAGATTCTCTGAACCTTTTAATGATATTACAGACCGTAGATGGTGAAATCCCTAAATTCCTTGCAATAGCTGGTTGAGAAATGTTGTCCTTAAACTGTAAGACAATTTGCTCACGCATTTGTTCACAAAGTGGAGACCCTCACCCCCATCCTTGTTTGTGAACGACTGAGCATTTCATGGAAGCTGCTTTTATACCCAATCATGGCACCCACCTGTTCCCAATTAGCCTGTTCACCTGTGGGATGTTCCAAATAAGTGTTTGATGAGCATTCCTCAACTTTATCAGTCTTTTTTGGCTACTTGTGCCAGATTTTTTTAAACATGTTGCAGGCATCAAATTTCAAATGAGCTAATATTTACAAAAAATAACAACATTTTCCAGTTTGAACGTTAAATATCTTGTCTTTGCAGTCCATTCAATTGAATATAGCTTGAAAAGGATTTGCAAGTCATTGTATTCTGTTTTTATTTACCATTTACACAACGTGCCAACTTCACTGGTTTTGGGTTTTGTATATACGTATTGTTGCGCTGGACCAGATGTTCCTCCAAGGGAATTTAAGTTACTGGTCAATCCCAAGTTCTTTTGATGACATATAAGCTGAGTTTAAATGATCACCAGAACAGAATAGGTATTTTGCAATTTATTTCCAAAGCTTTGGAAAGAGAGACCAGCCTAGAACAACACATTCAATTGCGTAGTCAAGTTGATCTGAAAACATTACGGAAGTGCTGTGTTCTTCAATATGCCAATAGCCCACACCCTCCAGAACGAATACACATGTCTATTGTTCTACTTTAGCCTGAGACAGGATGAGGTAAGGAAAAAGGAGTATCTCTCCTCCTCACATTCCTAAAGTCAAGGTAACTTACAGTGTACCATCGGACACGAGATGGAGAAAAAATAGAAAGAGTACAACTGGTAACCAATAGCTATTACAAATATGACTAAAAGAAATAACTCTTTGATATGTATATATGTAGATATATATCTCTGTCACTATGTATGTATATACAGGCTAGTCTGGATAACATAGAAGTCTGACACAAGTGTTTTATTTATGATTTCATCTATTTAAAATAGCATGTACATAGAAGACGAGTTGAGGACATCATCTACAATACTTGCACTGAGTATCCTGCTTACATTCTCATCATGAAATCATTTGGACGACAACAAAGTGTGTCATTAGTAAGCTGGCGTCAGAGTTTACGGACAGCACACAGCTGGTGTGGAGACGGATTGAGTGTCAGACCCACCGTTGGAGTCAAATCCAGCTCGTCCTCCGAAACCCCGGGCGGAGGCGTGAAGCGAAAGTTCTGAAGGAGGGTGGTGAAAAAGAGGAAGAGCTCCATCCGAGCCAGACCCTCTCCGAGACAAACCCTGCGGCCTGCGGAAAGAATCAGTCGAGTTGTGTAAAACCTGCAAAGATGCTCGTTTAATGGCGGCAATGTTTTTTTTTTTAAAGGGGAACATTATCACAATTTCAGAAGGGTTAAAAACATTAAAAATCAGTTCTCAGTGGCTTATTTTATTTTTCAAAGTTTTTTTCAAAATTTTACCCATCACGCAATATCCCTAAAAAAAGCTTCAAAGTGCCTGATTTTAACCATTGTTATATACACCCGTCCATTTTCCTGTGACGTCACATAGTGATGCCAACTCAAACAAACATGGCGCATAGAACAGCAAGCTATAGCGACATTAGCTCGGATTCAGACTCGGATTTCAGCGGCTTAAGCGATTCAACAGATTACGCATGTATTGAAACGGATGGTTGTAGTGTGGAGGCAGGTAGCGAAAACGAAATTGAAGAAGAAACTGAAGCTATTGAGCCATATCGGTTTGAACCGTATGCAAGCAAAACCGACGAAAACGACACGACAGCCACGGGAGAAAGCGAGGACGAATTCGGTGATCGACTTCTAACCAACGATTGGTATGTGTTTGTTTGGCATTAAAGGAAACTAACAACTATGAACTAGGTTTACAGCATATGAAATACATTTGGCAACAACATGCACTTTGAGAGTGCAGACAGCCCAATTTTCATCAATTAATATATTCTGTAGACATACCCTCATCCGCTCTCTTTTCCTGAAAGCTGATCTGTCCAGTTTTGGAGTTGATGTCAGCAGGCCAGGGAAGCTAGGGTTGATATTCTTCTCGTGATCATCTTCGGTGGCATAAGGGACGGTGTGAGCCAAGACATCCAGGGGGTTTAGCTCGCTCGTCTGCGGGAACAAACTGCCGCCATTGCTTGCCGTGCTACCGAGGTCCTTTGTCCCTGAATTGCTCAGACACTCCGGCAGATTCAATGGGGGTCTGGCGGCAGATTTCTTTGACTTTATCGTTGGAAATGCATCTGCTTTGAGTGTCGCAGGATATCCACACATTCTTGCCATCTCTGTCGTAGCATAGCTTTCGTCGGTAAAGTGTGCGGAACAAACGTCCCAATTTCTTGCCACTTTCACATCTTTGGGCCACTGGTGCAACTTGAATCCGTCCCTGTTCGTGTTGTTACACCCTCCGACAACACACCGACGAGGCATGAGGTCTCCAAGGTACGGAAAACAGTCGAAAAAACGGAAAATAACAGAGCTGATTTGACTCGGTGTTTGAGAAAATGGCGGATTGCTTCCCGATGTGACGCCACGTTGTGACGTCATCGCTCCGAGAGCGAATATTAGAAAGGCGTTTAATTTGCCAAAATTCACCCATTTAGAGTTCGGAAATCGGTTAAAAAAATATATGGTCTTTTTTCTGCAACATCAAGGTATATATTGACGCTTACATAGGTCTGGTGATAATGTTCCCCTTTAACCAAACTTGCTTGGATGTTAGTGACAGGTGCATTGGGGTTCAGAATTTAGGGTTTAATGTGACAACACAGGCAAACTAGAAAATAGGTGTAAAAGGCTGTACCTGCAGAGAAGGGCATGAATGCATCCTTTTTGACAAATTTACCCTCCTTGTCCAGGAAGTGGGAAGGGTTGAAGGTGTCGGGTGTCTCCCACTCACTCTTATCGTAGAGGACGGATGTAAGTAGAGGGATAACAATGGTACCCTGTGGAGGAGAGAGTCACTAAACATCCAAACTTTGTCGCGATCAAGCGAGATGAGGGGGGAAGCAAACCTTTTTCATGAAGTATCCCCTGAAGGTTACGTCCCGGCTGGTTCGGTGCACGATGGCCATGGGGGCGATGTTGCCGAACCTCTGCGTCTCGTGAATGACGGCGTCGGTGTAGGGAAGGTTCTTGCGATCCTCCATTTGAATCTGACGGCTTCCGACCACTTTGCTCAGCTCTTCATGGACCCGATCTGGACAGCGTTTTCATTTCGAAAATAAAACTAATAAATAACACGGACAACACAAACATTTAGCACATTTTCTCAAAACAGTGGCCTCCGCTCAAATAGGCGCCATGCCTCAATAATCACCACCTTTGGGCTTGGGCTCAA